>NW_017567110.1:520744-759843 GCF_001661255.1 Hansenula anomala
CAATGTAGGCCCAAAATTTTGGCATATCTTTTAGTTTTATCTTCATTTGTTTCATCTCCATATTCAACTGGATAAGTTGGAGTTCTTGTATGGACTTCTTCTTCTCTTCTTTGTCTTTTCTTATTAAGACGTCTAAATGAATCTGGTTCAATATGATTTCCATCTTTATCCTTTAAAACTTTACAAACTTTTTCTTCTCCAATTTCTTCATTCAAAACCAATTTTTTGTAAAGATTAGCTTTATTTTCAACATGTATTTCCAATTTTTCATTCTCATCTGTAGCTTCTGTAGATTCATCAGAGTTGTGAAACACTTTTATCCATGATGCTAAACAAACCAAATCTTCTGGTTTTAAAAGATCTTTTATGTTCAAAGTAAATTTGATCCTGTTGGCTGTGATATCTTGCAATGCTTTTGGAATCTTGACATTTGGTAAAACCTTGTAAAGAATATCTTCTAATTTGATGTAATTGTTTTGAATATCTAATTCATGTACTTCAGATTTGTAATCACGTAAAGCATCCTTGAATTCACCTAGTTTTTTAATATAGCTATTAAAAGCCTTTTCAAATTGACCATTTAGAAATTCATACCACCCAAAGGTTCTAAAGAAAATAACTGACTTGTCATTCTCTAATGCAGAATTCCACCATTTCAGATTCTTGGTGTTGGAAATATCTTTTTTCTTCTTCAGTTTTTCAGAATCATCACAATCTGCAAAAATTGTTGTAAAGCAAATTGCTAACCATTGAAGTAATTCTTTATTTTGTGTTTCAACTAAGCCATTTCCTACCACTGTTTGGTATATCATATGAGATCTTGTATTGTACCTAATCCCCGCAAAAAAATATTTTCCGAAGCCGAGAATCGAACTCGGGTTTGTACAGTGAGAGTGTACCGTGATAGCCCCTACACTACATCGGATTAATACAAAATTTTAGGAAAATTGCATCGCTAGAATGTGCCTGAAAATTTGAAAAAAATAAAATTTTAGGAGTATATTTGTACACGATTCAACTTAAAAAGGCTCATTTAATGCCTATATTAGTGCGAAAGATTGGCTGGCTATGCCTCTTATCAAATCTACTTTATTTGATGGTCTGTAAGAAGTTTTTGGTTGTTCGCCGGCACCCATGGTGAAAGTGGCATATAAGAAACTTCCGTGGACTAACGAGCACTAGAACTAATCACAGCCGTATATTTGTTCGTGACATGATCAATCAGCTTGAAGAGTGTCCAAAGTATCTGGGGATTATCACTAATATGTTTAGGAGTCGGTAACAGGGTGGTTGGATAACGTCTTTAATTCATGTACAACCTTTATCCAGAGATTGTACAAACCCTCTACGAAATGAGTTTTGATAGTAAGGGTCTAGGATACCGGAAAACATCTGAGCTAACCTCCCTTTTCCCTTTTCAACTGAATTGATTGCCTGTGTAACGGCAGAAAGTTGACAGGAAAATCCTGTTTTATGTGGAGGGACGATACCCCAGATACTGATCACGTTCTTAGGTTGGATAATGCAGGAAATCCCATTGTCAAAGGTATTCTCTTGGAAAGTGCGTAACAGGAGTTCGATCAGTTCATTATTCCAGTGCAGTATAAGAACAATACAAGGGTACCAAAAACTACGATTAGTTACTTTCATACAAAGTTAGTCATATATTGAATATTCACATAGTAAAGGGCATGAAATCATGATAGATCAACAAATTGAATATTTCTTTTTTCTTTAAAGTTTGTTTTTGAATATTTTTTTTTTGAAATGTTTGTTTCATATTATAATTGTGTTGTGGATACCTGTGGTGGCTGTTATGCTTAATGAATCTATTTGTTGAAGTTGTTGCTAAATTAACTGTTAGTATGGAGATCAATGAAAAATTTCAAAATTCACTTACATTTTTTCTTCAAGGTCAGCAATGTTTTCCTTTTGTTTCTTTAAAGATTCTTTCAAAGCAGTAAGTTGCTCTTGTTCATGTTTTCTAACATAGTAGTCTTCATTGGCTTTTTCACGTTTCTATCATCATCTTTGTTAGTATGATTCGTGGAGAGAAACAAGGAACAATAGAATTTTTCATTGAGGGAACATTCATCACTTTCAAAAACCCATACCAGTAAACACTGACAGATTGAAAACGTTCTCACGTCAAACTGAATAACTCTTTGTCCTTAAATCAATTACTTACGGTGAATGAATCGCCACTGCTTTCTGGACGGTTTGAGCCAGTAGCACCTTCGGTATAAGCTCTAACACCAACACGCATGGAACGAGCAGAAACTAAAGCACGACGTAAAGCTAATTGAGATGACATTTCTTGAATAGAATTGGTTGAATGAACTCTTTTGTTGGATCAATTGAATTGAACAATATTGTTTCAGTTGTCAAAATCACCTTTTCTCGCAAAATAGGGATGCTTTCGTTAAAAAAATGATTGGGCAATCCAAAGATCAAATTCGCGAATGTTACCCTGGTGAATGAACTGTTAGGGGCAGACGCGACATAAACTTTTTGAGATTTTGGCGTGGGATGTCACTTGAAAAGAGTGTTAAAAGTTGACTATTTAACAGCTGAGAAAAAGGGTGACTGGATTGCAATGTCATTAGTGAAGAGACATAGGCATGATGACTCCAATATTAATGGTCAAAGAGTAGGTGTGTTTTGCTTTGAGTTCAGATGATCAAAACTAACTTTAAAATAGGCCGAGTCCCAATCCTTCGTTTTAGAAGGTCATCAAGGTGCTTCTTTATCAGTCAAGTTCGATAAAAGTGGCGAAAATGTTGCCTCCTCAGGGATGGACAAGAAAATCCGTGAGTAGGTCCAAGTACATGTTATGAGCTTAATACTAACATAATTTTAGTATTATGGAACTTACCTCATGCATCATCCCAAGAAAAGGCTTCCAATTATGGTGAAATAACTGGTCACAAAAGTGCAGTAACGTCAATAAGATGGCTTAACAATGGGAGTATTGCTTCGTCCTCAGCAGATACCACTGTTGGTATTTGGGATACTGAAACTGGTCAAAGAATAAGGAAATACACCTCTCATTCACTTGTTGTAAATGAAGTTGATAATGATCAAAATTTGGTTGCATCTGCCGGTGATGATGGGTTTATTTTTGTGTGGGATGAAAGAGAGAAAGGATTTATCAATAGTTTCAAAACTGAATATCCACTACTGACAGTTGCATTTCATAATAATATAGTTTTTGGGTCTGGTATTGAACCGATAATAAGAGCTTGGGATATCAGATCTCCTTCATCACCTGTTTTTGAAATAGAAACGTTACACACTGAGTCAATAACTTCACTTTCTGTTGATGACACAAATTTAATATCTAGGGATAATGATACTGTTAGAATTTATGATCCTAAGGTTGTACCAGGAAATCATATTAGACCAAAAGTTTATGATGGGGCTCCAGCTGGACCAGAAAACTTGTTGATAAGGTCAATTGTAAAGAACAACTTGATATTGTCAGGTTCTTATGATAAGACCGTTACTTTATGGGATGTTGTTTCTGGTAGATTGCTGAGAAAACTCACGGGTCATACTGGTACTGTTCTTTCTGTTGATGAGCATGATGGGAAAATAGTTTCAAGTTCTACTGATGGTACTGTTATTTTGAGATACAACTAATAAATTAATTAAAACGTCTGATTATGTAAATCTAACTTTTTTTTTTGGACGAGTATCTTCTGACCCATCAAATAATTTTTCATCTTTTGGCTCTTCAAAAGTGACCTTTTTTGGGGAGTTCAATACAAATTTGATACCTTGCAAATTTTCACCTTGTTCTGAAAAGTCAACCTTTGGAGTAACTTCTGTATTCTTTCCATGCTCAGATTGTTTCTCCAGGGCATTTTTACCAAAGAGCGGAACATTCCAGTGAACAGTATTTTTAATTTTTAGAGCACTTGGTTCCAAAAGCTCAACATCATCAAATTCCCTTTTATTGATCTCACTCAATCCGGTATCTGAGCGAGATTTAAACTCGTTGAATGGGACAGTATCATTCACTTTCAAGAATTCAAATTTCAAAATGTAATCTCGAATCTGGTTATCATCAGCAACAGGAACATTTAGCTCATCTTCAACCACTTGTCTTTTCCTATACATCTCTTCCTCAAGTGTACCTTTCAAGACCAATGTCTCAACATGGACAGGGTTCTTCTGCCCGATTCTATGTGCTCTTTTAATAGCCTGTGCTTCTATTGATCTCTTCCATACGGGACTTAGAAAGTAAACTTGCGTAGCTGCAGTTATCGTAAGACCATGAGATGCTAATTTCAAGTCCATTATCAGAGTATGTGCACCTTCGGCTTCTGAGAACTCTCTAATTTTTTGAGCACGGTCATCCTTAGGAACAGAAGTAGCATATAAAGTATAATTCAACCCTAAAAGATCTAAAGCCTCAGACAAATAATAAGCACTATCTTCAAACTCAAAAAATACGATACCCTTAACACTTGAAAACGTGTTTTCCAATAGCTTTGAAACCATATATGATAGCTTTGCGGATGATGTTCCTAATAGTCTGGAGTTTCTATTGAGTTCCCTAGAATTTAATGCTGGAGTAGGAGATGCTGATGAATTATCACTGAGAGTTTGAATTCTTCCATTTGTACTTTTGATGGCATTAGGGTCCTCAAAGCTCGATTTTTTGGATGATTTTAATGACAATTTTTCTTGATGCTCAAGCTCCTCTCCAACAGTTGATATATTTATTGCTTGTCCATCATTCTTCTTGACTCTTTCCGCATTTTTCTTTGCTGCCTCTTTCCAATAATCATTCCAAAACTCATCAGCAAACTTTTGAATTCTCTCATCAATTACTTCCTTGGAACTGAATCTCTTCTTGAAGTAAAATTTTTGCATTGAATAAAGTTGAGGTGCTCCGAAAACTGAAATATCAAATGACAGCTTATTGATTTGAAAATTCTTTTTGAGAGCATTATCTAAACCTCCCACAAAGTAATTCATCTCGTGTATTGTAGATACCGTTCTCCAAAACTTGTCAGCAAGTGCAATTTTGCATGCTTTTACGGACCGTTCTAACAACTTGATATCTTCAGGGCAATAGGAAGCTGAACCATCTTCAGAATTTTTGTCCAAGCACAACTTTGCGATGTAAACCATACTTTCAAGATCATCTACTGAAAACCCGGTCCAATAAAACGTAGCTCGTTGTAAATTTGTGACCAATCTCCTCAAATCAGATTTGCTTCCTGGATGAAACATGTAATCTTTGTCTTCCCTTTCAGAACTCACAGCATTAATAGCCAACACGGCAACAAATAAGTTCACTGATAGCTTGTTGTGATAAGATGGTGTAAGGAAGACTGGTTTGTGGTATAAGGGAGGTAGTGTGACATCATTTTCAATTTGATCAGAAGAATGACGGACAATAAGACTGCTTATCAAAGATTCCAATGACATACTTGAGTTGAAAGTATTTGAAATGAAAGGTTTAGCCACAATTTTATTCCATAAATCTTGATTATTAGCCCACGGTTGAATTTGGAAAAAATTAGAAACCAACAACCCCAACCTGGTTAAATCATCTTTAGCACTGAAAGCTCTTTTGACAGTGTATCTACTGGAGTTCGTCTCTGAAGTTTCATTCATATGCAGCTTTGTCATTCCAGCGGTTGGCGTCCCTGTAACTGCCCATTTTCTTTCAACTTGGAGCTCTTTGGATAATTCAACTGCACGAGTAGATCTTTGGTTCATGCTATGACCTTCATCAATGATTAATCTTTTCCAATAGATTTTTGATAATACTGAAGTATCGGGAGATTCACTAACATAAGCTGAATTTGCCATTAGAACAATATCATAAGTAATCAATTCCATGGAGGATGGTAAAGTACCTAACTTTTCAGCGTAGTATATTTTCAAGGCACCTGGCTCAAGATGTTTTGCTATCTCAAAGCACCATTGTCTGAACAGATTATCAGGACAAACAATTAAGGTGGCACTTGTTAACAAATACTTTTTTTCAAGCACAATGGGTCTTGCACGGGATAAGTGTTTTCTTTCGGGCAGTTCATTTTTTTTCAAATAAAAAAACCCCGGTGACTTCTTTAAAGCTTCAATACATGTGTCTGGTAAGATGTTTGTATGCTTTTTCCAAGGTATAGAATGACGATTGATGTGCCTAACACACTGATCAAATAAAGATTGGATTTTATAATCATGGACATCAGAGACAGTAAACTTTTCAGGAGTTTCTGAGGTATCAAATTTAGTCAAGCAGATCAACGCCAAACAAATACATGTTTTTCCCAAGCCCATATTTTCAGCTAGTATTCCACCTCTGGGGGATGTGTAATATTCTGGATGCAAATTGAAGGTCATATTGATGGTGTTGAAGTAAAACATCTTGGAGCCTCGCCTTATTTTCACTAAATAAGGCATATCTTTGAGAAATGTGTATGTCTCATTTATAAACATCTTCGCGGCAGACTCTTTTTGGTAATTGTACAAATCACTTTTCAAACCAAAAATCCTTTGAACATCAGACAGTACTTCATTGTTCGGTCCAATTTGGAAGTTTATTGCACCATATACTTCAGCCAATCTGGTTTCCAAATTCAGATCTTGATGTAATTTATTATTTAACAAGAATGGCTCACACTTTATTAGCCTTGTGATATGGCTATCAAGAGTTTGTTCTTCATAGTAAGGTCCGATCCCCAATGATTTGGAGCTGAAGGGCTTGAATTCGTATAAGGCAGAAAATATTAAACAGTCAGACATAATTGCTTTCTCTGGTACTTCCCAGTGCTCTTTTGAATAATCCAACACAGCCAAAAAATTCTTCATTATCGCTTTGTACTTATTTTCATGCCATTGAGGAGTCTTCCCTCTTCGAAACTTGATTCTATGATCTTCGATAAACCTATTTCCATCAACATCATTCGGTACAGAGTAGATCCTGACAGCAGCAGTATTGAACTTTCCCAACTTGGTGATCTTATAAGTAGCCTTAATGTGGAGCTTTTCAATAAGATATGAAAGATCTGTCAGTATTGGAGACAACACACTTCTTGCACCATTGACTGTTGAATAAAGTGGAACGTTTGTATTTGTATAGGGTGTATCTAGCCACAACCATTCATCATCTTCATACGTTTCAATTCCACGAGCTGGTAATCTAGGTAGGTTTGCGAAGTATAGTACACCTAGCGGTATAAGTTGAGATAAATCATTTGTAATCTTGGCTATGTGATGCAGCTGTGATAGTTAGTTTGATGAACAAGAAGACCATGAAGAATCTTAAACTTACAGGATCAAATGGTTTTCCATCTCTCAAATTCATAAGCAAAAATGCGTCTCTGTTGATTTGGACCAGTATATTTAATTGCAATGGTGTTGTTGTTTTGATCCAGGCCGCGAAATTGTATTTTTCTGAAGTTTGTAGAAACCCGTAGAAAAGTGACAGACCAATAACATCTACAAGCAATTAGTTTAAATAAACCAATAAATTCAATAATTTTATTCAACAATCATATCCAAAAGTATGAATAGATCATTATAAATACCCAAACTTTTTTTTTCAAAGTGTTTTAAATAGAAAATACTAATATAAAAATGACCCCAGGAAACAAAAACAAAAAAAAACTTATAGAACGTGTCTCAAAATGAAATAAAATGCCTTCCTCTAATATGCCTTGATTCGCAAAATAGTAATTGCTTCATTTTAGACAGGCTTAATTTTCAGTTTTTTGTCTTTTAGCTTCTGGTTCTTCAGTGATGGCAATTTCTTCATCAACGGCACCAGCAGCTTCACCTTTTGGAGCAATGATTGGGGTTGCGATTTCAGCATGGAAATCTCTAATGATGGAATCAACATCATCAATACTCAATTGACGAACATCACCCAATTTTTTAATTTTTTGTGTAACATCTTTAACTTGATCATCAGTTAAATTCAAATTCAATTGATCAACTCTTGATTTGATAGCATTCCAACCAGTTAATCTGTTAGCAAAATGAATATATCTTGAAAGACCGAAATCAGCAGGACTCAAGATTTCATAAGTAGATGGGTTAGCCAAGATAGCTTTAGCATGGATACCAGCTTTGTGAGTGAAAGCACAGAAACCGGTAATTGGGTTGTTGAATGGAATGTTAACTTGAACAGCATCGGCAACCAAGTTTTCCAAATCACGTAATTTGTGTAATTTATATTTGGATAAGACATAATCACGATCAGCAGCAATCATTCTAGCCATTAAACCACCCAATGGAGTAATACCATTACGTTCACCAATACCCAACACTGAGACATCGATTAATCTAGCACCACCTTCTAAAGCAGTGTAAGCATTAGCAATAGCACAACCAGTATCGTTATGGAAATGACATTCAATATCACAATGAACGACTGATTTTAATGTACGAACTAAATCGTAAACTTGTCTTGGGTTAGCACAACCAACAGTATCAGCAATACCGACTCTGTTAACACCAATTTTGTCAACAGTTCTATAAATATTCAAAAGATCAACAATATCTGATCTGAAAGAATCTTCTGAAGAAAATCTAATTTCAATACCTTTTGATTTAACAAATTCAATAACTTCAATGGCAGATTTAGCAATGTAGTTCATATCTTTACCATGTGAATATTGTCTCAAGAATTGAGAGGTACCAATAACAACATCAACACCATCAACACCGGTTTCAACAGCAACTTTAGCATCATCCATATGACATCTAATATGTGTCAAGATTTTAGCTTTCAAACCTAATTTACAAATAGCTTCACAATCAGCTCTTGATTGTTCAGAAGCAACTGGGGAAGTTAATTCAATGTAATCAACACCAAAATCATCTAAAGCTTTAGCAATTTCGATTTTTTTTTCAGTACTGAAAAAAGCATTGGCAAATTGTTCACCTTCTCTTAAAGTAGATTCAATCAATTGGAAATTTGAGACATTTGATAAGAAATCTGCTGGATTTGGACCATAAGGATTCTGTTGAACTGGATTTCTTTTTTCCTCACTCACTTTTTTAAAAGTTTCTGATCATTCTTGTTAGTATATATGTATCAATTGATGTATTTTGTTGTTCAAAGAGACACGAATCCCATCTCAAGCAACTAATGATTAATACCCGAGATGAAATCTAATCGTCGACTCTCCCTCCCCCAAAGTATTTTGAGTTTACTCGCCTTCTGTACCGTTTTGAGTAGCCATTGTGGATTGTGTATATGAATATATGTCTATGTTATAACTAATAAGTTACTTCAATGTTATAAACTTGTGTTTTGTGGTAAAAGAAGTAGTGAAAAGTTTTTTATATAGAATTTTAAACTTCTTCGAAGACTCGCTCTTTGTATGAGTAATTTGATTTTTTTTTTTATCAGTCATCTTCTTGCTGCCTGGACCGGATCAGTACAGCACTGTTTACCGCGAAGGGGAAAATCCGGGAGCTAAAAGTCACGTTTATGATACCTCGGAATGTACTTAATGGGGAAGTCCAGCGAATTCAATCGAATAAGAATTGTGGCATATTTTTTTTTCACTTTCCCAAGGCTTTCTTTGGTTGAGTCAACTCTACATCAACTTTGCTTTGAAAGGTCATTGTCATTCATGATCATCATGTACATTAATAATAATAGATATCTCTAAGCTAAATATTCATAAGATTGGTTGTCTGCTCTTTGTAAATATTCTCTTTCGATCAATAAATCAATACATTTCTTGATGTCTGAGATCTTTGCATTGAATCTTTGATGTGATTGCTGAATAACTTCATTGATCAAAGCTGTATGACCCAATGTCTTTCTTGCCTTCATGATTCTAACAATACATGCTTGCAAATACATCTTACGATCATCATTGATCTCTTTTTCAGCATCTTCAGCTTCTTGTTTTTGTTCTAATTTAACACCAGTAAAGAAATTCACTTTTAATCTCTTGAATTTATATTCAGTGACACATGTAAATTTAGTTGATGGTGATTTAATATGCTCTTGACCAGCTGGTGATTGTGATAAAACTTTATATTTAACCATTGGTAAAATTGAACCTGCAACGGTACTTTCATCTAATCCGGTCAATTCCATCAATTCACCCAAAGTATAAGTATCATTTTCATTGAATGGTAAAATAATAGCCATTTGATATAATGACATTGAGAATGTAAAAGGTGGTTTACCTGGTTTTGACAAATTGGCCTTGATTTCACCACGTCCCAGTGACCATAACCATTTCAACACTCTACCAGAATGTTTATTTGCATAAATTTCTTCCAGTTTAGTATAAGTTGGAACTAAATCTGAAGGTAATTGGAAATTCGACTTAGTGTAATTGAAAGGCCACATAGTCTCAGCTAAAATAAATGGTTGAAAATCTGGAACAATTGATTTCGAGCTTTCCCAATCTTTTTGAACCTCTTCTTTGAATAATATTTTCAATTCATTTGAAGCTCTAACATCTTGAAACATTTTAGTCATCTTTGAAGTATATTCCAAAGAGTTTTCAGCTTGTAACCTTTGAATAATTGTTTCTTCAGCTTCTTCTGATGATGAAGTACCATGAATCAATCTTCTAGCTAATAAACGTCTATAATGAGTCTCAAATGCATCTTTATCTGTGATAAATTTGAAAACAATCATAATATCATCAGCACTCATATCAGATGTAGCATCAGCATCTTTATTTTTCTTCAATAAATTATCACTATATTTGGCCAACAAGTCAGGAGTTTTGGAAGTTGATTTGGAATTGGCAGGTTTAGCAATTGCATTATTATTGATATAGCTACGACAAGCGCTATCTAAAGCTTTGACGAAAATTGGGTTGCTTTGGAAAGCACTAAGCACAATGGCTTGGAAAGTTTGATAAACTTGAATCAGTGATTTAATGTATAATTTTGGATCAACTTGTTTAATACTTGCAGCTTTCTTCGGATCACTCTCCCTTGAAGCCTCATTTTGAGCATCATTCAATAAATTATCAATGGATTTCAAACCTTGAGTTTCAATATAATCTGCAAAGATTTTAGCCAGCGGTTCTAAAGTTGAAGGAACTCTATTGAACAAATTGAACATTTTAGCAATATAATCAATTTGGTTTTGATCCAACAGATTTGAGAATTCTTCATACATTGTTTGAGAATGGTCAACAATCAAAGTTTCATTCAAGGCATCAGTTAATGGTTTTTTACTATGTTCATCCAAATACATAGTTTCTCGACTCTCCTCTTCATTGATTCTTTGCTCAGCTTTTCTCATATAATCAACAATATTATGAGACAATAAATATTCAGAAGACTCAGCAGCATAAAATGATCTGGTAGCTTCTAAAAATGGGGTTTCGAACTTTTCGATATAAATATCCAAATTTGGCTTTTTCAGATCTTGAACATCAATTCCCAATAAGACAAAAGATTTAATAGCCATTGATAAATTACTTGTATCAACAACTTGGTTTTCTCTTTGCAGTCTAATTTGTTGCAATATTTCAGTAATTAATGTATCAACATTTGGTACAAACAGGAAATCTCTCCATGTCAGTAAAGATAGTGTATTAACATCAAAAATATCTCTTCTACCATCACTTCTTTCTTTTTGAACCCAATATCTATTCATGTAATCAAAAACATGGTTCAAGTAACCAGCACCAACAGTAAATCTTGTCCAACGTTTAACATAAAACTCTAAAAATGATTCATTTGGCTTTTTATCCAATATTTTAACATACGATATCAAATAATCTTTCAATTTCATATAAATTTCAGCACCAACTAATAAAGAAGATTGACTTGAAGTTGCAGTGGACAGGTTCTGAGGAGTTCTTGATTTGTTGACACAATAGTTATAAATTGCAGAATAGACATTCATATACATCTGTGGTGTAACACCTGAATTTTCATCTGAACCACCAATAATCAGTTTCAAACCTGGCTCAACAAAAGCCCAAGTAGCTGTCAAGTCATTTGACTTTGGTAAATCAGTCATTGTAGCGATTGAGTGATGTCTATAATTTCCAGCTCGAATTTGATTGCCTCTCTCTTTGACGTGTTTGAAGTCTCACTTTTGTTGTTGATTTGTCAACTTCGAATGTAGGCTTCTTCCAGCTGTAGGGAGAAAAAGATCAAAGCAACCTTCCAGTTTGAAACAATCCTAATTTTCCAATCAAAGAGACTGAATTGTTTTGGATCAAAAGAGCCCTTTTGAGATGTCTAGCGAGGGCAAAAGTCCTTTTTTGTTTGTGTGTTGATTTTTTTTCTGCTCAGTTTTTAGGAAAAACAAATTTTCGCGAAAGAATTGATGGAATGGGCACGCACGGAGACAGGCTGGGCAGAGAGGAGCCCGGCGTCTGCCTAGATTCTAGACAGCGGTGTTGGCCATCTCACTAGAGATTTGGAAACTGAGAAGCAAGATTTCATCAAGACAAAGGCTTTGTGGATTCATATCCCAGCCTAAATAGTATGTGGCTAGGAGGATTGCAATAGAATGGTAGTACCTCAAACCTGGAATCGTTCGAGTGCAAGAATCAAAATATTCAATATCAAGGGGATTGAAATTTTATGATAGATTTTGTGCAACTTCTTTCTCAGTTATTATAATTGTAAGTAAAGCTCCACAGAGTAGGTCAATTTGACTGTACTGCACTGTTTGAATTCTTCATGTCTAGATATTCATCTCTTCATACTCCAAGTTCCTTGGTGTGCTGCAATCAGACCTTCATGAGGCCAAACTCTTGATAATTTGATGCAAAATGATGGTGTAACTGTCGACCAGCGACTACTTTGGAGAGGTCTATTAGTTCAATCATCATCCCATAAACGAAACTAGATACGCAAGCCATTCATCTTTCGTCAATGGTCAGAAGCTAATCTCATTACTGATAGAATGTTGCCTCTCTACACTAGTTCGTGAAGCGAAGGGTTGAGCACTAAATAGCCGTTTATAATCCTCGTCATGTCAAAGATATTACGGTTATTAGCGAATTACTAAATTAAGATTTGAATTGACGAGAAGCATTAGCACCTAGTCCGTTTAGTCCTCTTACCCCAGCAATACCAACCTATTAAAATCGACTCTTCTTCGACGGCACTTGAAAGTCACTGCGCAAGTTAAGATAATTGACTCTGCCGACTATAGCATTCACGCCCCTTTGTTAGTGCTTAAAATAAGAGGCACTTATCAAATCACCGCTAAAATCCAGAAGATCAAGTGTACTTTGATTCTTTAATACATATGAACAGGGTGTGGTAGAGCTTCCAGATTAGAGAATCGAGAAATAAATAAAACAGGTTCAAACTGCCAGGATCTAAATGTGTCTTACTAGTATAGGCTACCGGTAATTGACCGTTGAGATTCAAATCTAGTTAATGGTGTTACACTTACGTTATCTTCTGCTCAATCAGTCACATTATAAGCCTGATTTAGTAATTGCACCAGACTGACCATAAAAATTTTCACTGAAACCGATATTGATGACACCCTTTGCTTTGATCAACTATTCCTGACGTTGTCGACCCTTTACTCTGTTGATTATTGGCCAGCTCTAGTGCCCCATCATACCCTCTGTCCACTAGTTGCTAGTTACAACGACCAGTCTGCCACTAGAGGAAGCTGTGGGCTCAACGCGTGGCGATAAGCACCAGAAGCCTGTAATCCGAGGCCGCGAATACCGCCTTTATCTGTTTAAATCCGGGCCGTCACTTTTTTTTGCAGAGTCATGAAAATCAACTGGATCTAAACTGAAAACACAAAAGTGTATATAAACCTTGAAAGTTCCTTGACTTGGACGAGTTTAGCCCATCTGAAAGACCTTGTCCAATAGAGAGACATCCAACTGATCTGGTATCAAGTGCTTGTCCCAATCAAAGTCAACAGAGTTAAGATATGCTTCACTTTCAGACTACTCCGTCTAGGGCCCTTTTGGTCACAAGATTCATTCAGCATTCAAAAAGACACAATTCATTCTTTCCTGCTGAAAAACTCACAAAGAAAGATTTGAACCCTAGAGTATTGGGTGCTGAATATGCCGTCAGAGGTTTAATTCCAAACAAAGCTGAAGAATTGAGGGAAAAATTGAGACACAATCCAGATTCCTTACCTTTTAAAGAAATCATCAATGCTAACATTGGTAACCCACAACAATTGAGACAGAGACCTTTGACCTTCTACAGATCTGTGCTATCTATATTACAAAATCCAAAGCTACTGGAAACTTATCATGATTATCCAAAAGATGTTGTTCATAGAGCTAGAGTGCTTTTAAGTAAGATCGGATCATTGGGCGCTTATTCACATTCTCAAGGGGTTCAATACATTCGTGAACAGATCGCACATTTCATTACCAAGAGAGATGGTGGTGCTATTTCTTTACCAGAGAACATCTATCTAACAGGTGGTGCTTCAGATGGTGTCAAAGCTGTATTCGAAGTGATTCTTGATGGTGAAAGAACCTCTGGTGTTATGATCCCAATTCCTCAGTATCCATTATACACTGCTGCCATTACTTTAAACAATGCCACACCAATATCCTACTACTTGAATGAACATGACAATTGGTCAACAAATCCACATGAAATTGAAGAATTGGTGCAAACTTCCAATAAGTTCGGTATAAAACCAAAAATTCTTGTTGTTATCAATCCAGGAAATCCAACAGGTTCAGTTTTATCAAAAACTGCGATTGAAGATATCTTAACAATCGCTGCCAAAAGAGGTCTGGTTATAATTGCTGATGAAGTTTATCAAGAAAATATTTTTGAAGGTAAATTTCATTCATTTAAGAGTGTTTTGTCAGATTTACAACATAAGCATGCTCATCTGTATGATAATGTTCAATTAGTATCATTGCATTCAACTTCTAAGGGTGTCACTGGTGAGTGTGGTCAAAGAGGTGGTTATATGGAATTGGTTGGTTTCAAACCTGAAATTCATGAAATGTTCTTAAAGCTAGCTTCAATTTCATTATGTTCAGTTGTTTCTGGTCAAGCTTTAGTGGAAATGATGGTTAACCCACCAAAAAAGGGTGACGAGTCTTATGAATTGGATCAAAAAGAAAGAACAGCAATCCATGAAACTTACAAATCAAAAGCTAATGCTTTATATGAGGCTTTCAGTAAATTGGAAAACATTGAAGTCCAAAAACCACAAGGTGCAATGTATTTATTCCCAAAGATTATACTCAGTGAAAGCATTATTGCACATGCTAAAGATTTAGGGTTGAAACCTGATGAATTTTATTGCTTGGAGTTATTGGGAAATACTGGTATTTGCGTCGTTCCAGGTTCTGGTTTTGGTCAAGTTGAAGGTACTTTCCATGTTAGAACTACTTTCTTACCACCTGGCCAAGAATGGATTGACAAATGGGCCAAGTTTCATAAAGAGTTCTTCCTCAAGTTTCGAGGGGTTTGAGACATGAGTTTCGGTGTACTATAATAATTAGGGAATCAGGCATATTTATTCGTGTAGATCACAGTCGTTCATTAGTTAAATCTTATGCAATTATTATTCAGTTTTTTTCTCAGCTGTTTCAGATCTTGAATCATCTTTAATCAATGTTGTAAATGCAATAGTCAACCAAGTTGGTAACCAACCTATAGTAATAACTAGCCATGTATGACAGTTAAGTTCTTTCCAGCTAGTAGTTAAGCCATATAATAGCTCACTTAACCCATTTTCAAAATCTTGTGCAATGAATAATGAGATGATAAAAGGATTAGAAAGTAATAAACATAGCATGATTCTCTTATCTGACAAACTATCTTGAATAAAAGTTAATGGTAAAGCCAAAACACCAATTGCAAACGTTAATGAAAAATTTAAAACTAACAATGAAGATAATACAGTACTGTAATAAAGTAATGCCAATGATCTTAATATCACCTTCAATTCATTCTTGAGATTGATTTTGTAAAATAAGGAACCACCTGAAAATAACATGAACACACCAATCAAGATGTAGGCAAATAATTGTGGTAATAATGGAATCAATTGGGAAATAACAAGCCCGACAAAGATTGCAATGGACATCACACCTCCAGCTGGGATGGCGTATGGTATCAAATAAGAGGTTTCAAATCCACTATTCAAAACTTTATCCAAAGAACTAACAACATAACTGGCAGTGATCAACGCTGCTGATGGTAAATAAGTACCAATTGAAACGAATCTTCTTGGAGCCAACAACAAGTAGAAGAAGAAAGATTGATGAAATTTTTCCAACAAGTTGTTAACTGATCTGAATAATGCTTCAGGAATTCTTCCGAATGTGGTGATATCGTATGGACCGGATTCACCTTTAGCTTTCAAAGTTATAGCTTGGACTCTCCATCCACTAAATGCTTCATTACCATGGCCAGGTCTGACACCAGCTAAAGCCATTTCAACAATACCCCTACCCAATATTCTTAGTCTTGACCAATAATCATTCTTGTCTAATTCATCTTGAGGAGTTCCTTGGATACTAACTCTTGGTCCTTCATGTTCAGAAACAGAGACAGCGACATTCACAAGATCCAAGTTTGGCAATTGTCCATTTATACCTTCATAGTATAATTCAATATAATCAAAATTATCAGAAGCTGATGGATAATCCAACATTATTGCACTTTCAATAGACCCACCAGTAAGATCTAATGTACTATGGTAGGCGTTGACCCATGATCTCAATGCAGAATTTGGATTTTGTGGAATGACAATGATAATATTCTTGGACCAAACACCCCATCTATGAAAGTATCTAGCCATTGCTAGTGTTATACTTAATCCACCGAGATTGAAGATACCATCTGAATTGTGGTAAGCTGCACCCAAGACTATGGCTTCAGTATCGTCACCTCTAGGAGCATGCCAAATACCATATAAATTAGAACCTTGTGCAGAATGTTGAATATCTGTTTTGTAACCTATATCATTCAACCAACCTTGCATTATTTTGAGATTTGATTCGTAATCAGTATCATTACGTTGAAAATCTTGTAATTGAGTTCTGTAACCTCTTAATAAATTCCATTCACTCTCTCTGAAGTAACTATAAGCTTGAGATGGCATTAATGCATTTTCTGAAATATATGTACCACGATATTGACCCTCCATTGGTAATACAGCTATCCAAATAACACCAATTATTGTTAAAAATAATGAGATCTTCGGAAGAGCGCGTATCATCTTGGGTAGAAGACCAAGCCTCACGATGGTCTTGTGAACCTTTTCTAATAATGCCATTTTGATGAAAACGAAGGGTTACCAGGAACAATAAACTTGATGTTTACATCTTTCAATTGATGATCTGTTCAAGAAATGCGTTTGGTTAAAAAAAACATTGGAAATTTCGCGGTGAGAGTGTCCAAACCAAATTATTTTGACGAGGTAAACCATAAAAATAAAAATTTCACAAATGGTTTCGTGGTCTAGTTGGTTATGGCATCTGCTTAACACGCAGAACGTCCCCAGTTCGATCCTGGGCGAAATCATTTTTTTGCTATTCTGGCGGGCGAAACCCTGAAATTAGTGCTTTTTTTTATATTTTTAGTATTTTCTGATACTAATTTAGCCTAAGAACCATTAATTTGATCCCAAATCACCTCATTGATGGTGTTTAATGTCATTTTCAGTGTAGCTTTTCACTCTCTCTCAACATTTTGGTGCGCGCTTGGGCAAAAAATCAAGAAAAAAAAATCCCGACAGATTCTCTAACAAAATTCAATAGTAAACATCAACAATTCTTGGTCCTTAATCATCAATCAACCCATAAAATGTTCACATATACATCACTAGTACCTGAGGGGAATACTACTAGGGCAGCATTACTAGAATTTGATGGTGTGAGGATACTGGCCGACCCTGGTTGGGATGGTCGATCAGATCTTAGGTATTTGGACAATATCATTTCCACTGTTGATATGATAATTTTATCTCATCCAACAACTGATTTCCTTGGTGCTTATGCTTATTTAGCATTCCATGACTTGAAAATTCCAGTTTATGCTACATTACCTGCTTGTAATTTAGGAAGAGTTGCAACTTTAGATCTATACAGATCCGTTGGTTTGATAGGTCCATTGAAAGGAACAGAATTTGAATTGAAAGATGTTGAAGAAGCTTTTGATAAAATCATCACTGTTAAACATTCCCAGACTACAGATCTACGTGCCAAATACGATGGCTTGTCCTTAACAGCCATAAACGGTGGTCACACATTAGGTGGTACTATTTGGGTGATAACTAAAAACTCCGAAAAGATCATATACGCACCAGAATGGAATCACTCAAAAGATTCTTTTTTGAATGGTGCTGATCTATTACAAAACTCAACATTACTAAGACCGTCAGTTATTATAACATCAACAGCTATAGGGTCTGTTTTACCACATAAAAAAAGAGTTGAAAAGTTTTTTGAGCTAGTTGATGCAACGTTAGGTAGAGGTGGTACTGTTTTACTTCCAACTTCAATAGGTGGTAGAATGCTTGAACTGGTGCATTTGATTGATGATCATTTACAAAGTGCTCCTATCCCAGTGTTGTTATTATCACACACCAAGGCCAGAAATTTAACTTATGCTGGTAGTATGTTAGAATGGATGGCACCTGCAGTTATTAGAGACTGGGAATCTAGGGGCCAACCACCATTTGATTCTTCAAGAGTGCAAGTTGTTCAACCTAATGAGTTGCTGAATTTACCGGGTGCTAAAGTGGTGTTCGCATCTGGTGCTGGTTTTGAAGATGGTTCTGTTGCACAAGCTGCTTTAACTGCTCTATGTTCTGATGAAAAGACAAGTATTATTTTGACTGAAAGGGTCCCTGGAAATAGTATTGGTAATGATTTGTTCTTTGCTTGGGAGTCATTAGCCAAGGCCAATGGAAAGTTAGAAGATGGTGTTCCTGTTGCATTTCAAAATCAATTAACAGTTAAGCCAATACGAGAAGATGCTTTAGTAGGAGATGAATTAATTGAATATCAAAACCACGTTAAAGAGAGACGAACTAAGAAGGAAGAAAGCAAGAAGGCAAAACAAGCAGACACAAAAGAAACACAATTTGAGGATGAATCTGAGTCCGAATCGGAAGATGAAGATATACTTGACGTTGAAAAGAAAAAGGAAACCATACCGATTGATGTTGATGTTAGAAACGCAAAAGGTCGTACGAAAATGTTTCAGTTTATACCACCAAAGGCCAAATTTGATGATTATGGTGAGATTATCAATCCTACAGATTATGCAAGGGAAGAAGAAAAGGATGTCAATAAATTGAAAAGACATAAAGCCAATAACAAAGTTCAAATTGGTGAGAAGAAGAAATGGAATGAAGGTAAGAAGCAAGATGATACTTCTGATTTGGATGCTTTACATGAACCAAAATCTAGACACGTTTCACAATTGATAGTTACATCAAGATGTGTTTTATCATATATTGATCTTCAAGGTCTTGTTGACATAAGATCTCTTTCGTTGATTATTCCTGCATTGAAACCTAAAAAGGTTTTCTTGTTATCTGATCAAACAGATCCATCTAATTTCCAAAAAGTTGCAAGTACACTAAAGAAGCACAATAACTTTGATGTTTTAGAATTGAACCCTAACGAACCAGTGTATTCCAAAGACACCGTTCAATCATTCGATATTTTGTTAGATGAGAAACTCACAGATCAATTGAAATGGCAAAAAATTGCAGGTGGGTTCACAGTTGCACATGTTATCGGTAACGTGAAGACTAAGAAAGAACTTGAACAAGAAGTGAAGGCCGAAGAAGATAAATTGAAAGAGGAAAGTGGAGCTAAAGAAGAATCAGCAGAAAATGGTTTGGTAAAAAACGAGAAAGATACAAATGGTGGGCTAGAAGATGCCGTGGAAACAAGTAGAAATGATAATGAATTGGTATTAACACCACTAGAGCAAGATTCAACTTTCCTAGCCAATATGAGAGCTACCCAATTGGCTATTGGTGATGTCAAGCTATCAGAATTGAAAAAATCCTTGTCTGTTGCTCACAATGTCGAGTTTAAAGGTGAGGGTACTTTAGTTGTTGATGATATAGTTGCAGTGAGAAAAATATCGGATGGTGATGTTGTTGTTGATGGTGCACCAGGAAAGTTGTTCTACGAGGTACGGGACGCTGTTAGAAAAATGTTGGCTTATGTGTGAGCATTATATTTGCAAATATAAAAGTTGAATAAATAAGTTAATAAATAATAATTGGCTTATCAGAGTAACCAATGCTAATAAATAAGTCAGCTGAAGTAATAAATAATCATGACATAATAAATAGTTTAGTGTTTGGAATCTATTTTGAATCAATAAGACCCAATGCTTCTGGTAGCGAATCTTTTGTAACAGCAATCGATTTCACTTCCTCACCAGATTTTTTCTCTTCAAACTTGTTCTTTAGTAATTGAGATTTGATAGCCATAACACGGGCTTTTTCTTTCTTATGATGTAGACATTCAAAGTAATCATCAACTTGAGGAGTGCATTGGACTGGATGTGAGGTATCAGCATTCGTATAACATTCTAAAAAGCGTTGCCATTCACCGAAACAACGACTTGACCCACCATTGAAACCATAACCAGATGACATATTTGCTTGGAAATGACTTTAGTATTTTGATTGATGCTTTCCCAGTATTGTTCAGCTTTTTTCCCCTTGAATTTCGATTTTTTGTTCTCTTGAAGAACATTCGCGAAAATGGTGTTCGGCTGTAAATATCTGGAAAAAAATTTGGCCATCGTTATAGTAAACACGAACAATTTGTGAAGCATCGTCAACAAATTTTTGAAAGGCTTAAGATATATAATGAGTCAAACAGTCAAAAGAGGAAGATCAGCTTCTCCAGAAAGGGGCCGTACATTGGAGGCCCATTCTAGATGGGGTGGCCCGAGAGAAGACAATGCTATCAAAGATGCTGTCAACCTACCCACTGTCATCAATGGTATATTGACTCCAGAACAACTAGATGCTTACCAGATAGTGTATAGAATTGAAGAGATAACGCAAAAGATTTCTACAAATGATATAGCACCCCCAAAAAAACTTTCAAGGTCCCCTTCACCGCCACCGCAATATGATGCTAGTGGTAAGAGAACAAATACAAGAGAGGCTAGATACAAAAAGAGTCTGGAGGATGAAAGACATCATTTGATTGATATTGCTGCTAGACTGGTTCCACACTACGTTGCACCAACTGATTACAGAAGACCAAAAAGCTTAACACAAAAGTATTTTATACCCGTTAAAGAGCATCCAGAACTAAACTTTATCGGACTTTTACTAGGGCCTAGAGGTAATACATTAAGAAAACTTCAGGAAACATCAGGAGCAAAGATTGCTATTAGAGGAAAAGGATCAGTGAAGGAAGGTAAAAATAGAGGTATTACCCAGCAGCAAAATAACCTTGAAGACCCATTACATTGTCTGATCACTGGTGATACAGAGGAAAAAGTTTTGGCTGGTATAGAGGCTTGTAAAGATGTTGTTAATAGAGCTATTTCAACTCCAGAGGGTCAAAATGATTTGAAGCGTGGTCAATTAAGGGAACTAGCTGCTTTGAATGGTACTTTAAGAGAAGATGATGATAGACCTTGTACAATTTGTGGGTTGAGAGGTCACAAGAGGTATGAATGTCCAAACCGTACCAATTACACAAGTCAAGTTGTTTGTCGTGCATGTGGTAATACTGGTCATTTTGCAAGAGATTGTAAACAGAGAAATACTGGAGGTGCCAGGGGCCCATTCGATGTCGATCAAGAGTTTGATAATATGTTGAAAGACATAAATGTGAACAATTACACAAGAAATAATGAAGATGAACAACCTTATAAGAGAAGAAATATAAATCCACAATCTCCTTTCCCAGGAAAACCTCCAGCTGCTGCTACTTCACAACCACCAGGATCATTTGCTCCTCCTGGTGTATCAGCTCCACCAGGATTGACACCACCACCAGGATTAGCACCACCACCAGGAGTCTCAGCACCACCAGGTTTAGCAGCTCCACCAGGTCTAAGTGCTCCACCAGGCCTAAGTGTGTCACCGAGCTTTCCATCGATAGGACCTGCTCCACAGGGTATGACTCCACCCCCAGGAATCTCAGCACCTCCAGGAATAGGCGCACCACCAGGGCTAGGAGCACCACCAGCTCCAATTAAGAAAGAAGATCAGAACTAATTTATGTATCATTACAGTCTGAAACTTTATAATTTTGAAGTAAATTAATGCATTTTCGTACTCTATTTATTCTGTTTTGCCCATTTTTTAGCATTTTCCAAGAATTTAGAGAATTTTATATCATCTGGGAAAACGTAGTCGAAATATTCTCGAGTTGAACCGTCTTCCAATTCTTTAACTTTCTTGACCACAGTTGGTTGTCTTTTCTCAATTTTTGCAATTGAAGAATCATCTCCATGGACTTGTTCAAACTTCTTGAAGGCTTCCAATATGACGATTCTTTCATCTTTCAAGTTATTAGACTTGAAATGAGTCAATGCCTTTTCGAAAACATCTCTTGTCTTTGATTTTGAAGATTCAGAAATGTCAAATTCAAATTCAAGTTCATCATCACCAGCCTCTTCCACTTTCTTTTCATACTCCGCTATTTGATCTTGGGTCGGAACACCCAATTCATATAATGCATACTTGATCCAAATGGTGGTTGAATTTTTATCAGTCTCAAGGAACCTTTCAAATAAATATCTTCCTCTCTCATACTCTCTCTGTTCAACTTCAAGGTCAACATATCTATACCAAAGTTCACTAACAGACTTCGAGCTTGCCAATTGCTCAAGTCCAATTTCAAATATCCCACGAGCTCTATCTATATCATTCAAATTACTTTCAAGTTCAGCATACTCTATCCAAACATCAGCATGATCAGCAAATGTCTCAACGTATTTTTCATAAATTTTTCTTACTCTGTCAAATTCTTTCAATTTGATCTCAAGTTGAATGTAATGTTTAAATGTCTTTGGTTTAGGATATGAACCGATAGCAAAACCTAATATTTTTCTGGCTTGTTGTAAATGGGATTGACGTATTTCAAAATTGCTGTATAGAATCCACACTTTGGAAAATGTGAACTTTTTATTTGGTATCACTTTGGTTAATCTTTTGTAAATTTCTCTTGTCTTTTCAATCTCTTCATTTAGTTCCTCCAAAGTGGCATACCTTATCCATATCAAAACATACCTTTTCCAAGAGTTTTTTTCAACAGAGGTGGGTACATTTGCCACAGCTTTCTCATAGGCTTCTCTTTGAACTTCAAGTGGATAATTTTCTAACAAAGAAAGATAGGCCCACCAAGTATCATAATCAAGAGGGTCACTATCCAATTCATCTTCATACCTTTTCTTTCTTTTCAGTAATATCGAGCTCTCAATACCATCTTTATCACCATATTGTTTCTCAAATTGTGATAATTGATCGTTGATTAAAATCGAGTTTGGGAACTTTGATACACCAAATCTATATATTGCTCTTGCCCTTTCCCACTCTTTCTGTTGACCTTCCCATTTGGCAAAGTTGACAATAAGTTTCTCATTTAACAGTGAATCTATACTAGCAGAATACACTTCACGAACATTATCAGCCGTTCCAAACTCATCTTCAAATCTTGCCCATTTTATCCAAGTTTCAGCATATGGATGAACATAAACGAATTGATTAAAAACTTTTCTCACGTTATCAAATTCATCGTAACGTTTTTCAAAATTGATATAGGCATCCCAAGCTGGTGTATCTGGTTGCCATTTCATCCATCTCTTGAACACATTTCTTGTACCAATGACATTACCTAATGTTTCTTCAGTTTGAGCATAACGGAACCAAAGCTTATCAACCCTTGGAAGAAGTGTGGTTACTCTATCAAATAGATTCCTAGCATGATTGATATTTCTTGATTTCAATTCTGTATCGATATATCTTATCCAAAGTGGAACATGATGACTGTTGATCTCCAAAGCTCTTTCAAAGATAGACCTGGCTCTTCTTAAATCTTTCTGTTCAACCTCATATTGAGCATAGCGCATCCACTGGCCAAAATCTAATCTGTTTCTCCTCAATGCATCTTCATATTCTTGCCTTTGACGTCTTTGGGCTTCATGAAGTTCTTCTAAATCAGCGATCTTGACGTTTGTTTTGTTCAGTGGTTCATCTTTCCTTTCATAAGCCTCGAGTAAAATCTGCTCTGCAGATATTTGAAACTCAGCAGGAGTTCTATTCTTTTCCATAGCAATGAATAGTCACAGGGTCTAACGATAACAACCGTAACGAAAGATGTTTACTTATAAAAACAAGTTTGTAGATATTTCTCTACAGAAAAAACTAAAGATTAGTCATCAGTTACATAACATTTTAGCGTTTTATATAGAACCACCACGTAAAGTCAATACAAGATGCAGTTGGGCCCCAGGTTCCAATTTATATGATTCAACGGTTTGGTCGTCATTCCTGCGGATTGTTTGTTAGTTTTGAATGTTTTGTGTTGTTTATTTGCTTAAAACTCACATTTGTTTACCACCGAAAATTAGTCTTTGTTGGCTAGGTGGAATACCTTCTTTCTCTTCCATTATTTCTTTGATACGTAGAATCTAGTAACGATATCAGTAAGAATTCAATTGATTTATCACAAAGTACATACTTTATCAGTTGGTTCAACATCAATTGGGATCTAATGGATGGCGGTTAGTATTTGGGGATTAAATGTGACATAAATAAGAGCTCAATTCCTTACTTCTTTCCCTGTTAAAGTCTAGTATATGTTAGCAATTTATTCAATTAACAATCACATTTCACCAAATTCACTCACCTTGACTTTGATTTGCATTTTTCTAAAAGGGTTGCAACACTTTTTAGCTCAATATCATGTGTGAAGGATTGTTTGATCGAGTTAACTCAGATTTTAATTTTCCCGCGAAATCAGAAAGGCTGACATAATGGATTTGTCAGAATCTTTTTCATACCGATGATGATGAGTTTGTATCTGGTTTCTGGTGACTTCAAAACTCTTTTTTGATTGAAAAGTGTACTGGTAACTATATTCATTAGATCAATATGTTCCCAACGCCGGTGGTTGATGCGGATTTTGAAAAGGTCTACGAGCCAGCTGAAGACTCTTTTCTGCTCTTAGATTCTTTGGAACAAGAACTGGAATACATTCAAAAAAGATTCAAAAATCCTGTTGTGGTAGAGATTGGTTGTGGATCAGGTGTTGTTACTACATTTTCACATAAGAATATTGTACCTGATGGCTTGTTTATCACCACAGACGTCAACCCTCATGCCTGTAGGAGCTCAAAAGCTACAAGCTTGAAGAATGGTGGAGCCAAATATTTAGACACATTGCAATCAGATTTGACAACCAGTATAAGGTCAAATATAATTGACATTCTTATTTTCAACCCACCATATGTCCCTGCTGAAGAAGTGCCACAGATACCCAAAAATGAAAGTGATTATGAATGGTTAGACCTTGCTTTGCTCGGTGGATCAGATGGAATGGCCGTCACAGATAGACTTTTAGATAACTTTGATCAAATTTTATCACCAAACGGAATAGCATACATTCTATTCTGTGCCAGAAATAAACCAAAGGAAGTGGCTGACCGAATGAAGTCAAAAGGTTGGGATAGTGAGCTTATTATCAACAGAAAAGCGGGATGGGAAGATCTTTCAGTCTATAAATTCTTCAGAACTTGATGCTACAGCGGTCATAGACATCCATGAATAAAGTCATTCTAACTATTTAAAATCCATCAAAAAGATCAAACAAAATATCCTGCTCGCAAGATTCATAATCCATATTTGCACCATTGTAAATATTCTCGTAGTTGTAATAACTCAAACCATCAAAAAATGGTTTCAACGAACTCATGGAACCAATTTGCCTAATACCAATTAATGCTGGTTTTCTCAACCCCTTAGATTCTGATAGTTTAGTCAATAGCTCAGACTTTTCATTGGTCAAGTTCGAAGACTCAAACAGTTCATCTCTCAAGGAAATCTTGTCAATAAGACTAACAATATCAACGTTTCTATAAATTGCATTTATGGTATCAATTATGAAAATCCATTCCTGGAAATCTTCAAACTTCAAAACTAATAGCAAATCTAATAGCTTTGAGGCCTGGAAAATGGTATTGGTATTCAATCTAGAAACTTCAGCTTTATCAGCAGTTAGGATCATTAGGAAAAATTGTTGAAGCATAGTATAGATAAAGGTCCAATGGTCATATAAATGAATTGGTGAAAATCTCAACAACACACTTCTAATTACCAAGAAGATTTCAGCAGAAGATGAAATATTTTGATTAAACAACCAGCCCAACTTATCAAATATTTCTTTTAGCAACACAATATGTTGGTCTTTATCACACACCAGTAATAAATATGCAATTCTCTTCAACGTCATAGCTCTCACAACTTGTTCATTTTCATTCCAGTTGAATATATTGGATGCATTGCTTGATGTAAGTCTATTTATATATTCAGATAATTTATCACCAGCGTCATTTTTAATCCAGTTCTTGATTATAGCATTCCAATAACTGGTGTCTTCAACATTAGCATTGAAGAATTGAGAATCATTGAAAGCTTCTGATATCAAGAATTTCAAGCTCTTTACACTTGAATAATCCTTTGAAAGCTCTTCCAAAAGTTCCAAATGATATGAAGAAATTGTTTTTGGTGCATTCTTTGACTTCAAATTTGGCGTAATCAAATTGATCAGGATAGTTGAGACAATGGTACTGAGTTTATCATTTTCTGAAACAATCGCACTCAAGCTTGGGACAATTGATGAAACAGATGAAAATAATTCTTCTTGATTGCTTGGTGCATCTAACTGGACGGAAGATGTCAATGCATCATTATTGTCTATATCTTCAGTTTTCTTGGATTCTGTATCATTAATACTTGTTGCAATAGCACTAGAAACATCCACATTCTTGAAATTCAAAGAGGCCGGTAAAATCTTTAGGAACATGTCACCAATCTCTTTCTTGGTTTTCTTTTGTTCACCAAATTTTGAACGTCTTAATTTTTGAGCAATAACACTAATAAACTTCACCACGTTAATCAAAATCAACTTATAAGTACTCAAGTCACTTGAAACCTCTTTCAAAAAATTCATCGAATCATCATACAGATCCTCTATTGAATCATTTTGTAGCGATCTTGCATATTCAACCAAGAATACACTAGTTTCGAGCACATTTGGTGATTGTTGTTTGTTGGTGGATCTCACTATGGTGTTGATCAGCTTGAATATGTGTGGAATTGTCAACTGTGGTCTTGTTCCATCTAAAACATTCAAAACTTTGAAGACAACTGGATAATCAACATTATTAACTAAGATCATCGTCTTTAAAACTTCCACAGACTCAAGTTCATATAGCTTCTCCAATAGCATTTTAGATTTATGTTTCAATTTAAGTGATTGATACTTGATTGATAGATCCCCTTGTGTATCATTTCTTTTTTTCAAAGAGGCATCTGATTCTTTCCAAATCTCAAAGCAAATCTTGGTGGATTCAGCAAAACAAATATTCATAGTGCGACGATTTTTAGAAATGACTGAATCAGCATCCAAATGTTTGGATGAATCTCCTAAAACTCCTGAAACAACACTTGAAAAAAAACCTGGATCGTGATTGGTGTTTTTGGTTCCATTAACTTCTAACGTCACAACATAACTTCTAACCAGAGATAAGAGTTCTTGCAACACACCCAGTAGCAACGAAATTGAAACATCATCCTTTGATTCAGAACCGTTGAAATAGAATGAGTTTACCTTCTTCAATATTTGCAAAATAATTGGTTCGACGAATTCAAAGATAGATTCATCCTGATACTTGAATGTGGTTACTAATAACTCAATCCATGAGCTTAGTAGATCCGAGGAGTTGAAACGTAGAAAACTTAATAGCAAGAATTTGATGAATGGTGATTGCTCATTATCTGGACTTTCAAAAATGGATGGGATTTTAGCTCTTGTTGAAATCAAAACTTTTATCAGTTCCTTGATATGATCCAAAAGGATAATAGAAACAGACTCATATTGTACATCATCTATCTTGTTGATAATAAAGCTTTGTGATAGTTCAAATGTTCTTTGGACCAAATGTTCAAAATTCTTTTCACGACCATCCAATAACAACTCAATCAGTTTGAAAACAACACAACTTGATTTTGCATTAAACTGTCCCTTATTCAAGAATTTCTCCAAGGCATATAACGTGAACTCTTTGTAGGTGGATATATCTTCATTTTTGTACTCAACTGAATTAATAACACTTAGTTCCTCCTTGAACAATGGGAGTAGTCCTTTGAGATCAGTATTCAAGACATTCAAGACAATGGAACAATGGTATGAAAAGACTGACTTATCATCAACAGTCTCACTCAACTTCAATGTGATAAGCTGAAACAACCTATTGATCAATCCAGAGTTGATGTTACCAACAATCCATCTCTGTAAAATTGAATAATTTGAGTGGTTCATATCATGTAGATCATCCAAAAGTATATGCAGTGGTCTATCTAAAAGAGTTGCTTCAGTGGAATGTATCCATAGATAGTTGAAAACTATCAACCTATCATTCAAGCTCTTCAAATCAAGGATATATGAAGTTAATGCAGCCTCAACATAATTGGAAGATGTGGAAAGAGATAACTGATGTAATGCTTTAACAACTTCCACTTGATACTTTATACCATCTTCTTTCAACAACGAACATAATTGGAAAATCAAATTTCTCAAGATATCTATTCTTGTAAATGGTGAATCAAAATGTAGTTTAGGGAAAAGCTTAGCAATATTTATCAATACACTATCTCTGAATGTTGACGATTTGATAATATTAACCAATTCAGCGTTGTAGAAATTCAATTCTGGGATGGAGTCAATGACACAATTCAATAGTAAAACATAATCAAAGGTTTGCTCTTTAGCACTAATGTTTTTGATGACCAAATCAGTAACAATATCTAATGTTATTTTACTTAAATCAGCAGGTTTGAAAGGAAGTGCTAGCACATCATTATTTTCATAGTATTCTGCTATTTTGTTAAGAATATCATCTTTTGATAACTCTGATATTTCATGTGATGCATGCTCAATTGGTAGATATGCTCTTTGAGGTATTGTATTTATTGCAAGATTTAAAAGCTTGAACCAACCTTCAGTTTGTTGACTTTTAATCAAACTTGTTATAAAAAACAATGGGAATTGATGAATTATCATTTCTTCATCTTGTACATTGAAATTTTGTAATACAAATATTAAGAAATCAATATTTTCAGACTTTATCATTTTTGACAGATTGCTCCAAATGGTCAAAGTTTCAACAGCATCAAACAATGCAGACGCGCTTTTCAATATTTCGTTAAATTCATTAGGCGACAAGCCGGAAGATTGTTGAACAGATTTCAATAATGGAATCAACACGTCAGGAACAACCTGTGAGCCAATTTCCCATCTGTCCATAATGGCCAAACAGATTTTATAACCCACTAGTTTTTGTTGATAGGAAGGCTGTTGGTCATATTTCCCATCAAACAACTTCAACAATCCATCTTTCAAATGAACAGCGCCATTATTTTGGAAATATTCGACGTGTACCGCATTTGATGTTTCTGGTCCCAATAACCAATTCCATATTCTTCTGTTGATTGACATATCTTTTTTCAAAACAGCACTAATGGCACTGATAATCAAATTTTGCAAATCTTTTTCAGGGGAAAGTTTTTGTAAAACGGTTGAATTGAGCTGTACTTTCTTAATCATCAAGTCTAGAAACCCTCTTTGAATTAAAATATTATCAGATTTCAATGTTGCAATAAAAGACCTTATCAATAACCCCGGCTCTGGTGTGATTAGTGCTAGCTGCTCTGATGTCAATCTCTTTTTCAATTCACTTTTGTAATAATTCAGGACATCATTTTTGGTATCTTCTGGTGGTTCAATGACAACATTAAGGTCTGGTAACCTTTTGTTACACCAAATTAAACATCCTAACCTTCTCTCTTCACTTGTTATTATTATCAAGAAGACTGACTGCCAAAATAATGAATCATCTTTCAACTCTGTTCTCAAACTATCAATCAATGCAATTGAAGTATCAAAGAATTCACTTCTTTCATCATCTATAGATGGCAACAAATATGACAGTATTGGTTTCACAACACTCTTCAAGACATTTGATGGCAAGGTCAGCAAATAATTTTTGTACAGGTCAATGATGGCCGGTTTTATACTAATTGAAGCAAATTGCATTATTGGTAAAATACCTGGGATCCATATGTTGACGTTAGAAGCTAGAGCATCTACGCCTAGTTCCTTAAAGATGAAATTGTAAACTTCAATAGTCTTCTGGTGTACTCCACTTGGTAGATTTGGAGAAAGACATTTTGATAATGTGATTGAGATCTTCAAATCGTGAGGAATCCAGTGTTGTGTTGTATGTTTCTGCTGTAATGCTTTTAAAAGCTTTGAAAGAAATGAAATGTGATCTGCCCATTCTTCAACAGAGTCAAAGAACCCCAATGCTTTTTCAACCGCAGCAGCGTACTTTTTATCTTTTGAGTCCAGCGTTCCCATTTGAACCTAGTACTTTTCTCTATTGGCAGGCTATTGTTTCTAGTTCTGAAACCTTTTTGACAAGAGAATTACGTTGTTGATACCTGTTTTCTATTCAAAACAATCATCAGAATTGAGTCGGGCACTGCACCCTCAAAAAATCGCGATCTCAGCCAAATACAAATTAAATCTCTTTTAAAGTGTTCGACGTTTAACAGCGAACAATGTGTCGACTCATGACCTCAATTCGTGTTCGATGTTTAATGGAGAACAGATGCTTAATGTTTAGGAGAGCATTACTCGCGAACAGCTCCGAAGACAAAATTTTCAAGGAAGCTTTGATGTAAACAAACAGTTCACCGCTCTCTTTATCGAAAGCAAACTCACGTACAACCAATGGAACCAATACCAGAAGCTACAGCTGGGGAGCCAAATGAACTGCCAGACATGAATGATGATGAAGGCCCATCTACTCCAGCTTTAAATCAGGGTGATCACCAAATTTTAACGGAAGCATTTATGAAGCTTCTTGAAACTGATTTCATCGATGAACAAACCAGAGCATATGCTACAAATCCATCTGAAACTGCTTCTAAACTTGCGTCTCTTTATGCCAAACACTACCGAAAGGCACTGAATGCTGATGCTAGAGAGAATTTCGCTCGCTCCAATAATGATGATGACCAAGATTCCCACAGTAACGATGGTTTTGATTATGATTATGATTATGATTATGATTATGATGATGAAGCGATACGCGCTGACAATCTCAAAAAAACCACCAGAGCGAGACCAGATAGGTATTGAAAGAGACCTTTGGAAATTAACCCAGAAGGCAGTGATGATGTTGCAATTGTTACAGACAACTTTTGAGTATTTCTTATTGATTCTATACATTTGTAAATATATAATAATGATCATTTCATTCTCTTGGGATTGTTTTTCTCAAGAAATCGAACGCCTGTGATAGTTCTTCATTAGCAACTGAGTGTGGTAGGTTTGGGTAAATGTTGTAATTGTAATTTTTGTATCCTAATTCTTTGAAGAACTCATGAGTCTGATCAGCATATTCTTTGTGGATGATGGGATCTGCATCACCATGTCCTTGAAATACTGGTGTTTCCAAATTTTTGGGGTTGAAAAGTGATTTTATCTTTTCACCAACTGGCATAAAACCTGAAAAGATTAAGAAACCAGCGACTTTGAAATCTAGAGTGGCTAAAGCACCTAAAGCCAATGCAGCACCTTGACTGAAACCTCCAACTATAATTCTATCAGGTTTTACGCCTAGATCAATCTGTTCTTTGATGTAGCTTTTCACAAGATCAAGTGATTTGAGATAACCATCAACATCTTTTTTACCACCTGGAGCTCCAAATTGGAAAATATCAAACCATCCAGGCATTTCATACCCAGCATTTGCAGTAATTGGGATGGTTGGAGCGTTTGGGAAGACGAAGTTAATATGATCAAATTCTGATGATCTTCTAGCTAAATCGCTGAAGAACTTCCACCCATCACCGGAATCACCTAACCCATGTACGATGATGACGGAGGCTGTTGGAACTTTTGTTCTGGATGACACTCTGACCGCACTTAAAACCATCTCTATGAAGCACTGTTAGTCCTAAAGAATCTTTAACATCATGAAAGTCACCTACTTGTTTAATGGGATTTCGAAAAAGCATGGCTAAAAGAGCATTTCCACAAGATTTTTGGCTTTGTAGGAAATTCGCGAACTCTTTTCAAAGCTCAAGGGTCTGGAGAAATTCAAATTTCAAAGGATTCATCAAGAGCCAGAAGAGTAACTCGAAAGACCAGTTGAATAATATCACTTTCAATACAAACCAACCCCAAAAATGTCAACGCCACCTTCACTTCCGCCAAAAACACCAGAATATGGTACTTCCAATGCACAGCAGGATGCTTCACCTCAACCAACTCCTCAACCTATCGCTAGAATAGAAGTCTCAGAAGACATTAGATCACTACCCACAGATCAATTGCTAAGGTTAATGGAATCCATTGACATTCTCAAGGGGTATTTGATACAACTGAGTGAAAAAGAGTTGAATCAAAGTGCAAGCGAACTAGATACAATAATAGGTGATATTGATCATTTCATAAAATCATTGTCACAACTACAAACATCTAAAGATGCTTTGAACAAGCAACTTTCTGAATTGCAAAGGCTAGTAGAGGAGTGGGAAAGTAAAGAAGTGGCAATGTATGCCTCTTTGAAAAAATTTGGCCCTGAAAACATATACTCGTTGTTAAGTAGCAGTGTTAATGAATCCAGAAAATTGACGAATTCAATTAGTCAATCCTTTATTCAAGATGTTCAAGAACACGATGAGTCTTCAATTCAAAGTTTCATCAAGTCTTATAGAAATGAACGGAAATTGTACTACCTAAGAAGTGAAAAACTACATAGATTCAATGAAGATAGAATAGGAGGGTTATTATAAACGTTTTGAATCCCAAACATAAACCATTTCATCCCAACCTGTAGTTGCAACCCATCCAGGATCACCCCATAAACTATAATCACCACCAATGACGAATTCTTTATGCATTCCAAATATTTTTGAAGTTGCATTTTTCTGAAACCTATTATTCAAAGCACCCCTTGTCTTAACATCTGTTTGATCCTTCCATATACGACTAGTCATATCATAACTACAACTTAGCAAATCACCTCCATCATGAGGACTCCACACGACTCTTCTAATTGCAAAATCATGACCAATAAGTTGATTCAGTGGAGCTGGCCCTATCTTATGATGTGGAGGTAATGGTGGTGAACCTGTGCCATCAATCATACGGAGATCCCATACTTTTATAAGCTTATCAACACCTGCTGTTGCAATGACTGTAGGTCTATATTTATTCCAATCACAGGATAATGTTTCAGCACCACCATGCCCTATGAAATCCAGTATATTAGGATTTGGTAATCTTGTATCCCATACTTGAATATGTGAGTTTGCATTAGCACTAACCAACATGCTTGGATTATGAGGAGAAAACACAGTTTGATAAACACAATTATTTTGAGCATGAGGTTTCACAGTGTTCAATGTCAGCAATGATTGTTTTCTGCTTGGTGTCCATATCTTTATCGTACCGTCCCAACTGGAACTAACGAGATTAGTTTTCTCTATTAGATTCCAATTCAACGAGAACACTTCTCTCTGATGTTCTTTTAATTGCAAAATGGGGAATTGTCCAACTCCAGTATCAAATATCTTTATAGAACCATCACCATTCGCTGTAGCAACATGGTTTTCATGCATTTCTGACCAAGCTAGATCAAATAGACCATCTTGAGTATCGAAGAACACATCATTGCCTATTTGTCCATTGGCATTGATTGATAAAATGTATAATCTCCCATTACCCACAAGCCCATAATTTGAGGATGTGGCCACTGCTAACTTGTTGTCATAGAATGGTGAATACTTGACGGCATACCCATTGTAGCCCTTTGTTCTGAATGAAAGCATTTTCGGACCAGACCAGCTGTGACTCAAGCTTTTGAACTTCTTCTACAAAGTGTTTATGATTCTTTTATCGATGTCGAAAGATGTTGCTCGAATTCATTTTTCCAACCTCGCTTTTCTCAACAGCCAATGAATTTGACTTATGCGGATTAGCCTAGGAACTTGAACAATTATTACTAGTAGATAGCAGGTTGGTGAAAAACTCATATAGGCTGAATAAGTTGATGTATAGCATCTCAATCTCTCTCATGCTACTACGACTATTTTGTACCACTTTGAAGGGTTGGCGTAACTTACATAATCAATTTGGTTTCCGCGAATTTTGTTGTTTACCAAAAAAATCATCGATCTGGAAATATTTCAAAAAGTAAACAAAGGGAAACAGTTTGATTGTTCTTCAGTTAAAGATAAAGATTAGCTACCGATCCAGAGGAATAATTAAGCTTGATGTCACAGAAAGAGGCCTCTCCATCTTCAGCAGGCCATTCAATAACTTCTGTTAATTCAACAAATGCCACCTCCACTGCAAACTCTTCAACTTCAGATTCGCTGTACGCAGCAATCCCCTTGAAATATACATCTTTGGTTAGATCCAAGACTCAAGGATACCTCTATGAATCAAATACTGGACTATGGAGAGATCTAAAAGCTAATGATACATTGGTCCTTTCCCAAATTGCTCAAAATTTAAGTGGGAACTACAAGATCATTGACAACTTTGCTGGCTTAGATGCTCAACTCTCACAATTGTTAGCCAATGAATACTTGGCTGTGTCAGAATCAAGAGGAAATGAACAACTATTACATCTAAAAATTGATTCATCAAGTGATCAAACCATCAAAGAGCATTCAAGATTATTACAAAGATATCAAAAGGTTGACTTTAAGACACTGCTTGTTGATAGAGGGAAGTTCAGAACCGTATTCACCCCAACCGGTATTGCCCAAGATTTCCAAGATTCTTTAACCCAACTTGCACATTTCTGTGAGGTGGAAATATTGATTAGTGCTAAGGTTGAGTATTTCAATTTATCAATCAATCAAGAATCACAGCCTGATTTGTTGGACCAAAATCTTTATATTTACATCTTGGGTGATTCTGATGATACAACATTTGCCGAAACTAGAATAAGAATCTTACTTGATAATTACTTGGACCTTTTTGTGGACTCTGTTGAAGTTCCTTTATCAATGATACCATTAGTTGGTGGAGTTTCATTTGGTGATTTCAGGGCAATTGCTAAAGAAACAGGTGTTAATATCTATCTCCCTTCAATCTTACCAGAATTAGCACAAAACTCCAAAAGACACAATCTAGATAACATCTATTTGTCAGGATTAGAAGCTCAAGTTTTGTTGGCTAAGAAGTTTTTGCTAGGTATTGTTGAAAAGAGAAAGGATGAAGTCTTCTATAAAAATATTGATATATTGAAATTCAAAAAGGATTCGATATTATTGAACTTCAAAGACGATATAAGTTCAATCATGTGCAAATATGGTGTCTTCATCCAACTGCCACCTCTAGGTGCTGATGAATCTACAATCCACTTCCAAGGTACTACATCTGAATTAGTTGAACGTGCCATCGTTGATTTCACAACATTAACTAATGAAATATTCTTAACAAATGTTTGGTTTCATAAGGACACTTCATCAAACGGCCACTTTGACCCTGCTGATTTGAACGTTAATGCTGGTGAACTGTATGACCTAGTATCAAGAATCTCAATAGCTTCCAATGTTTCAATTTACGTCAATAAAGATGCAGCTTCTTTTGAGTTTTGGGGGTCTCGGGATGACTCTCTTAAAGCTATTAAACAGTTCAACAGGTATGCAAATCAACTTTACAATGATTTCAAGCCAGAAATTGAGTTCAAGATTGAATTAGGTGTCAGTTATCACGAATTTATTAGTGGTAAGAAAAATGGTAAGATTTCAAAGATTATGAACAATTTCAAAACTTCAACGATCAACTTTGAGCCATTGAATGAATACAGTTTATTGGTTGACTTGAAGTCTATTGATTTCAATGAATTCTTGAACTCTTATGAACAGTTACAAAATGAGTTCCCATCTGAAATCAGATTCTACATTCCTGAAGCTTTCCATAGACAAATTATTGGTACTGGTGGCTCATTAATTCAATCAATTATGAGAAAGTACAATGTTTTCATCAAATTTTCCAACAGCTATGATTTGAAAAATAACTTTAAAAGCCCAATAAGATTTGATAATGTTATTATCAGATGTCCATCGAAAAATTCTTCAAACATACCATTAGTTAAAAATGAACTAAACAGCTTGTTGATCAACAATGAGAATACAACTTTTTTCAACACCTATTTCAAATTATCAAGAAACCAGTTCCGTTTGTTTGATTTTAACAAGATTCAACAAATTGAAAAGAAAACTTCGACTTTTGTTAGATTTCCAAATTCAGAGCCAAATGATTATGCACTTGTTGAAGTACTTGGTACTGAAAATCACTCGGTGAATGCCACAAAACTTTTCATCAACGAATTAGCTGAAAGTTATGAATTTAAGATAACTTACTCAAAGAAATTCCATCAAATTATCAATGATACAAATGAGTCCTATGTTGAAAAGATAAAGGTACCATTTAAAATTTTATACAATTTCGAGATTATGGGAATTGACAATAAGACTGAAGAATCAGTTCCATATCATTCAATCATTTTGAGTTTCTTACCAGAAAGTGATTTGTTTTTAGAAGATGCCATAACCTACTTAACCAGTTTCTTGCGTGAAAATGAGTTCATGATCTTGGATAGAGGTGAATTATCAAATAATGACTCTATAATTCATGGTTCAGCATCAAGATATACCCAATTCAATCAAAATAACTACAACATTAAGTTGAATGCAAAATCCCACAGTGCTGGTGGGTTTTATGATACCAATTTCTCAAAATACCCACTATCTGATGTACCAGTTCAGTTACCACAATCGCAACAATTATTTCAATTACCAAACCTTCATGAAAGAATTCTTGTTTCTCAGCCAACTTTAGTTCAACCATTAGGTGTTCATACTGTCAATCAACAACCTCAACAACAGTTGAAAAAACGCCCGGTTACACATAATGGCTATGATAACATTGCCAATAAACAAAATTTCCAGCAAAGAAGGCCATTTTGATCAATAATACCCACATATTTATGCCAAAAGTTTCATCATATGTCATTTTTCATACCACTAAACCATTATTTCTGCTTTTTCTCATCTTTTTAACAATACCACTTTAAATAAAATGCTCTTAAAATATAGCTATGAACAATTTGCAATACCCTTGTCTTTTAATGCAAATGCACTACAAGTTTTCTATTACCAAGTAGCATGTCACCGCGAATGTCAACTGGAGCAACTGGATTGGTAGGGCCCGCGGTCTTTTTTTTTTCTCTTGAATTTTTAGTTTGAGGGAGGTTAGGCAGGAAAAAAAAACTGATTCAAAGTAAACAATACGAGCATAATCCGAAGACAAAGCTGTTAAACATCCACAAACTGGCATCCAACTTTTCACCCATTGCTATCCAATTCAGAAGTCACTAATCTGGCGACACCAAATTTGTATCACAAGTCCGTGAGGAACGTTGCTTTCTTTGATTAGCAGCATTCGGTATAATTCATTTCAAGAGAAAGCTGTTTATTTCGAATCAAGTTCAGGACAGCGGAGCATAGAACATTCAATATAAATCAATTAGTCATGGTGACGCAAAATAATCAAGAAATAGAGTCTAGCGAAGAGGTGCGCAGACGGTTAGTTCAACAGAATGATGCCAAATACACAATAAGGAACAATAGACTGAAAGTGATGGCTATACTATACGTGATAATATTCTTTTCGATAGCTGTTTTACAAGGTATTGCAATAGCGTTTTTCAAAAATGGGTTCTTGCTATCTAGACAAGTGCTGGATAATTTCTCTACATTAGAAGATCCAATCTTTGTTGATCAAAGTTTACAACTGAAGGCATTTGATAAAGCAGTGGTGGTGATTATTGATGCATTAAGATTTGATTTCACAATACCCGATGAATCAAATGATGTTTACTACCATAATAACTTCCTTACTCCATACAAACTGAGCTTGGATCATCCTGAAAATTCTGTTTTACTAAAGTTCATGGCAGATCCACCAACAACTACATTACAAAGGCTCAAAGGTTTAACAACTGGATCTTTACCAACTTTTGTTGATGCTGGTTCAAATTTTGATGGTGATGTCATAGAGGAGGATAATTTTATTAAACAATTTTATCAACATAATAGATCAACAACGTTTGTTGGTGATGATACCTGGCAAGCTGTTTTTGGTCCATTTTTAAACGTTTCACATCCTTATGATTCATTGAATGTTTGGGACTTACACACCGTGGATAATGGTGTTATTGAGCATATGATTCCTTTCTTGGATAACCAAAAAACCGAAAAATGGGATCTATTAGTTGGACATTTACTTGGTGTGGATCATTGTGGTCATAGATATGGTCCAGATCATTTTTCAATGAAAGATAAACAAATACAAATGGATGCATTTATTAAAGACGTTATCGAAAGAATAGATGATAAAACGTTGTTAGTTGTTATGGGTGATCATGGTATGGATCGTACTGGTAATCATGGTGGTGATTCCATTGACGAATTAGAAGCTTCACTCTGGCTATATTCCAAAAAGAAGTCATTCCATGCCATACCTGATAGATCGTTATACGATATTTCCAACGGTGGCAAAAATTATAGATCAGTGGACCAAATTGATTTAGTTCCTACACTTTCACTGCTAATGGGGTTGCCTATTCCATATAATAATTTGGGAAAACCAATTGAAGAAGCTTTCAAGACAAGAGATTCTTTTAAATTGGCAAGTTATTTAACAATGGAGCAAATTCAAAGATATAGAATGCATTCAGGCGAACTAAGAGAAGATGAGGTTATTAATAATAAATATAGAGAACTAACCAAAATATGGAGCACTGGAGATCCTGATGATACATTTTATGAAAAGGTTTTGGAATACCAACATGATTCATTAGAGAGATGTAAAGATCTCTGGGCAAGATTTGACTTGTTGAGTATCAGCATTGGTATTTTACTGTTGGCATTTTCACTGGTTATACTGATCATTTACTCAAAACTAATCCCATCTGTTGTCATCACTCAATTAACAGAAGAAATTGTTCCTTCTATCATTGCGATGGTGTCTATTTTCAGTGTCATCTTTGTGGCTATCTCACTCATTTTGAAGCCTTACTTTTTAAGTCTCACTTGGTTCACTCTGTTGGGAGTTGCGATTGGTATAATTTTTGGTTTTTCAATTCCAGTTTTTGATCGTTACTCTTTGAAATGGTTATTCTTATCATTATTGGATAAATTCAATGGGTTATGGTCACTTGTTGCCATCACATTTATGGTGTTACATGCTGCTCTCTTTGCTTCAAATTCATTCACGATTTGGGAAGATCGTATTGTTGCATATCTACTGATATCATTTGGGTTCTTGGCCACTTTGAAATCACTTCAAGCTCAAAAGAAAGTTGATCGTGTTATGGGAGTTTACCATTCACTATTCTTCATGATCACCACAAGATTAGTTTCTATGATTACAATTTGTCGTGAAGAACAAGGTGATCAATGCGTTCCAACTTTTAAGATGACATGGATGACAATTGCGGGTTTGTTCCTTATTGCATTTTTTATGCCTTCCATTATCAAAGCATTCTTCAACATTACTTCGTCATATCAAAGTGCTGCTCCATTATGGAATAATATGCTTAGAATCATCCTTTGCATGAATGCTATATATTGGGGGTTTGAGTATCTGGAACATAATCAGTCAGAAATCAACATTTCATTTGTCCGTAACATGGACTTGAAATCTTTACATTATGTTAAACTTACTGTTGCTAGAATAATAGCTGGTATCACTTTAGTTGCAGCCAACATTGGATGGTCAAGAGGTCCATTATGCGTTAAATTGGATATCAAGAACAATGAAACTTCTTCAAGAGAAGCGTGTATATTGGGTTATCAAAATGTCTACGGATCCCAGTACTTCTTGTTGATAATGAACTTTGCAGCTGCCATTATGTTATTCACCAAACCATTAGGACAAATCTCCATTTTCGTTCTGATCTATCAAATCTTGTCATTATTCGAATTAGTTGATATTCTAAACGTTAGAGCCAATTTGATTTCACCTGTTGTTTTGGGGTTATTAGGATTTTTACATTTCTTCAGTACTGGGCATCAAGCAACAATCCCATCAATCAATTGGGAGATTGGTTTCGTATTGACTGGAACAATCACATTCCCCTTCACTCATCTAGCAATCGTTCTCAATACTTTTGGGCCATTTATTATCATTTCGATTGCTGTTGCATTGATCACACTATGGAAAATACCACCATCATTCAAACCAATTTCATTATATTCCAAGATCATTGAAAATTGTGGAACATTATTAATTTATGAAACTCTAATTACATTGAGTGCTTTGATCTTTGCAACTGTTTTCAGAAGACATTTAATGGTTTGGAAGATTTTCGCACCAAGGTTCATGTTTGCTGCTTTGGTTCAAATTGTAATCAATGTTGTTTTAGTTGTTGTTACAATTGGTTTCAGTTGTGGGAGATTAATTTTACAAATAAACAGAATCTTTGGTAGATGAAAATACCATAATAAATAAAAACAATGATCATCATGTATAATACAATAGTTTAATTAATTATAAAGTGCTTCTTTTTTTTGCTTTTTTGAGTGAATCAACCTGTAACTCTACTCCATACTATGGTCAATCTGGCTCAAGAAATCCTGATCATCAAGAGTTGAATGGAGGCCGAAGCCCACATCATCCATCATATTCAAATCATCATTACCAAAAGCAGGTGGTGCTTCCACATATTGTAGCTGTTCTTGAACGTTTTGCACTGGTTCTTGCATATAACTGTGATCTGTCATAACAAGATGGTTATTGAGTGAAGCGGCTGCTTGAGCTGCTTGTTCTTCTTTAGCTTTAGCCAATTCCTCCCAATAGTTTGGAGGAGCTTGTGCTGTATCATTATTGATTTGTGGGAATGATTTGATTTCATAAAGGTGGTCAACTAGTGGTTTGTTTATCTTCTCTTGAACTGTTTTTTCAAAATTTTCAAAATTTGAAGAATCACGATTGACAAAGGCATTGGATAATTGATCAACAACTTCCCGTATGATTTTATTATTGGTTTTCTCATCTATACTCTCTTGTTCTTTTTTAACTTCTTCCAACTCCTTCTCAAGCTTTTCAAGTTTTTGACGCATTAATTTGACATTTCCAAAGTATAGTTCATCTTTAATTTCGTCAATATTCTCTTTTGTGGTTTGGAAATGAGCAAATGGTTTTGGTTTCACTATAGCATCAGTATGCACCCACTTTTCTGTCACATTTTCTATCAGTTCTTGATTCAACAAAAATCTATGTGTAGCTGCTGAACGAAATGACATAACGTCGGCTTCATCATGCATTCCTCCAATCTCATCTTCCTTTTGTTTAGCAGCTTGTTGGGCCTGTTGAGCTTGCTGGGCCTGAAGCTGTTGCTGATAAACTTTGTTACGACGTCTCTGCGTTGCAGGTTTAACCATTTTCTTAATAATGCTTGATGATTTTCTTGAATTCAGATTGCTGATGTTGTTTACATGCTTTTCAACATGGGTTTTCAAAATCGTCACTACAGTTCGCGGGTCGCGCTCGCGAAAATTTTGAAATTATGTAATAAATACACCTAATTAGGAAATTAACTATAAAAGGTAAGAGCCTAGAATTCACCAATGTTTGACAGAGATTATATGTTCACTTATTCCGTTCAAAAGCCTCTTCAGATCATGCCTTGATATGTTCTCTCTCACTATTATCAGCTCAAGAGGTGTTTTACCATTGAAATATTTGAGCATTTTGTGGAAAAGTGCCACCAAATCTGATGGTTGCCCTTTGATACATTTACTTATCCATCTTCTTTCCACAGCAGTTGCCCTCTCAGGGTCCAACAAAATAGTGTCTTCTTCCTCTTCTTCTTCAATTTCAATTTCTCTTCTGTTGGATGTTGTTATTCTTCCGCTATGTGTGCTTTCACCATCACCTGCAACTTTTTCACCTGATTTCCCATCTTTATCCTTACTTGTGTTATCAGTGGAAATATCAGTGAACTTCACTTTATCCTTATTTCTCTTTGAAATCCCTTCACGCTCCAAATCCTCCTCTACTGCTAGTTTAATTGTATTTGAAATCTTCAACCAAACAAAAGTCATCAACTGAGTCATGTATCCATGTCTAATTAACCAGGCAAGGGCATCAAGATAAATATCTTTATGATCTTTACTTGGGATAATAGTCATATATTGTCTTGGCTTTGAGCTTGAAAGCAGTGAAAGAAATGACGGTAGTGATGGTAGTGAAGGAAACTCATGCTTAAATATTTTCATTCCTTCATCGATATATTCCATAGGAGCCATCGGCGAAACAATAAAGACGCTCTTTACCTGTAGTGGGATTATAGCCCTTGCTCTTCTCCAATAGATCAAATGGTTTGCAAAAGATTTCACTTGCCCAAGGTCTAGCTGATTGATCATGGACAACTTGTTCAACGACATCATTGGATGAATGTTCCTTATGAAATTTGCCAAAGGGCTTAGTGGTTCTGTCTTCAAGTCAACGATAATCTTTTCCGGTTCGTCTTGCAAAAGTAGAGCCATATAAGCCATATTGTGATCCATTTCCTCTTCATTATATTTTGTTGTTGATGAAAGGTAAGACCCTGGTAATACTGGGGTTGTTTTCGGTAATAGAGAACTGAACTGGTTTTTTATAGGTATTTGTAATGAAATAAGTTTATCATTAATCTCTAGATTGGCAATATCTGATGTGGAAATGGAATCAAAACATTGAGCAATGGCATTCGCCAATGATGACTCTGATTTCAACTTAACGTAAAGTTCTTCAATTGATAAATTTTCATTATTATCTTTGATCTTGAGTATCTTTTTAACCTCTTTCCAGACATAATTAGACTTTGCTTGCTCATACCGCAACACCAGACTCAATCTTGAAACAACATAATGGAACATTTCATCAATTCTATAGTTATACTCCACCATTGGAGGATTCATCACAAAAACAATATGAAACATACTCATTGAGCCTGTATCAGTATGCTCCTCATCTTCAGTATTTTCTGGGTTTGGTTTTTTACTTTGAGAAGAGGCATCACCTTCGTGACGCTCATTAGAACTATGTGTACCTTCATCATTATCTGATTCAGCTTTGGAAGTATTATTAGCTGAGGAGTGCTTTGATTTTTGGTCTTTCTTTGACTTATGACTTCTCCAACGACCCTCATCATTGACATGAATTGGCAGGCCTAAAAACGCCATGTCATCAACAGTCAATTCGAACCGACTGTTACATAATTGTTTTGGTGGACTAACAAACTCACTCAAAAACTCAACATCAAATCCAAATACTTTATCATTCTGTTGTTGGTGATGATGATGATTCATCAGAGAATTGACCTCAGAGTTATTTGTTGATCTTTTCAAACTGTTTGATGATATTGAACCCTTCTTTCTACTCTGATGACGACGACGTTTTTCTCTCGCTTCTCTCCTCTGATCCTGTTCATCCAATAAATCCAATAGAGTTTGACCAGATGTATAATTTGCAATATTATCAGCATTCAGTTTTTGAGAAAGCTTTTTCCCCAGTATCTTGGATGATGGCTCTTGGCTATCATCAATGCTAGAATCTGAATCTGAGCTATCGCTTGAACTATCTTCAGAGCTCAACAGGTCATTGTCAACAGTAAAAGGAGTAGCTTTGAACCCGTAGGATCTTGGTCTTGGGGGATAATGATAGACTAATTGAGGTCCATTATGGGTTGATATCGCCAAGAGTATTCCCTGAAGACAAGGATTGGGAAGATAGAGACTCATAGTGGCTACCAATTTTGAGGCCTAGAATGATTTGTTTACAAGGTCAAAATCAAATCTGTTGATTTCTTGCCTAAAAATTCGCGGAACCAAAACTGCCTACAAAGAGAGCTTTGTGTTTATCGTAAAGTCATTAATTAATATGTACAAGTTATTAAAAATAAGTGGATCATTCGACAGTTGAGATGGATTCCAAGTCAAAGCTTTCAACAAGTTTCCTTTGGTCCATTGTTCTTTTCAAAAGTTTACCAAAAAATGCAGATGCAACATCAGCATCTTTGATAGCCTTCATGATTTTTTCCTTCTTGACGGCATGTTTGTCCAATGAAGTTTGGAAAGCATTTTGAACTTCTCTTGCGGGATATTTCAACACTTTTCTGCATTCTTTAGCAATTCTGTCAGAATTTTGATGTGGATAATCGAGCTCTTTAACTTGATGTTTGATCTTTTTAGCCAACTTTCTTGGTAACGCTCTAGGAATATCCACAATCAAATAGGTTAATGAGACAACACCAACACCTATAGAAAGAGGAAGTACCAAAAAACGTAAGGTTTTCAATGAAAATAATGAACCATATTGAAAGACACCCTTAATTATAGACCCTGTTGTTAAAGCACCAGATGCCGCATACAAACCAATAGAATAGAATGAATTTTTCCACAAAATAGCTTGATCTTTAGTCTTTTCATTAACACCGAAAACAGTTAGGAAACTTTCAAAAGAAGGATCAAAGAAATCAAAAAATGTTATAGATTCATCCAAATTTCTGCTGATTGTATCTTTACGTCTGCTAAACATAAATTCTTCTCTGAAAACTTTATCACTATTATATGCTTCCCCTAATGCGCTCTTACCTAAGCCTTTGATGGAATCAATTGTTTCAATTGTTCTTTTACGAGCAAAATCTTCACTAGAACTAACGGAATCCAATATCTTCTTTGTAATTGCACGTTGAGTTTCAACTGTATACTCAACAATGTTAAGAATACCCTTATATTGAACAACTGGATGATCACCAACAGTTTCCAAAGTTGAGTTGATATTATTTTTAGTGAAATCATACACGGTTTGTGATGTTTTTTCTATTAAACTTTCGATTTTTTCATTAACTTTGACACTTTGCACTAAACCTTCTTCATACTGAGGAGCAATTTCATTCAACTTATCAACCATCTCATCCCTATCATTAAAATACATTTTCTGGTTGATTGTTGATAAAGCTTCAATATCATTCAACAATTTACTCAAATAAGTTTTTGCAGGTTGTAATTTGGAAAGAGCTCTTTTTTGTAGCACAAAGTTACGCAAACTATTTTCAAGGTGATCAAAGTCTGGATGGATATTATCATCTGGTGCACCATTACCGTCACCATCACCACTGCCACCAACACCTGGATCTTCGCCGTTATCATTTGGTAAATGGTCAACAACATCACTCGAGGAAACAAAATGAACAAATTCCCTAGCATCCTTATGTGTATCTGGGGATAATCTTTGAACTTGATCCAAGATTCTATTCATACATTTGTTCTTATCCTTAATGTTGTCAAATCTATTGACGACAATGAATATTAACTTTTTCTCGTTAGCAGCAGTGGCAATAAATTCCTTAGCAGATAAGGTAAAGTGGTTCTCCGCGCTAACAACAAAAACAACCAAATCAATTTCCTCTTGTCTTGAAAACACTTCTGTTGTTTGATAAGAATCAAGATTTAAACCAGGAGCATCAATGATAGCAATATCGACAACGCCATTTCTTAACAAACTTTGATCAATAGTTCTTCTATCATTGACATAAACTTTCAAGATAGCATAATTATCACATTCAGAAACTAGTTCTTCTAGATCTTTCAATTGGAAAATCTTATAAGTAGATTCATTCTTAATATCATAAGTACTACCGATTGGAACTGCGTGGACCTCTTCAACACCATTATTTTCTCTAGCATCAATAACTTCACAAAACACCGAAGTACAAGGTTGTTGATCCTCAGGTAACACTTTTCTTCTTAATAATGCATTACAAAATGTTGATTTTCCTGAATTTAAATCACCAGTAACGAAAACTTTTGAGGAAGTATCATCAATTCTATCTTTTAATGATAATAAATGTTTACTAACCTGGAAGATTTTTTCATCTAGTAGTTGACCAATAGCAGTTTTATCCAATTTTGATATTTGATTATTATCCAACTTAACATTTAGTTTTAAAATTTTCAATTCTGGTGAATCTGAATTCTCAACTTCATCAGCAATTTCTTTTGCAATTGATTTAACAGTCTGTACCGAATTTTTTCTTATCAATGCTAGATGTGCTTTTCTACTATTCAGTAATTCGTTTGGCAAATCATTAGTTGGATAAAACAATGGTCTTTCTTTATTTTCAACTTGTAATTCACCCAAAATTTGAACTGTATTGGAAATTGATCTATCCAATGCAATACGATTGTTATTATATTGTAATTGCGAGATCTGGGTTTTCAAATGACGATCGTTTGAAAAACTTCTGTGATGTTGAGTTTCAACTTTTAAATGATTATCATCACCATCAAAAACAGTACTACCTTCCAATACACCTTCATCTCTTAGGTATGTTAAAGTGGCTGCTTGATCCCCAAACACCGTTTTGTTATCACTATCAAAGTCCTGATTCTCTTCATGATCTTCTGGACCTTTCCCTTTCAAATCACCATACTTTTGACTCATGTTGATTAGCAAGTTTAACTTTGTTTCCATGACATTTGTGTATGGTTTGATCTTTTTTTTTGCCATTTTGTCATATAAAAAATCAACACCAAAAGAAAATCCAGTCCGAGGGCAAAACAAACCAGCACGTGATTTGATGAGCCGTATCTCGGCCCAACTTATTTTTTTTTTAATTTTGGCAAAAGCTCATCATAAATATTTCAGAAAAAGACTATTGTATGGAACATAAGAGAATCAAATTAGATCAGAATATCATTATGTCATTCAGAAAGAGAGGTGAAGTCATAGGAAGACCAAATGCCAGAGTACCTAATGTCATTGCAGGTCGTGGTGGTGAACCAGTCACAGCGCCAGGTATTCCAGGTAGAGCACCATTAGGACCAGGTATTCCAGGAAGAGTTCCACCGTCAAGTGATATAAGTGGAGGAGGTATTTTACCTCAAAGAGGTGCTGGACCAAATCAATTGAGAAGATCTGGAATGACTCCAGAACTTTTAGCGAACCAAGTGCAAAATCTAAGTGTTGAAGAAGTTGTAAAACATCCTGGTGTAAGACCTTCATCAATTACATCACAAGCTACAGTATCCACTGGTAGTGCTGATCTTGACAAGATCTTGGGACATCAAGGTTTACCTTTGGGAAGCTCCTTATTAATTGAAGAGAATGGTACTACTGATTTTGCCAGTGTTTTAATGAAGTCCTTTGCAAGTCAAGGTATTGTACATAGCAGACTTGATCCAAAAAATTCAAACACACATGTTATTGTTTTGAGTTCTAACAATAGTTGGGGTAAAGAGCTACCTGGTATTTATAAAGGTAGTAGTAGAGATCAAAAAAAGAGCAGGATTTTAGCTAATGAAAATAAAGTTTCTGTTCAAAATTTATTAGATAATGTTGAAAGACCAACTACACCATCAAAAGCTAAAACTGAAACAAAAGATAACGACTTGAGAATTGCTTGGAGATATGGTTTGAATGATGGTGCCAAAAAGCAACAGACTGCCAATCTTGATAATGAAACTTATAAAGATTTCAATAACCAATTCGATATTACTAGTCGTTTGACACCAACTCCAAATGCAAATGAAATCACATATATCCCATTAGGGCCAAGTTTCAAGCCAGTGATCAAGCAATTGGAACTAACGATACAAAAACACAAGAATAAAGTTATCAGATTAGTTATTCCATCATTTCTCAACCCTTCAATGTATCCTCCACCATTAACCACATCTCAAGAATCATTACAATTTATACATTCATTAAGATCATTAACAAGAAAATATTCCAAAAGTTTAGTGATTGGGATGTCAATAGCACTTGATTTGTTTCCTCGTGAGACTTCATTAGTGAAAAACATTGAAATTTTATCAGATGCTGTATTCAATTTAGAACCATTTGGTCAAGATATGTTAAAATTCCTTGAAAAGGCTTATCATAATCAACCAACAAAAGTTCAGCATGGTTTAGTCCATGTTTATAAAGTTCCTCAATTGAGTGAAAGAGGTCAAATGCTTATAATGAAGAGTGAATTTGCATTTAAGAATGGTAAAAAGAAGTTTGAAATTGAAGAATGGGGTATTCCAGTTGAAGATGAAGGTGAACCTCAACAAACTACACAGAATATTGATTTTTGAGATCCACAAGTATACACTTGGTGTGTCGAATCGGACGCCTTTTGTGTCATTTTTAAACGTCTTTCGAGTGTTTTTGATCTTGACACTTTGAAGCAAAGGAGTTAAGCTCACGGAAAGGCTTTAGTCGAGAATATGTCAAATTTTGAGATTTCATGACCTAAACATGATGATCTTGAAGTGATTCAGAGCACTTCTAGGATGGACTCGATTCATATTTTACTGGACTAGTATAGACTGCTCAAGATATCAAACGTGCTTCATGAGCTTCATTTCACGTGTAGCATACTCTACGTAGCCATCAATCTGTTCTTATGAGCGTGCGACCTTCGCAGTTCACAAGAACCAGCCTGTAAACGAATAGTACGGCGTGCTATCTAATCTAATCACATGTACAGAACTTCGAGGTATTTTGGAAGTAATTTGAGTTCTGGCTAGCGGCTAGCATTTCCGAGAGAGTATATGGCAGGCGCGACTCTCCAATTGAACCATGGCACATTCAGTGCAAGAGCTTTTACAAGATAAGGATCAAATACTCTATGAGTAGAATACTTTAAAATACTCATCAATATATTCTATTCCTCAGTATCAGAAATATCATCCAAATCAGACTCTTTTTCTCGATCTAAAACCCATTCGGAAAAACTCTGAGCTGGGCACTGCCAAACACCTCCGTGTCAACTGCACCGATTTTTTTTCTCTCTTCAACGAAAAAAAAAGAAAAAGAAAAGCGTTGACACTTGAATGTGAATACATAGAATTAGGGGAAGGAACCAGCGGAAACCATGAAACAATAGAACTAATAACCTATGATTACGCTAAATATCGATTGATAATTACTCTGGGACTCGCCACCCAGTTCTCCGGTACCGTTACCTGCTCGTTTGAAGCGTATTGTTTTGTGTCTATTTTGGTGATTTAGATTTGAAAAAGATCGTGGCACACTTAAAACCGTTTCGGACATTGATAGAGGTGCTCAAAAATCCGAACTTGATGAGTGTTACAAAATACACAACAATTATGAGTTATATTTTGTGGTTTTTTGAGGAGGCACTATGATGCGAAGATGGGAATAGCAGCACCTTGTAAGTTGTTTTGTATAAATATGATTGGATATCTCCCTTTCACTGGATTGTGATTCATTTTCAATTTGCTTTCAAGATTCATTATACTTCACATTCATACTAAATATTCTAAACACAACATGTTTTTCACAAAAGTACTAAATAACCAAGTTGCCAATGGTTTAAAACAACTACCCGTTCATAAAAGAGTTCAAATGGCTTATGATTTACATATTCCAAATAAAACAGTTAATCCAAATTTAAATATTAGATCTCATGAACCAATTGTTTTCGTTCATGGTATTTTTGGTTCCAAGAAGAATTATCGTCATGATTGTCAAAAGATTGCAAATGTTACACATACTCCAGTTTATACAATTGATTTAAGAAACCATGGTCAAAGTATGCATGCTTTACCATTTGATTATGAAACTTTAGCTCAAGATGTTACAGATTTTTGTGAAGATCATGGTTTGAAAAAAGTTAACTTGATCGGTTATTCATTAGGTGCAAAGATTTGTATGTTGACAATGTTACAAAATCCTGATTTGGTTAGAAGTGGTGTTATTATTGATAATTCACCAATTGAACAACCTCATATTGAAATTTTCTTGACACAATTCATTAAATCAATGTTACATGTCCTAAACAGTACCAAAATTAGAGCTGATGATAAAGATTGGAAAAGTAAAGCTAATCAAGCAATGAGAAGATATATTCCAAATGGGGGGATCAGAGATTATCTATTGGCAAACTTAATCAACAAAGTTCCAAAAGGTTATAAATCACCAGTTATTAATTATGATGATGGTTATATTCATTTCCAAAATCCTGTTCGTCACATGACTGAAGTTGCTGTTAAAAACGTTTCAGCATGGCCAACTGAACATGTTAAAGGTTTAAAATTTGAAGGTCAAGTTAGATTCTTAAAAGGTACAAAATCTGCATTTATTGATGAAAAAGGTCTTGAAGCTATCAAAGAATATTTCCCAAATTATTCATTATCTGAATTAAATGCTACACATTTCATCTTGAATGAAAGACCTCAAGAATATGTGAAATTGATTTGTGATTTCATTAAAGTTAACAGATATAAATCATTACAAGAACATATTAGACATGTTGAAAATTTCTCATCAGCTGAATTAGAAGCAAGACACAATGCTGAACATGAAAGACAAATGGAAGAACTACGTCAATTAACTCAAACTACACCAACCGCTGAACAAGTTAAAACCATTGATAATTTGGCAAGTAAAGTTGATTTATCAGCCACTGAAAGACAACAACAACAAAACAAAGAAATCACTGTTTAAGAGGTTTGCTTTAGAATAAGACATTAGCTTAAAACTATTTATTTAATTTATGGGATCAAAATATATATGGAGTTTCTATAAAGATATTTTAGTAGATGATGTTGGATAAGATCGATTAAGTACTACAAGTTCGTCAAAACAACAACTAATTAAATGTTTTTTAAGATCGCAGCGGTTGTTTTGGATCAACGCTGACGATGTGGTATCAATAAACATTGTACAATGGCATGAGCTCTAATGTTTTCCAATGGAGTATCTCACTAGGTAGTAATTTAGAAGTAATCAACCTCAATAGATCACGCATCAAAACACATTTTGTTATAAGACGTTCTAGATAGTATTAAACTACTATTACATTTGTCTGATGGATAACAAAGCCAATCAGGACCAACTAACCATGGACGTGAAGGGGTGAGGGACACCAATAAACAAACGTTCCATAATAATACAGCTACAATGAATACTTGTCTCACGAGCTTGACGATGTGCCTTTCAATTATTTTACAAATATTCAGAGTGCATCGTTCTTGGGAAACTCCATCTGTTTTTATACAGAACTTCACAATGACTAGCCGCCCAGTAAACAATTACACTAGTAGCTGTTGCACCGATGACAACCGTCTTGAGTAGTTCGAATTAATTAATCTACAATGTAGCCAGGTTATTCACGGTAATAGATATCATATCAATCTCATAAAAACCAAATCATATTGTAAAGCCAATCAATCAATCAGAAAAACCAACCAGCAAAAGAATAGGCAGTAGCAGCCATACACCCATAATAGACTAAAGAACTACCAGGAAACATAAACCCCAAGGCAGCACCAGCAACTGGAACACCAATTGAACCAAGACCTCCACCTCCACTACTTTGACCAGCCCCTTGCATTGCAGAGAACATCTCCCTGTTGGCAGCTTTGTTAGCAGCCATAGCACCATGCATAGCTCTGTTAGCAGCATTGTTGGCAGCCATTTTGGCATTCATTGCAGCATTAGCAGCACTGTCCATTTTGAAGTGTAAATATAGTAGTCTCAGAATAAATATCAATTCTTTATTCACCGCAGTGTAAGTGATTGATAATGAAGAAAAATCAGGAGGAAGTACGATCAAGGAAGGGAAGATCATGGTCTTTTTATAATAAGTTTTTTTGTTGTCTGGTGAGAAAGCTCTTTCAACAAAACAAAATAATGCAACTTTGATAACAAAATTTCATAAAAATTTGAGTATCTTAGTGATATTGCAGCTTGTTTGCCTGACTTTATGCATCAAATATTAAGGAATTGTACATTATCTATCCTTGACAAGAAGAGAACAAGGAATAATGCTATAATGCAACTTTTCATTGAAAAGCATCTCCTTGTCTTTCAAGAATTCTTAAATGAAGAAAAAACTTCAGCAGACAACCATAATGTATAGAAATTTCTAAAGACATGTATGCAGGGGGTTATAAATTGATCTAAAACTTTGGAAACCTAGAATTGATAAAATAATCACAACTTCAACTGTTTCAACCATTCAAACAAGAAGATCACATCAACTCGAGCGAAAAACAAACAAGAGATTAGCAACTAATATCAGATATCAATATATCTTTCAGTATCACGAGGCAGTGAGTCTGGAACCATTATCAACAATTGTAACTTCGATAAGGGAGAACAAGTAAAACAAACGAAGATGTTGAAAAGTGTTTTATCAAAAGTTGTGTCAAAAAAGCTCGTCTAAAAATCAAAGCTAGAACAATTCCGCGAAACTAAAAAAATCATGGTGACATATGCCACACACTAAAAAGCGAACTTCAATTCAATTCTGATTTTAAACAAGGATGAAGCGTTGACTGAACAGTGGAGGATCTTATGAACGGTACAAGAGGTATTTGCTAAATCTCTTTCAATTCGGTGGTGACCTAAATCAATTTCAGTGTGATATTTTGTCAAATGGTCTACTTGTTTCGTATGTTACTTAATTACCGATATTTTTGCATTTCAATCAATCTGATGATCAAGATATCACGATGAAGGATCATAGGATACTTGTCAAAAAGTTTGCTTCTTAATGCTACCGTCAGGTGAATGATAATTTTGAAGAATTGATCATTGTCAAATATAGATAACATTGACTATCAAGGTACTTATGATGGACTACAACCACAACTGTGACAATCGGGATAAGATCAACGCCTTATATGATCATTTACCAGCACTAGCACCTTATTTACGGGTCTCAAATCGTCATTGGTTATGCTCCTATGCTACAAATTAACAAAATTGGTTTTGCTTCATTAGCGCTATGTCTATGTCATCTACTTTCAAGACTGTTCTCATACGGAGCCGTATTACGAATCGACGAAATAACTAATAATATAGGTAACATTGATCAACTACAAATAACAAGGATCTAAGTTAACTATTCAAAAATCTAATCCTCAATTAAATCAATACCATTCATCATTAATTCTCAAGCTCTGATCAAGAGCTTGACGTTATATAATGAAATAATAATATGACCATTTTGGGATGTTTAATAAATATTTATATTGACCTAGTGTCATGATTATAATATAAATATAATATTGTCTATATTTATAATATGACGGCCTTAATATATATTGATCACGATGCAGCTTATAGCGCCACGAACAATATCAAAGTCAAGCAGCCCTAGCTGTATGATCAGCTAATTAAAAAAGATCCATCCAAGTTACCAAGTATTTGATAATTAACCATTCTAATTAAATTTCAATACATGAACATTCAAGAAGCAATTCAAGATAAGGTTATTATGTTAATGTTTCCAGACAAGCGGAAGGGGGAAATTCACGTTCTTATATAAAAAAATATATGCCTGAGTCATCATGATCCGCTGTATGTTATAGCTGGCACTGGGCAATTAAAATCAGTCGTATAATAATAATTATTCAGTTACCTCATCAGCACCCCATGACATATTCGTCAGGAATATAGCTGTAGCGTTGGTACGTGCTAGCCGCTCTATCTCAAGCTCATCACATTAAATACGTGTATTATATTAATATGATAGAATTAACTGAAGCAATTAATCGAATTCATACCAGGTCCACAACTATGTCCGATATCCTGGAGTGAAGTCCGATCACATATTCAACAGCCTTGAATTGGGTTGTGCTAGATTTAATTAGTTGAGATATAAGAATAATAAGCTAGTTTGCAAGCAGAATTGTGCTTACTAGCTTCAGCCTATACTTTCAATGTAATATTTGGCGCATATATACATTGTTAGTAAACGTTAGTGCCGGTGGTGGACAACGTCAGAGCCTTTAATATACATCAGCATTGAGTGATCAATTGATTATATACTTCAAAATTTGCAATCTGTAGACCATACAGCTTCGACTGATCTTGCAAGTTCAAAAGATCGTGTTATAGGACCTCGATATTTGGATAACAACAATTCCTTGTGTCAAGATCTTATCGATTGCATCACAAAGCTGAGTTGAAGGAGTTTAATTGCATGATCAGTGAACCCATCTCCAGATCTTAAACTCAATTAGATTCCAGTTTTATCCTGACTCTTGACAAAGAGGAATCAGAGATCCAAAAATAAACTCGATTGTAAAGCCTTGTGGCTAGAACCAGAGATCCGATGAACTCCTTTCATTTCTTATCATTTTAAGCCCTTTCAGATTTCAAAAAACAAGCAACGTTTCTGTTTACTTTCCACTTGAGAAAGCAAAATTTATTTTGTTGAACCATGTTGTAGCAATTTTAAACTTTCACACTAGTAAAACTTCGCCTAAGAGTGCGCTTACCGCCCAAAAGTCAAGCAATAAAAAGAAACGCATATAGTTTTTTTTATCCTTTGGGCTGAAATTTTTGGATAAATCAATTGGGAAATCTGGTTACTTTATCAATTGTGTTGGATCTTTCTTCGATTGACCTGGTGTTTAATACCTCCCATCATACCATCCAATCTGGATTCTGAATACACATTTTCTTTGTGTGAAATTTCTGGTGCTGCCAAAATTGTGCGTGCCCCTTTGCCAACTATGACGTCGTATGGGCAACACCATTACATAATTTTTGCTGTTATGGGACACACCATCATAAACGCTGTTTTTCTTTTCGCGTCGCTTGTCACATAATTAAGAAAGTTATGGTTAATTTAGGTCTAGATACACAAATAGAAAAGCACAGAAAAAAATAATTATGGAAATGCTTGCAAAACTATATAAGTTGTAAAGTTTCCACCAAGTGGACTCCTCATTTGCAAGATCTTTCTTTATCTTCAATTCAATTCAACAATGTTTGCCTCAAGAATACTAAGAAACAGTGCTCAAACACTCAAGACTGAGCTACCTCATAAGGAAACAATCAAAATGGCTTATGACTTACACAAACCAAGATCAACAGCTATTAGACATTTGAATGAAAACCCAGAAGAACCAATCTTATTTTTACACGGGATTTTTGGATCCAAAAAATCCTATGCCACAGATTCAAAATTGATTGCTAGTTCAACACATACACCTGTTTATACAATGGATTTGAGAAATCATGGTGAAACTGGCCATGCTCAACCTTTTAATTATGAAACTTTGGCTCAAGATGTTAAAGAATTTTGTGATGAACATAAGTTAGACAAAGTTAAATTGATTGGTTACTCATTAGGTGCTAAAGTTTCAATGTTGACTGCTCTACAATTCCCAAATTTAGTTAAATCTGCCGTTATTATTGATAACGCTCCAATTCCACAGCCTCAAATTCAATTATTTATGAAACAATATATTAAAAGTATGTTGCATGTTTTGAATGAATCTAAAATTAGGGCTGATGATAAAGATTGGAAAAATAAAGCATCTGCAGCAATGAAGAGATTTTTACCAAATGGTGTTATTAGAAAGAATTTATTGGTTAATTTAGTTAATAAACCACCAAAAGATTTTGAATCTCCAGTTATTGATTTTGAAGATGGTTATATTCATTTCTTGAATCCAATTGAACAAATGGAAGAAATGGCTGTTAAAGATGTCACGGATTGGCCAGTTGAAACTACAAAAGATTTGAAATTTGAAGGTCCTGTTAAATTTATCAAAGGTTTACAATCACCATTTATCACTGATGAAGGTATGAAGGCTATTCAAACTCATTTCCCAAATAATGATTTCACAGATGTCAATTCAAACCATGATATATTGGATCAAAGACCATCTGAGTATGTCAAGATTATTACTGATTTTTTTAACAAACAAAGATATCAATCTGCACCTGATGATACAATCTTGGGTAATAAAACTCCAACTCCAAAACAAACAGAAGTTTCAGCTTAGATTATGAAACTTTTGATATACACATGATACAAGAAGAAAAATTTCAAAATTTACACAGTTTTCCACTTGCTTTTTAGTTTCGTTTTGTTTTTATTCAGTTCTGGTTTAAATATAATAGTATATTGAGTTGATCTCAATTTATGAAATGAATTTTAGAAAAATACATGGTGTTACGTCCTTTTTTAAAGAGTCATCAAATTGTAGTCTATATACATGCTGAAATCTATTTACAATCATAACTTTTTGACATAGTACTCTTTCAAAGTCTCATCATTCACATCACTTGGACTTTCCACAACTAAGTCAGCACCATTTTGAGTCTTTGGGAATGCAACAACATCTCTAATACTATTACTACCAATCAACATTGCACACATTCTATCAAAACCAATTGCAAATCCAGCATGAGGTGGACATCCAAGACTTAGTGCTTTTAATAAATGTCCAAATAAATGATCAGGATTTTCAATTTTTAAAATCTCTGTAAATATAAATCTTTGTAATTCAGAATCATGAACTCTTCTTGATCCACCACCTAATTCAACCCCATTTATGACTAAATCATAATGTTCACCTTTAACTTTTAATGGATCTTTCGATAATAATTCATAATCTGACGGTTTTGCCATTGTGAATGGATGATGTGTTGATTCTAATTTATCATAATTATATATTGGATATTTAGAAGAAGAGGTGGTTTGAGTTTCTGATGGTGTGAATAAGGGGAAATCTTCAATCCAAGCACCAACGAACTTTGCGTCTCTTTTCCAATTTTCAGGGAATTCTTGAATAGCTAATTGTCTAAGTCTACCTAATGGTGTTGGATTTTCATATGGTAATTTTGAACGTGTGCTACCAGCTATTATATCACCAATTTCAAGGTTTAGTTTGGAGTTCAAACCTTCAATATCATGAAATTGGGCAATTTCTGTAAAGCGTGATGTCCAATTATCTATATCGTCCTGAGTCTTTATTGGGAAAATTATAGGCTTTCTTGTTTTATATTCGGATTCATCAAATAACACTTTTGGTAATTTTGGTTTACCTTCAAATGCTTTTTTCAAAACACAAACTTCAGAAATTGGGAATTGATCATCTTCAATAGCTTTAGCAAATTCACTTAAATCTTGGATTTCTATTGTTGATCTAAGATCCGGTTTATCAATACCATATTTAGATAAAACTTCATTATAACTTAGATGAACTAAATCACCAGTCTTAACACCCTCAGTACCATCGATAGTGACAATCTCCTCATTGGCCACTTGAGTCCAAACTTTCTTTACAGTACTCTCTATAACATTTTGAACATCTTTAGCATCAGCAAATGACATTTCTAAATCAACTTGAGTGAATTCTGGTTGTCTATCAGCTCTCAAATCTTCATCTCTAAAACATTTAGCAATTTGGAAATAATTTTTAACACCACTAGCCATGAGTAATTGTTTATATTGTTGAGGAGATTGAGGCAATGCATAAAACAATGATGGTTTCCTTGTTGGAACCAAAAATTCTCTAGCTCCCTCAGGTGTTGATTTAAATAATAATGGGGTTTCAATTTCTGTGAATGATAATTTATTCAATTCTGCTCTAATGATACTTGCAGCTTGTGCTCTTTTTTTCAAAGCTTGTTGGAAAAATGGTAATCTTAGTTGTAGATATCTATACTGAGCTGGGAATTCATTAGGTGTTGTTTTCAAAGATTCTAATTGTGAGCCCAAGATATGACTTGAATTTAATGTATTATATTCCAAGATTTTGAGATCCCATCTAACTTTATTTGAATTAGTGTCATTATTTGGTCTTATCTCAATGACACCTTTTATGGAAACACAGTCTTCCACTTGTGATGATTTCAATGGTTTAGCAAATTCAGGTTCTGTAGTGACAAGTTGTGTGAAATTTCCTTCATAATCTCTCAATGTTGCAAATGCTATATTTTTACTTATCTTTTTCGGTTTTTTATCAATCCATCCAGATAATCTAACTTCTTTCCCCAAGAATGATTCAACATCTTTATTTATGGATTCAATGGTATGTGTATGTTTTGGAAATTGGACTAGAATGAGTTAGTTTAAAGGTTTTCATGTCAAATAATCTGTTTTTTCACATACACTTGGGTATTATGGATTCTTTTGGTGGTAATTGAACGAAAACAGAGCTCTTTTGAGAAAAGCTTCTAATGAGCTGACGTCTCACTAACGAATTTCTCACTTGACTCGACAAGACCCTCAACATCGTCACTAGTTTTCAAAAGTTGTTTGAAGTAAATCCAAGGGACCCATACAAAATATCATGATTTTTCGTTCACATAAATTTTATGTGTAGACCAGATTCGCGAATACGTTACAGGACACACCATAATAAACTTTTGATTGTCCAGAATGAACAGAAGTTTCTATGACAAAATGCATTTATTTTAATGAATATGTTTGTTAGTCTGTGTCCGTTCTATCACTGTCATATTCCTTGAATTCATCACTCAAATCGAAAACCTTGACAGTACCATCCATCGATATTGCACATAGAACTTTACCAAACGTATCAATTTGTAACACTGGTGAAGATGGTGATATTTCTATTGTACTCAGTATTTTCTTTGATTGCAGGTCCCAGATGTATATGTTTCCATTTTCAGATCCTGAAGCACTAGCAAAGTAGGTTAGTAAACTGATATTTCCATAATACATTATCTCTCATACATACATTAATGGATCTTTTGAAGTAGTTACAAACCTGCTACCACATGTATACTTTTCTGAAAATCCAGTACCGCCTTGATACGTCTTCACAACTCTATTGTTCATATAATCCCACAATCTTATTGTGTTGTCCAATGTAGTTGCCAATAAATAGTTCCCATTTGGCGAAAATCTAATATATGAAACAGGAAATGATGAACCACCTTTATCATAAATCAAAGTTTTCAAACATTGTCCAGATTCTGTATCAAATAAACGAATCAACCCATCATAACTTGCACTTGCAATGATGGTTCCATCCCAACTAAGGTCAACTGATGCAATTGGATCTGAATGAGCACTCAAAGTCTTCAAGCACTTCCCATTCTGAGCATCCCATATTCTTATAGCCTCATCAGCACTTCCAGTGACTAATAAGTTTCCTCTATAATTGAACTCAACACAAGTGACATGATAAGTATGACCTTCTAAAATGTTTAAACATTCACCAAACTCCACATCCCATATTCTGATGGTCATATCGTCTGAAACTGAAGCCAGGTGACGTGAGTCTTGAGCCCATGCTATATCGGATATACCCCTCGAATGAGAACTCAAAGACCTTATAAATGAACCAGATTCTAGGTTAAATATGTGAATTGTTGCATCTGATGAAGCTGTCGCGAAATATAGTCCATTGGGGCTGATTTTGATCGTGGTTGATTCCTTGTTGTGCTGGGATGATATCTTGTACCGTATCTTGTACAGATCGTCTTTCACTTGGCCATCTGCCATATTTTTATCAAGCTATTTCTTCTTTGGTTGTGCTTTCAATGGTGAAGTTGATTTGTTTATGTTTTTTCACTTCAAAACTTCATCAGTTTTTGGAAACAGACACGACTTTTTTGCTCTTGAGAAATTGACTTTTGAAAACCAAATCGCCACCAGCCAAAAAACGATTAAACAACAGAATCAAAATCAAAATCATACGGAAAACTGTTCATTGAAATGGTGAGTTTTATGAATGGCTATTGGCCTGTGTGTTAATTGATGATGTTCGGAGTGCTAACAATTGCTACTATAGAGTTTAAGAATTATCCCTGAATCCACTCAACCAAGTGCTGTTGACAGTACAAAATTCGGCCCAGGTGCTCCATCTGCTCCAGGTATACAAGATATATTGAGATCAGACGAAGGTCCATTGAACATAAGCTCCAAGATCAACAACAGACATCCATTGGAAAGCAGAATCCAAAACTGGGAAACTACACAACATGAATTGAAATTAGAACAATATAGACGTATATTTGGTGCTGCTGAGCCAATCAAGAGAACAATGGAGTTGAAAATTGTTGAGCAGACAGATTTCATGCCTAATGCTTTAGGTAATGCCTCTAATGTGCATAGAGATATTTTGTTGAATAAGGATACTTCAATTGACTGGGAAGATATTTATACAGGTATGTTTCAGATAAAGCAAAACGATGATAATGGACTACTAACACAATATAGGTCAAAATTCATTCCAACAGAGAGATTTCCACTCAGATTTGGAAAGAAAAATGGGTATATAATAAAGATTTGACGGATTAGATGCAGCTTTTTTATGAAATGAGATTGTAGGTTCTTATGAGACTCCATCACAAAAGAGAATAACAAAGAAAGAACTAGCAGCTCACTGACCAGTCACTCCAACAGCTCTAACAATGACTTAAATTGTAGTTGTTTAATTGAATTAATTTGTCCAATTTACCCGCAAATCAGCGATCTAGTATGTACATATCGACACGCTCTGAAATGGCAGCTTGAAAAATGGCGGTCGCGCGTTTAAAAAAAATTATTCATTTCGAAAAAAAGACTGAAAATTTTCACTACAGAGAAATCAAATCTAGTTATACTAGCAAATCAGAAACAGCTATTCATCAAGAATTTAAATCTCTGTTCCATCAAAACAATTCAATCAGCATCTGAACTTTTCAGCATTCCATATAATTGTCATTAAAAAGTCATGTCTCAATCTCCCTCATTAAACTTTGGTCCAGCTTGGTACGTTTTTCTTCTATCAAATCATTTTGAATCAATGATTTGAATGGGATTTATTTCAATGAATAAATAACTAACTCTATTTTAGGATGCGTCCAGCTAATTCAAGAACCTCGAGTCAAGATCCAAATGTTTCAAATCTAAAAGGTGTGAAAGCGTGGGGATTACAAGATCAAACACAACAACAACAACAACAACAACAGCAACAGCATTTAGCCACTTCATTGAATGATCCAACATTTCAACAACCAAGCTTACAACAGCCATCAAGTTTTGTGACTCAAGCTCAAAAGAATGGTAATGGTAGCCGAGTTTATTCATTTGAAGATCTATTAAAGATTTGGCAAGAAATTCAAGAGAAAATCAAGAATGGAGAATCTGTAGAAAGTTATCGGTCATTAAGTCCAATTAAATCATTAGTTGAACAAGTTGAACGTGATAGATCTTTCCAAAGTGATTTGAAAAAAGATGACCCACAAGTTTCAGAAATAACTGAAAAGTTGGATGAGATTACTAGATGGGCCAAAAATGAAAAACCCACGCCATCTTCAACAACTACAGCTGGTGGTCTCGCAAGTTTGTTGAATAAAGATACTAGCACTGCTAGTCCATTCTTGGCTCAAAAATCATTATTGAATGATCATCCATTGCATTCGCCATATGGAAATACTTCAGCAGATGTTCCTTTGGCTCAGAATTCATTATCATTATTGCAACCTCATCAAATCAAATGGTTTTATTTGGATCAAACTGGTAATCAGCAAGGTCCATTTGACGGTAACTTGATGCAAAATTGGTACATGTCTGGTTACTTAGCCCCAGATTTGAATTTGAGAAGAGAGGATGAGTATACCTATTACTCATTACAAAATTTCATACTTTCAGTTAATAGTTACCAACAACCATTTTTGGTCTCATTACCTGATTTAACTCCAAAACCTCAATCAGTTCCATTCCAACATTCATTAAGTTTTGAGCAACAATTACCAGGTTTTTTCAATCAAGGGATTCCTCAGGCTCAATCTCAGTTTGGTCAAGTTCAGAATGTTCAGCAAAATTGGTCAACCAATTCAGGTCATTCATCACCTTGGGTTAGTCAAACCAATTTGGCTTCAGAAGTTCCTATTGCCACTCAAGATTTCAGAATTGGTACTCAATCACCATTTATGAATACATCTTTCAACAATCAAAGTACTTCTTCATTGGCTAGAGCTTCAGTTGATACTGCTTCAAATGAACATGATGAGTTATTAGACCAAATCCACTCAAAAGTTTTGAACAATGTCTTAGAAGATGAAATTGAACCACAGACTGTTGAACCAGTTGTTGAACCAAAAGTTGAAGAATCAATCAAAGTCCCAGAGCCAAAAGAAACAGCTCCAATTGCTGCTACTCAAAAGGCTGTTGGTACTCCATCAAATGCAACACAACAACAAACTAAACCAGCATCAAATGGACATGTTGCCACTGCCAGTGCATCAGAAACTGCAAAATTATTGAAACCTGAAGCACCAGTAGCACAACAAACTCCAAAATTAGCACCATGGGCCAATAAATCAGTTTCCAACGCTCCACAATTAACTTTAGAGCAAATCCAAAGATTAGAAGCTGAAGAATCCGAAAAACAAGCTAAAGCAAAAGCTAAACAAGATAAGATTTTAGCAGCTCAATTATTAGCAAACACTGAAAAGACTATCAAAGAAACTGAAGCTTCAAAGAAAATTTTACCTTCAACTTCAAGTTGGGGTACTCCAACAAAAGCTACACCAGCTCCAACCAAAACCTTATTAGATATTCAACGTGAAGAAGAAGCTGCTGCCGTTGCTCAAGCTGCCCAAGCCGCTGCTGCTTTAGCTGCATCTACCTCATCATCTTCAGGAAGTACACCAATGAAGAAAGCACCAAGTGCTAAAGGTTCATTTGCTTCAATTGCCACATCTTCAGCACCACCAGCTAATGCATGGACTGTTGTAAGTTCTAATAGAAAACCAGCACCAAAACCAGCCCCAAAAATCACTACAGCTCCAAAACCAATTACTCCAGAAGTCTTAAGAAATGTCTCTGCTTCAACTGCTGCTCAAGTTCAACCATCATCAACATATACTAAAACAATTTCACCACGTCAAGATTTCTTGAGCTGGTGTCGTACTTCAATGAAATTGAACAAAGGTGTCAATAAAGATGAAGTTTTACAAATTATGTTGATGTTACCAGTTGGCTCTGAATCTTCTGAAATCATTGCTGATACTATTTATTCAAACAGTTCCACTATGGATGGTAGAAGATTTGCTCAAGAATTCATGAAGAGACGTAAAGCTGTTGAAGATCAAGCTCATGATGGATTATCCTGGAATGAAGCATTACGTATTAGTGCTGAAAATGACGATGATGGTTGGGACTTCCAAGTCGTTGGTAAAAAGAAGAAAGGTAGAAATTAATGACTATAATGTTTAATAGACAGTCCCATTTTGCATATTACAAAAAAACGACCCATGAATGTAGTTGATTTATCTTATACAATGATTATTCTCTATTTGGTAGGACTAGTGTTCCATCAGATTGGACTTCAATTCCCCAATGATCCAATAGAGCTAGTTTTCTATCTTCAATAGCATTATATCTTCTTCTCAATGCTTCATTAAAGCAAATTTCTTGTAATAATGGAACAAATTTTGGGATCCAGCCTTTTTTGTATTTTTCAGCTTCTTGAACAAGTTCTTGAACCTCCAATTCTTCTAGTTTAGTAGCAGCTTGATATCTTTCCCATAAATCATCACCAATTGAACCCTTTTGGTATAATGCAGTAATGAATGGTTGAACTTCTTTAAGTTTAATGGTTCTTCTGATTGATTCAGCACCTCTTCTCATTAAAGCGGCCTTCAGCACCTTCTCATTTGGTTTCGGATCTTGCTCCCTTAATTGAAAATATAGTTCTTTTGGTATGTTTCTGTTGAAGAATGGTTTTCTTGAATATAAAGCGTTCAGTTTCTTCTTTCTGTAGTTGATTGAAAAAATAACCAAAGCTGTGATCATAACGGTCACATATATGATTGGTGTGAAAACAGAGATCTTTGAGATCTCAATTACTGGTTCTTCTTCAGCCATGGCTTATTAATGTTTGTCTTTAGACAGAAATTGAAGTATGAATTGATTTGTTTCTTCACTTTAACACGTCTGTTTTTCAAGTTTTTTGGAAAATTCTTGAAATAAGCTTCGCGAAAATCGATTTTTGGAAGTTGAAGCTTGTAAAACCAATAAAATTTGGCTTTTACTAAGCAAATAAGGAAGGAGTTGAAGCTAAAAGTTAAGGCAAATATTAAGAGTTAGCTCAAGTGGTCATAAGCTCACTTCAAATTCTTCAAGTTTGTCATTTAGTTTGAAACAGATCTTACTTCTAGGGAGTGCATCTACCATATCAAATTCAAGTTTTCGCGAATTTGTAAACAGAAGAGAGTTGAACGCGATGGCAAAGATCAAAGGGAAGCTAAACAACAACTCTTACAAACTGAGGATATTTAAGAGTAAAGTTCCTTGAAAATGAGCAGCATTGTGAGTATTCTATATAACTCTATCGATTGAAAAAGAAGTGCTAACAAACTTAAAACAGATTCTAAGATTCAGGTCCAAAGATGGGATGTTCAGAATCTCAACAAATGCTTCGTCAGACTTTTTAGATGTCATCGACCAGCTCTCTCAGAAACTTGAGAAGGCAGATGTCAGCTCAATATCAATTTCAGATAAGCCAAATGGACAATTCCAGGCAATTGCTACATTGGCTGGTAAAACTCCAGCTGAACTTGGATTTAAGAATGGTGAAATGTTGTTCATAAACTTTGAGAGTTCAGATGGTCCACAACAACAAGAACAACAACCTGCCCCTGAATCAGCATCCACAAGTACAGCAAGTACATTCATTTCAATCCCACAACTTAAAGATCCCTCACAAATCGTCGAATTGCCAATTGACCAAGAACTAGAGAAAGAAGAAGGTTTGATTCCAAGACAAAGGAGTAGACTTTGTAGACATAATGATAAAGGTATGTGTGAGTATTGCTCACCATTACCCCCATATGATAAAGGATATAGAGAAGAAAACCAAATCAAACATGCTTCATTCCATGCTCATTTGAAAGAAGTTAATGAGGCTACAAATAAAGGAACAGGCTCGTCATATATGGCACCGTTAAGTGAATCAAATTTTGCCATCAATAAACAATGTATCGGGGGTCATGAACCTTGGCCAAAGGGTATTTGCTCTAAATGTCAACCTTCAGCTATCACATTGCAACAACAAGAATTTCGTATGGTTGATCATGTTGAATTTGCAAATTTTGAAATTGTCAATGCTTTTATTGAAAGTTGGAGAAGAACTGGTACTCAAAGAATTGGGTTTCTGTATGGTACTTATCAGAAATATGACAAAGTTCCTTTAGGAATCAAAGCAGTTGTTGAAGCTATCTATGAACCTGCACAACATGATGAAAATGATGGGTTAACATTGGGATTACCATGGGAAGAAGAATCAAGAATTGATAAAATTGCAAAACAGTGTGGATTATATAAAGTTGGTGTCATCTTTTCAGACTTAACAGATGCTGGAAATGGTGATGGTTCAGTCGTTTGTAAAAGACACAAAGATTCTTATTTTTTGTCATCGTTGGAAGTCATATTTGCTGCTAAACTACAATCAAAGTATCCAAATTTTACCAAATTTTCAGATTCAGGTAAATTTTCATCAAAATTCGTTACATGTGTTGTATCTGGTAATTTACAAGGAGAAATTGACATTGCATCATACCAAGTTTCTGAAGGTGCTGAAGGTTTAGTTAAAGCTGATATATTAACAGGTTCAACCCAACCATCATTTGCATATATCAATGAAACAAATGAAGAGCGTTATGTCCCAGATATCTTTTACAACAAAATCAATGAGTATAAATTGGCTGTGAAGGTTAACGCCAAACCAGCATTCCCAGTTGAGTACTTACTAGTTACATTAACACATGGTTTCCCACAAGAACCATCCCCTGTCTTCAAATCAAATTCTTTCCCAGTGGAGAATCGTCAAGCAGCTGGTATTTCTCAAGATTTTGCTGAAGTGAAGAAACAATTGAAAATTGATAGTCATGATACACATGATGTTATAAACTCCATCTCAGACTTCCATCTTTTAACTTATCTCTTCTCCTTGGATATTTTGTCACCTTCTGAAGAGAAGTTGGTTGTTAAAATTGCCACTGAACATAAGCTTGAGGATGCTTATAGACTTATTGAACAACCGGGCTGGCAGACATTGCTCACGATCATCAGAGAAAGCACATGATCCTAAATACCCAAAGAATTGTAATCAAACACACATTTTTTTGTGTCAAAATCGATATGTAGTTCGTCCCGATCTGGTAATATTTCCCTTTTGGGCCATTTTATCTAGAAGCTTCGAGATGGGCGATGGCACCGGGTAAATCTCGATTTTTTTTTTGGCCATTGAAGATTTTTTCAATATAAGAACATCATGACGACAAGAATAAAAGCCATACAAGTACAATTTTTTGAATTTTCCCTTAAAAAGTTAGTTCAATTATAACAGATCATACAAAATGAGTTCTCCATTTGGTTTAGATTTCGGTAACCACAACTCTGTTGTCGCCGTTGCCAAAAACAGAGGTATCGACGTTGTCGTCAATGAAGTTTCCAACCGTTCAACACCATCTTTGATTGGTTTTGGTTACAAGAACCGTTTCATTGGTGAAACTGGTAAATCTCAACAAACTTCAAACATCAAAAACACTGTTGATAACATCAAGAGAATTGTTGGTTTAGATTACAACCACCCAGATGTCGCCCATGAACAAAAGTTCTTCTCTACTGAATTAGTTGATATTGATGGTAAAGTTGGTGCTAAAGTTAAATTTTTGGGTAAAACTGAAGAATTCACTTCCACTCAATTAGCTGCTATGTACTTCAACAAAATCAAAGATCAAGTCACTAAAGAATCTAAAAGTAAAATTGAAGATATTTGTGTTGCCGTTCCAATCTGGTACTCACAAGTTCAACGTCATGCTATCGCTGACGCTGCTAGAATCGCTGGTTTAAACCCAGTCAGAATTGTCAATGATTTAACTGCTGCCGCTGTTGGTTACGGTGTTTTCAAGACTGATTTCCCAGAAGATAAAGCTCAAAACATCGCTTTTGTTGATATTGGTCACTCTTCATATGGTATCACCATTGCTGCTTTGAAGAAAGGTGAATTGAAGGTTTTAGGTTCAGCTTATGACAAAAACTTTGGTGGTAGAGATTTTGATTTTGCCATTGCTAACCATTTCGCTGATGAATTAGACTCAAAATACAAAGTCAAAGTTCGTGAAAATCCAAAATCATTCTCACGTATCTTGGCCTCTGCTGAAAGAATCAAGAAAATCTTGTCAGCAAACAGTCAAGCACCATTCTCTGTTGAATCAGTTATCAACGATATTGATTTCTCTTCATCATTAACCAGAGAAAAATTAGAGGAATTAGTCGCCCCATTATTAGAACGTGTTGATGTTCCAGTTCAAACCGCTTTGAAAAATGCCGGTTTAACTTCAGAAGATATTGATTACGTTGAAGTTATCGGTGGTGGTTCAAGAGTTCCAACTTTGAAAGACAGAATTTCTGAAGCTTTTGGTAAACCATTATCATTCCACTTGAACCAAGATGAAGCTATTGCTAAAGGTGCTACTTTCATCTGTGCTATTCACTCACCAACTTTAAGAGTTCGTCCATTCAAATTCACTGATGTTAACCCACACTCAGTCTCATACTTCTGGGACAAGCAAGTTGAAGATGATGATGACCACTTAGAAGTTTTCCCAACTGGTTCTCCATTCCCATCAACTAAAGTTATCACTTTAGAACGTACTCAAGATTTCAAAGTTGAAGCCAAATACACCAACAAATCAGAATTACCAGCCGGTACTGAAGTTGATATTGCTTCATGGGAAATCAAAGGTGTTAAACCAGCTGAAGGTCAACAAACCATCACTGTTAAAGCTAAATTAAGAAACAATGAATCTGGTTTCTACAGCATTGAATCTGCTTACACTGTTGAAGAAGTTGAAGTTGAAGAAGAAATTCCATATGAAGGTGAAGGTGAAAAACCAGAAGATTACGAACCAAAATACAAAACAGTTAAACAACTTGTCAAGAAAGATGATTTAACTATTGTCACACATGATGCTTCATTACCAGAAAAAACCTTGAATGATTACATGGAAAAAGAAGGTCAATTGACTGCTGGTGATGAATTAGTCTTCAAGATCCAAAACAAGAGAAATGAAATTGAAGAATACATTTATGATTTCAGAAGTAAATTAGATGACATTTATGCTAAATTTGTCTCTGAACAAGAAAAAGAAGATTTATCATCATTATTATTGAAAGCTGAAGATTGGTTATATGATCACGAAGATTCCTCATTAGGTGTCTTCACTGCTAAATATGAAGAATTGGCTTCAAAGGGTAACTTGATCAAAGGTAGATACTTACAAGCTGAAAATGAAAAATTAGAAGCTGAAAGAGCTAAGAAAGAAGCTGAAGCCTACCAAAAATTCTCCCAAAAATTAAAAGATCAAAATGATACCCCAGCTGAAGAACCAAAGAAAGATGCTGAAGGTGATTTAGATCTTGATTAATCAATCAACAAATAAATATAAAAGGGAAAAGAAGGTATATATGAATATTTAGAGGTATAAAGAAAAGCTCGATGAATTTCTAATCAATTTTCAAAATTTTGTCATATGATATATTGCGTATAAGTTTAAGCTTTTTTTCGGTTCTTTGTTTTAATATTTGGGATATTTTTGATATTTTGCAGGTTACAATTAATAAATTAGATTTATCATAAGTACGAGTAATCGTAGACTATTGTTCTGTTCTTAATATGCTCAATTTGGACAAAGCCGACGTTATCAGGATTCAAAAGGACGCCTAATCTTTTTGACTCAGAAATATCGTTCGAGTTCGGACAACTAGATAAAGATCTCCAGAACACTTTGACAACCAGTTTATATAAACTCACTCTATTCTTAAAATCTCAGTCGTTATTGTTTGTCAATTATCCCTTACCCAAAATATGTCAGAAATCGTTGTTGTTGGTGCTGGTGTCATTGGTCTTTCCGCTGCACAAGCACTCTGTGAAAAGGGTTATAAAGTCAAAGTTGTTGCTGCTCATTTTCCAACTGATCCTTTAAATTCACGTTACACTTCACCATGGGCAGGTGCACATTATAGACCATTTCCTAGTAAATCACCAAAAGAATTTGAAGAGTCCCAATTAACAAGAAAGACTCTTGAATATTTTGAAAAATTAGCTGTGGAGGAACCTCAATCCTCAGTTAAATTTATTGATGGTATTGACTATTTAGAGGAAAAGGGACTATATGATGTTAAAGCAAAAGGATACTATGAAGATATTCAATACTTGAAGGAAATACCAAAGAACCAATTACCTAAAGGTGTTGAATTTGGTGCAAAGTATAGAACTTGGGTGTTGAACTCACCTTTATACATTCAATATCTTCAAAGAAAACTGACCTTCAAATATGGAGTCGAGTTCATAAGAACTGAACTAACCTCTTTGAAACAAGTATCACAATCATTCCCAAATACTATAATTGTTAATGCTTCTGGATTGGGTTTACAATACAATGGTGGTTATGATCCGAAATCATATGTTATCAGAGGCCAAACACTTTTAGTCAGAGCTCCAGAAGGGCATCCCTACGAAAAGCAAACAATCACACACCAATCTAAAGATGGATTATGGACATTCGTCATTCCAAGACCATTGGATGGTGGACTAATCGTTGGTGGTACTAAACAGGTTAATGATTTTCAAAATACACCAAAAGATGAAGATACTAAACAATTGATTGAAAGATCCAGAGCGCTTTATCCTGAGATTTTCATTGATGGTGAGTTAGATATCAAGAATATCAATGTTGGATTCAGACCTGCCAGAGAGGGTGGTATTAGAATCGAGATAGAGAAGGTTGGTAAGCAATACATTGTCCATGACTATGGCTTTGGTGGTATGGGATATGAATTGTCTCGTGGATCGGCTGAAGAAGTTTTGAAGCTAGTTGAGTCGATTCCAACTGTTTCAAAGTTATGATTTATTTATTAATATAATGTTTAAACGGAGTGGTCTATTAAGTAATAATAACAATATACAAATATTAAAGAACCCTATAAAACATTGAAGAAAACAACTATCGTTAGCAAACAAAATAAATAGAACATGTACATCATTTTCTCAACCTATTGAACAAAACTTATAACTGATTAATGCAAATAGAAATTAGAAATAATGAATGCGTGAAAAGAATGTGCACCTTAGTGTTTAGGATGACCTTTAATCTCTCTAGACCAACCTGGGATATCATCACCTGTACCACGTAAAGGTCTTTCAAGAAGAACATTTTCCAATCCCATAGCATCGGATAACCAAGGATGATTCACCATACCACCGGCATCAGCTCTTCTTTCTGGATTGATGGACAACATTGGTAATAAAAAGTCAGCTAATTCATAAGCATCAGTTTCATTATAGTTGTATTTATCCATCAAGACTTCTTTTAGACCCCATGGTTTCAATGTTGAAATATTTCTTAATTCTCCTCTAGAATTGAAAAACTCTCTAGAGTATTGACCTTCTTTCAAAACATTTGAAGGAATTTTACCCAATAATTCAATTATTTGAGCAATATGATCATCGTCTTTTGTATAACTATGACCCTTAACAGGATCGAAAAGATAATCACCGGTGAGTAATTCAAAAATCATACAAGCTAATGACCAAACATCAGCAGAACACCCCCACTTAGCACCTAGCAATACTTCTGGCGAACGGTATTGTCTTGTTTGGATATCATTTGTGAAATGTTCATCATACCAACATGCGTTTCCAAGATCTGCAATCTTGACACTGATCAAATGTTCATCACTTGTAATGACTCCTCTATTGTTTTCATCCTGACTTATTTCAATTCCACTATTTTCAGCAGATATAGACATCGATGACAGTGAATTTGCCACTGTTTCTGCTCTCTTTGATTGTGATTTTAATGGGGATTCATTTTTGAATGGTGAATTCTCGAAATATTGACCAGAACTAATTGGCGAAGGTAATGGTTGAGATCCAGTAATCAGAGTTTGGCGTCTTGAGCGTCTGCCATTTCTTGAAGGAGTTGAAGTTCCACTCGTTGAACCTGATTTTGGCGGAACAGAAGTATGTGCACTTGGTAATCTTGAACGTCTTGATTGTCTTCTCTCCAGTTTTCTTCTATCTCTTTCTGTTTTTTCAACAGTCTCCACCATTTTAACAATATGCTCAACATCACCAATTTCAATAAGGACATTTTCAGGTTTCAAATCTGTGTGAATAACACCAGTTTCTCTATGTAAATAATCAAGTGCCAATAACATTTGTTTAGCAATTTGTTTAACATAAATCACTGGAATTCCTCTATGTTTGTACTTTCTAATTAAACTCAACAAATTTTCTCCCAAAACTTCAAAAACCATTATAACATGTGTACCATTTGGACCATCATGATTAAACGAATCTAAAAATGCAATAACATGTTTTTTACCCCTATGGATACTATGATTATAACTTATTTTCTTCAATAACTTGATTTCATCTAAGGCTGTTTCTGTATAGTGTCTTGCTGAGCGAACAATCTTAACAGCAACATGAACATTTTTCTCATTATCTCTTGCAAGCCACACAGTACTAAAATGTCCCCATCCAAGTTTTCTAACCAGCACATATCTACCTTCCTTGTACTCTTCTCCTATGTAAGCAGGATGGTATCCTCCTTTTACGTAATCTTCTTGGTTTTCTTCATTTTCCAATGTTTTTGGATCTTCCTCTTCTTCAGTATCATCATCTTCATCGTCAGACCCGTCATTATGTTCCTCTTGTTCATGACAAAGGTCATCAATTCCACTTTGAGTGTTCAAAGGATGCGGCACTCCTTGGATTAAAGAGGCAGGATCTTTGTTTGCAGCTTTTTGGAAAGCGATGGATAGTTTAGATTTTGTAGTTGGTGTTGAAGTCTTTGTTGATTTCTTCTCAGATGGAGAAGGGTGTGGTGAAAATAGCCGTCTAGAATCTGGAGAAGTAGCCATTGTTTATGAATTTTATAGCTTTTGGTAAGCCTTGTAGCAAAACTTTCCTTGAATGATCTTTTTGTAATAAATTTACTTTGTTGATGTTAAATGATTTGTGATAAACTTTGTAGTTGGACACCCCAGTTGGCTGGAATTCTTCTCTTTTCCCTGAATTTTCTGAGAATATTTGTTAAAAAACAGCAGAGTTTTCCAAATATCAATATCAATAAAAATGCTCTATAATCTTTGAGGGTTTTCGAAAAACTGATTTGAAGTTGCTCTATCTGTTTATTCCACTTTGTAACCAATTGTGAGACGAATTGTCGCTAATATTTTTTGAGCTGATGGGTTTTTTTTTTTGATGTTCACGATCAAAAAGAAAAAAAAAACATTGATTATGTAATATTTATAAACAATTGGAAACTTTTCAAAGAAATTTTAGTTGAATTTGACACAAGTTTTCGAAGAATTCCTTCAATTACCTTCTAAAGATGGCTGAAATGGACCTGGAGCATGTCTTATTTGGACTCAGCACGTTTGTTAACGACTGTGAGGAGAAAAAACTGAATGTGGACAACGTCTACAAGGAAAGTTACTTGAAACTGTTGGACCAAATGGCACTATTACTAAGAGAGGAATCGACAAGAGATCATGATCTTATAAGGTCCAACTTACCCAAGTTTATAGACTCTGCTGACTACTTATTGGTAAATCAAGAGCAACCTGGCTATAATGAGTTGTTACTTGAAGTCATTAGAGTCCTGGCCAATTCAATCGCTGATAATGATGTGAATAGAAGACAATTATCTTCAAAGTCAGATTTTATTGAACATTTATCAAATCAATTGGAATCGAAACCAGACGATAGTTCACTGAATGAAAGAATCTTGATTCTTTTAAAGAACTTAGTCATTGATACACCAGACGTTGCCAAGGATGTGTCTTTCATAACTCAAAGTCTATTGAGCTATATTAGTCAATCTGATGGTGGCATATTCATGGCCGTTGATTTGCTGACGGATTTGATTGGAAATATGCAATATAACCCAAATCCTCAAAACATTGAAAATTTGATCAAATTACTAGTGAAGACCTTGAATCAACAATCAGACCTAGATGAGGATGAATTTGCAGAACTTGTCGTTAATATATCAAGTGTCCTTGAAGGTATAACAGTGGATCCAAGATTCAAGTTTGATAAAGCAGAGACTGAAAAGACATTACAAGTTGGTTTATTTGACAGTTTAAAGAAAATTGACTCACTTGAATTTCAAAATATATTGATGGCAAAGAGAAGACTCTTTGCTTCAATTGGTAACATTTCTGCAAACCTCACAACATCAAACAAACCAATGAGAACGTACTCAATTTCAAATGTTCAAGATCAAAATCAACAAAATGGTTATATAATTTCAGGCTGTTTCACAATTATTGGAAATTCAATTGCATCGCCCGAGGATAGAAATGAAGTTTTGGATCAAGCTCCAGCTCTAGTGAATGACATTTTGTCAAAGTATAACTACTTGACAGATCCTGTTCAATTTCAAGGTATACTGCATCTTTTGAAAGCATTGACTAACTTTGATACTGTGGGCACATTATTCACAGACAAAAACTTCAAAGTACTGGAATTCCTCATTGAGGCCACTGTTAGAAATAGCAAATACTATACAAATTTCAATGTTTTGTTGACTGGTTTTCTCAAGAAACTATTTGTTTTAGTCAACCAAAGACATGTTGAAAAGATATTGAACAGTGGTGTACCGGAAATTTTAACTTCATCGGATCCAAGTAATGAATCAAATTTAATCATTTTGCTACTGTTGAACAAAGTTGCAATTTATAAGTCGGATTCAAACATTGATATTTTTTGCAACAGAATTTTCAAATTCTCCAATGATATACAAGCTGCTTATCTATTTGAACTAACAAAGACCATTGGTGTACTTTTACAACATAGATCCAGTTATGTCTTAGAGAATTATTCATCAAGTTTAATCACTTTATTGACAACCATTGATTCAATAGATGCTAGCTCGAACGATAACGCCGCAAAGGCTGTTCTAAATAACGGAAGATACATATCAGGAACATTACTCAATTTATCCAAAGAGAACGATATTGATCCAGAGTTGAAGGCCTTAAGTGAAAAATTGTTGAGAAAGTAAAAGAATATACTACATTTATTTGTAATATATTACGTAATTCTGAGTTTCGTAATGAGCACGTTTTCGCGAAATCTGCTAGGGCAAATAAATAATTTTGATGAAGATAAACTTTCAATTCTTTGCCAAACTAGTTTAATTGGAGATTCAAGTGAGGTTTTATATGTTAATTTATAGTATATGATACGAAGTGTGATATGACCAAAAAGAAGATTTTGCCAAATGACCAGTGTGAACTGCTTGGTCCAGTGTCAATTTTGATACAGTCGTTATTAGGACTGATTGCCATTTCATCATTAATGGTTAAAAGACTATATGAACATCCTAAGAGACCTTGGAAAGTATGGTTTTATGACGTTTCAAAACAAGTGTTTGGTGCTTTGGGTATTCATTTATTAAATTTGACTGTTTCATTGCTCAAATCCAAAAAAGCTCTACTAATGCTTACACAACAAGATGGTGGAGGAGATGAGGAAGATCATAATCAATGTGATTGGTATTTTTTAAATCTATTGATGGATACAACAATAGGTGTTCCTGTATTATGGCTTTGTTTATTTGCGGTGTATCAAGTTTGTGAATGGCTCCAGATATCAGAGATCGAAAGTGGTAACTACGGTAAACCTCCAAAATTCAGCTCATATTTGAAACAATTGACAATTTTCTTTATTGCTGTGCTAATGATGAAAGGTATACTTTATCTACTACTATATATCCCAATTTTCATTATGTATGCTGATTGGATCTTGAGTTTTTCAGATGACTTCCCCAACCTGCAGATCGTTTTGGTGATGTTGGTATTCCCAACCATATTAAACTGTTTCCAATACTACGTTATTGATAGCATAATCAAATTTCCAAGTTCCAGTGAGCTTGTAATGTGAACTAGATAAACAATACATATATTCTTTTGTGGATTGTAGATTTCATTTTTTTTCAGAAGTATTCAAAATGATTGAAGAACTGATCTTTATTAGCTCTGTTCCCTTCAAATTGAAATTAGCTGTATTCAAATTCTTCATAAACTCATAAACATCGACATTACTGTCAAATCCCAATAGATTTTTTTCAAATGTCTTGAACAATGCAATCGATATCTTGAAGATCTCTGTATACCCATTCAACATCATAATATCCCAAACCCTGAAAACAATATGAATAGGTAGACTATCTGAAAATAGTGAAATGAACCAATTGAAACAAATAGGTTCAATCTCAACATCAATCTCGTTAAAGTGAGCATTCAATTTTGGTAAGTTTTCGATAAAGTTTTCCTTAAATATGGTCAAATCATTCTTCACATTAACCAAATTGAAAAAATCTTTAGGTAAAACATTATCAACAAGTCCAATGAATGCCCAAAATGCTTCTTCCTCATTGGGATAAACCAATAACAAGTTAGCAGCAATAAAATTCATACCTTGACAATAGCCTATATTTGGATATTTCCTACTAAAAGCAATCAAAATATTTTTCAATTTTTTCAATCCAGGCCCATTATCTTTGAAAAAAATGTTGAAAGGCATTGTTCTATAAAGATCCAGCTCTATTTGTGATTCAGCCTCTTCATTTGCTTTTGTTTCATAAACTAATTTATAATATTCTGATGGTGTCATTAAATTTTTGGATCCTGTTAATTCTGACCAAATTTTTGTTCTGTACTTCATTGGAACACCGTTTTGAACCAATTTGGTGAAATCTTTGTACAAGTGTTTAAAATTTGATAAATTTTCACCGTTGATCACTAATAAATCATCTGAATTTTCATTATTCAACAAAGAAATCTTTTTTATGAACGCATCCCATTGTTTATTGTTTTGATGTTGAGTTTTGTCATAATCATTTGCAATTTCTAAAAGCCTTGAAGTAAACGATTTATCAATTGGGTTTCTTGGTGATGTAATTTTAGTGCCATCCTTATTTTCTCTGTCATACATGAACCCAAACTTGTCTATATATCCTCGATCATCTTCAGTAGATTGTTCTTGGTAAGTTGGTGGCTTCACATCATGAGGATCGAAATTTTCCATTTCCATAGGCACTAACCTCTTGTTGTTACTTGTGCTACTATTTACTATTGCATCATGGACAGGCTGAGGTACGTGATTCAAAAATCTATGCGAAACAACATTTAATATTGAGTTTGAGCCGTGTTGTTGTGAAATGATGGAATTGTTGTGATGCTGTTTGAGATCATTTGAAGGTAATGGAGGCGAAGACATTGAATGAGGCCTTGTTGAAACTTTTTGTGTTGAGCTTTGTTTTCCAGCGTTCAATGTAACACTGGTGGAGCTTCTTTGTGGAGTTCTTAGGGTTGCTGGTGAAGTTGCAATAGATGTTCTTGAATCAACGGGCTGTAAAACATCATCAAAATGTTCACTCATTGCATCATTGATCAGGTCTTTTAAATATGAGTTGTCGTTAATATCTTTCAAGCTCATTTCACTTTTATCTAGCCTCTCCCTCAGTATCAGCTCTATCTGGCTAGTTGATAACCCCATTTCATTCAGTAACTTCATCAGCGTGTTTTCTCTAGTTGAGTTTCTCTTCCTTATCAATGACATTTCAGCTTCTCTTTGTGCCAAATCTGTAGACAATTGCCTTATAAGAGTAACAGCACCATATCTTTTAATCAAATGTTCAATTGACTTATTTGGTGACACGTGAAGATTGCCTGGAATGGATTCTGGATTCAATTGATGTGTTTCAAATAAACCTCTTGAAGGCGATGATGATCTGCCGATTTTATCAACACTTTCTGAAGACATTTTAGCATGATAAGGTGCATTCAATGAAGCTAAGAATTCACTTGAACCACCTTCTGGACCATTGTCATCATATAAAGGCCCCAGGTTCTCTGGAATGGAGTTCTTTTTGGTGCTTGTCTGGCTCCTCGACCTGCTTATTGACATTCTCTGACCCCTAGAATTGTTGGACATCTTCTTATTTCTGGCTATGCCATTGAACAATTTAGCTCAGAGATAATTGACCAGCAATTTGAATACTCAGGATTGTTATTTAATGAATTGTTGAAGAAAGTGAGTTGATGTTGTCCTAGACAATGATGTTTTTTGGTTTGGGAAAGAAAAATCAAAATCTAACAAATTCTGGAGGCGAAAACAACACAAAAGAACATTCACATCGTTTGACCAAAAGGAAAGGATTAACTGAAAGATAAATTGAAATTCTCCATTATCAATTTTCACTTGTCTGCAAAGTTTTCTTCCCAAGCGTTCAGGACCTTTGAATGCCGTCTTCATCCAATCCATCACACCCTTCAAATGAATCAAAAAGACCAAAAACATCTGAAGATACGGAAGAAACTATGACGATAGCTGCTGGATTCACCCCCATACCCACTAGTCATTCAAGAAGATCAGTGCCGTTGGTATCCACTACAAACCCTTTGATAACGTCAATGCTCTATAGGATTTTCCCAATATTGATAATATTCAACACAGCTTTAGATTTCGTGACATGGACAAATCAAGATCCTTTTATGAATTTCATCTATCACTCAACGCTATATATATTCATTTACTACTATGACGTATCTATATATTACTTCTATATGCCTATTTTGGTGACTTTGGTGTTTTCTTCAATCAATTATTACATCAATTCAGTTTATTCCCATGTCAATGAAGAAGAACCTACACTAGAGGAAATTGTTGATACTTTGGACAATTTTGCTACAAGAGTTGATATATTATTAGAGCCATTCAAAACAATCAAAATCTCTTTCAAAAAGCTATTGAATTTTCTATTTTTGGTTACTCCAGTTCACCTCTTGATGTTGAGATATCTGATGCAACCCAAAACTTATTTATTGTTCTTGAGCATCATCTTAACAGCTTTCCACTCTCTGTGGTTTCAAGCTACAATGAAAATACTATGGAGAAGTCAGTTCATAAGAAATATATTTAGTTTCTTTGTTGGTGAAAACACTGCTCATTTTTACAACAACTATAAAATCTTGAATGAAACCAAGATTTCTAAAGAAAAGAATGGTAAAATTATACAATTTCAAATTATTGAAAATCAAAGAAGATGGATAGGTTTAGGATGGAGTGATAAGTTATTACCATATGAAAGAGCAAACTTCACAAATGAGGCACTTCAAGAAACTTCCTCTCCTGTTGGCTTTGCATTCCCTTTCAATTCTAAACAGTGGCAATGGCTGGAAGAGAAATGGAATATTGATATGAGCTTTTGTGAAGGTAAGAATAAAGACGGATGGCTATTTTATGATAACTACTGGCAAAATGCACAACTACAAGATTCTATTACATCTTATACCAGGGCAAGAAAATGGACTAGAAAAGCTGTCCTTATTTCGGAGAAGAATAAATAGCTAGTTAACCTCCTAGCTTGTTTTTAATAATGATTTATGATTAATGAATGAATTTATATTGGACGACCCCAGAATTTAGTGTAATTAGTGTCCCGATCGAAAATGACAGCAAATAAACTCAGAAATTCGCGGAAAAATCCGAACATCGGGACATGAAATAATACATAAAAAAAGAATCTTGGAATCTCAAATTAATCAACATTTCTAATCAGCATCAAGATTATCAAAGAATCAAGAGTTATTTAAAATGATAATAGGACGTGGAGTGATGCTTAAAGGAATGCACTCACTTGCACCAAAACAACTCCTACTCAGCACGAGTGAGAGGCTGTTCCCAGTGACCAGTTCAAAGGGATCACAATCAGTTAGATATAACAGTTCAACCAACGAATCAACTAATCCCCTTACTTTTGAAGGTAATACTACATTAGTGGGTACTCCTGAAGAACGTATGATGAATGTTTTTGGTGGTCGTATTAAAGGTGATGCTCGTCAATCTTCATCAAGAAGAGAAATAGGTGAACCAAGAATGATTGCAGGTGTATTAGTTCCACACAAGCCAACAGAACCAAATAACTGTTGTATGTCTGGGTGTGTTAATTGTGTTTGGGAGCAATATAATGATGATTTAAAAGATTGGAGAAGATTAAGAAATGAAGCTGCTATCAAACTTAACCAAACTGATCGTATATGGCCTTCTGATTTTAATCCACCTTTAGCTGCATTAGAAATGAAGAATGTTCCTCATGAACTAAGGAAAACAAAATTGAAATTAACAAATAAAAAGAAAATTTCAAGTTCTGCATATTTCCCTACAAAGTCGAAACCTGGTGCACAGCATGCAAGATCTGTTGTTCCTGAATTAAATCAAGATTTAGAAGATAAGGAAGATTGGGAAAATGTTCCTGTTAGTTTTAGAGTTTTCGCTGAAACTGAAAAGAAGATGAAGGCAAGACAACTGGAGAGAAAACGTCGTCGTGAAGAAACAGAAAGAAAGGCAAGAGAAGCTAGTCAACAATCAAGTTCAAGTTTACAACAAGAAAGTGTACAGATATAGATTCATACGGAATAATTGGCATAATTTACATATTCATATATTAATTCGATTTGAATAACATCGTAGAAAACAATTTGTTAAAAGAAAAATAGCAAAATAATTGGGTATATAAAAGATTCAAACCTGTAATAAAACATTGTTTAAGAATAATAAAATGTTTTGGGGACAAAGTAGAAGATAAAAAAGCGGAAAATCTTGATCCTAAATCAAGTAGGAGACGGCAACAACGAAAACACTCCAGAAACTGAAACCAGCAGCAGAGTTCATATGAGCACCACCTTTTGAAGAATGTGATGATGAAGCAGTCGCACTTGATGAACCAGAACTTGCGACGGTTGAGACTGGAGCAACTCTTGAAGATGCAGTGATCCCAGATTGAGTGTTGATCTCATTTGAAGCTTCAAAAACAACAGTTGCGTCTTTGACCTCATTATTTGAATCGTCATAGATAGTGTGGTTTGATTTTTTAGCTTCGATTCCATCAAGAAGTTTACCAACATTGGTTGCATTGACACCATGTTCAATCAAATCAGCGATATCTTTTGGTTGGGCTGGTAAAGTAAAATTGGCACCAAATTCAGAGTAGATGTTAGTGACAATATCAGCATCACAAGTGACGATATGAGCCTTTTCAACATCATCTTCTAAAATAGTTGGAATACTTGAGTTTGCGTATTCATTTTTCAGGTTTTCGAAATCTTCTCTATAAGTAATTGAATCATCACTATTCAATTCAACCACCCCATAATGAGAAGCTTCTTCGGTATATTCATAGACCAATCCACCAGAGAAAGTATTGACTAACCCTCCAAAGAGACCATCACTGATTTCATTAAAAGTTCTTGGTGAATTCTTGTTACAACCAAATTCTGAAAATAATAGAGGTAATGTTGTGTTTGACATAGTGGAGTTCAACTCTCCATATCCAGAAGATTCCCAAGTTGAAGGACTGCACCATTCATAAGAGTTCAACCCAAAGAAATCAGATCTACTAACATCATTTTCTTCACCATCAATGAAGCATTGCAAATATTCAAAAGTAGCTCTTCTTAAAGTAACACTATCAGCAGCTGAATAACCAACAGGGATAGTTCTGTTTGCATGTTTAGCAATGTATTGTTTCATATCTCTTTGAACAGCCCTAATATAGTTTGGAGTGATTTCAGCATAATTACTTTGATCATTAATGACTTCATTACCAGAAAAGAACCCCAAAACATTTGGATAGTTTTTGAAAGCTTCAATGAATTTAAAGACTCTGTTCAAATAGTTTGCATTGTATGAGCCAGATGGATCAGCTCTATTTAATGATCCACCGTATTCACCTGAATTAACATCTAAAATCAAATAAATACCGGCATTATTGAAGATAGTCATACATTCATCATGATTAGTGTCAGGGTTCAAAGAGTAGATTCTTAAAGTATTGATATTCATTTGTTGAAAGGCATAAGCATCTCTATAACAAGCATCAGGATTGGATAATGCATCAACACCAGTAGCTGAATCATAACCTGACGATCCCCCAGGTTGATAATCGATACCTTTGATAAAGAACACTTCACCTTGGGTTGAGGCATCACTATTTGGTTTGATGAATCTTTTCCCTTTGACAGTGATTGGTATCAAGGCATCTGCTGAGCAGATAAATAACAAAAGTTGGATGAAAGTTGTTGTTGTGATCTTCATATTGGTGGAAAACAAGACCCTGTTGATCAATGTACACAAAGCTTATCTAAAATGAATGAAAAAACGATAAAGTGGAACAATAAATGAAAGACTGAAGTTAGTTTTGAAGGTTAATAAACCAAATGATCAAGAAGCTTGTTCAGGGAGAGAAACTTGAAATCTCAAATAAAAACAACAAATCAACTCACGTATAACTCATTTTTTGTTTTTGTGGTTTCCTGGGATTCGTAAAAAAATTTGACCGCGTTTATGCAGCTGCCTCTTCGAAGCGAGCCACCAAATTTCAAAACGGGAAAGAAAATGGCCATGAAAACAAAAATAAACTGGGTTTTTTTTGGGAAATATAGATGAGCAGACTCACATGGATAAAAATAAAGGTCTAAAAGACCTAAAAACTACTAAAAAGAACCAATAAAAGTGGATTTCCGCGGCAAAAAATAAGAATGAGTGGTCCCTAGCAGGATCGAACTGCTGATCTTGGCGTTATTAGCACCACGCCTTAACCAACTGGGCCAAGGGACCGCTTTTTTGAACGAAATATCCGTTGAATCACTAGCACGTAAAAATCCGCTTGAATTTTTAGAATTTTTTATCAGTTTTATTCAACATTATTGTATAATAATCCCATATTTTAAAGTATAATATCATCTAAAATTCTTCAAATATTCAAACCATATATTTTTCAGTAATTTTGGATGCATTTTCAAAACTTTTTGGAATTCAGCTAAATTTTAACAACTAAAGTATTCCTAATTTATGTTTTCAAATGGGACCTTTAACAAAACTCAAAAATTTTAAAACTCTAAAAACTTGATTTCTACAATATTTAAGGCCACAAGATTCGAATAGTACAGTTTTAAAGGCATATATCCATCACAGTGCTGATTAACATCGAGATTTGTTAAAAATGTGCTTGATCCGGCCGCGAGCTGAGTCGACTGGACAGGTTATGGTAACTCCTCTGGTAATGTATAAAATTCTTTCTAAACTTCCTAAATCATAATTTCAATAATTCGAAGTACTGTTGGATTGAGAACCTAATGAATATTGTAAGTTTTGATAGATTCATTACAGAAATAAGCTAGCACAGTGCTTTGTGATGGTTCGGAGATATCACTTCTACCTAACGTCAGGACCTCCGAAAACTTATACTACATGGATTGCAATCTTCCCTCCACAACGTCTTTGACTTGATCAAGGTGCTGATTCTCAAACTGATTGAAATACACCATAGCTAGTAATCAGCGATAATTATGTCATTTCCCCTGTTTTATCTGTTGGCATTCTCTATTTCATGAATCATTACCTGTCAGGGTTTTTTTTCTTTTTCAAAATGACGTAAAAAACACGAGTGTTATTTCTTCATGAAGATCACCAAAAAATCAACAACAACAACAACTTGAATATTAAAATTAGATTCCACAACAAACCCTTGAACTACACAGCTAAAGACCCTGACCTTTTTACACTGATCACTTATCATCCTCTTTGAATCACCTTGACAAACCACAGCAGGTAGCATTTCCACGAGTTACTTCGCCTTCGTTCAACCCAGTATAAATCAATCAACCACCCATAAGGTGCTAAAGCCCTTCATCAATCAAATCTCATAGGTAAACCAGCTTTTCAAAACTACATTCACTCATTACAACAATATTGAAGAACCGCGATGGGGTTAGGTATTCAAGAACCCAACTACGATGGTGAAATTACAGGAACTTTTGAGATGCTTGCATCTTCAACTTCAGATTCTCATGCTGGTGGGTCAAATACCATTGAAACAGAATCAACAAACTTGAAAAGAACCAAAACTGGTGTTATATTAAACCCTCAACCACATGATAATCCTAATGATCCACTTAATTGGCCCATTTGGAGAAGAGACGTTGCTCTATTAGTTCTTGGTTGGCATTGTTTTGTTGGTGGTGGTCAATCTTCTATGTTAGCCGCTGGATTAACTCAACTTGGTGTTGAATTCAACGAATCGTCTACAACTTTGGCTTATTTAGTTGGTGGTTTCATGTTATCTTTAGCATTTGGTGCTTTATTAGCTTCCCCAACTGCTATTTTATTTGGGAAAAGATTTGTTTATATCTTTGGTATTGCAATTTTCCTTGGTGGTGCAATTTGGGGTGCTGTTGCTAAGAATTTTGGCTCCTTAATGGGAGCAAGAGTACTTATGGGTATTGGTGTCTCTCCAGTGGAATCATTACCTTCTGCCACTATTGCAGAAATTTATTTTGCTCATGAAAGAGCTTATAGAGTTGGGATTTATACATTACTATTACTTGGTGGTAAAAACTTAGTTCCAATGTTTAGTGCATTTGTTTTCCAGAATTTAGATAGACATTGGTTATTTTGGATTGTTGCAATAATTGTTGGTGTTGATTTAATCTTACATTTTTTATTTGTTCCTGAAACTTTTTGGAATAGACCACCAACTCCAAATCAAAGATCCATTGATGAAACAAGAGCTGCGAGAAAAGCATTAAAGAAAAGAATGACCTCACATTCACTAGTTCATCCAAATCAATTTGCCCTATACCATAATGATGAGGAAGAACAACTTGATAATGTTTCCATTGATTCACATACCCAAGGTCAAAACCCAATCGGTATAACTCAAACAAATTCAACACATGGATCAAGTCCGCATGTTATACAAAAAAAATCTTTTATCAAAGAATTACATCTTTTCAGTGGACGTCATACTAAAGATAAATGGTGGATGGTATTTCTCAGACCTTTTGTATTGTTTTTTTATCCACATGTTTGCTTTGGAGCTTTTTTCTATGCATTTGCAGTTGTTTGGTTAATTATGATTTCTGAAGTTATATCTGAAATCTTCACACATCCACCTTATGGGTATTCAAAATTATCAGTTGGATTATTTTACCTTTCACCATTTATTGGTGGTTCTTTAGGATCCGCAGTTGCAGGTAAAGCTTCAGATATGGTTGTTCGTTATTTGGTGAAAAGAAACAATGGTATTTATGAGCCAGAATTACGGTTACTAATGGTTATACCGTCTGTCTTAACTACATGCATTGGTCTAATGGGATTTGGATGGGCATCACAAGTACGCGATACATGGGCTGGACCTATTATTTTATTTGGTGTACTAGCATTTGGATCATCATTATCCTCAACAACTGCAATTACGTTTACAATTGATTCTTACAAGATGTTTGCAGGCGAATGTCTAGTTACATTAAATGTTACCAAGAACGTTATTGGGTTTCTGTTTTCATTATTTAATAACGAATTCAATCACAAACAAGGTTATAAAAATGCATTTGTTGTATTTGGGTGTGTTGAAATATTTGTTGGATTATTTGCAATTCCTTTATATTTTTATGGTAAAAGACTTAGAAGATGGACAGATGAGAAAGAATTCATGAGAAAACTATATCATGTTGATAATTTGAATAGTGGTGCTCCAAATCTAGAGAATAATGAGAAATTAGAAGATACAGGTAACCATGAGATGTTGAATGAACATTTATCATCAGGTAATTCTGGAGACACCTCACCAGGCTCAAAGATAAGGGAGGAGGGTCAAAGAGTTGAAGATTGAGTAGAATTCAAGTACTGTTAGGCTACTATTACACTAATGAAATGAATAGAATTGTGTTTATTTGAAAAGGTGTAGAGTGTATAAGCTGGAACCGTCGGAGTTGCTGGTACTCCTCAGTTTAGTGTATCCGATGGATTTAACTTCAAATTGACACAATCAACCGATGAACAATAGACTAGTAATGGCTTTGAGCTCTGGACCAATTGAGATCTAGACACCACAGATATTATCTAACACCGTTGGACTGGACCTGGCTCTTCTCTTTATACCTTCACCGAATGGGCAGGCTTTGCTTGTTTGTTTTGCTCTTATCGCTTCGCAGCTTATCAAAAATGTGACACATGGCCCACCTTAAATGAGCTCCGACGGGGGTACGCCACTGGGGATTGTTGAGACCCGCACAGGCCGTCATTATTTCCGACGGCGATTGTATTCTGTATAGAGGGAAAGGGAATAAAGTAAATATCCTCAAAAAACTATAAATACAACTTGGGATTCTCTTGTTTTCTACAAATTTGATTTATTCTACTAAAAGTATACTGATTCGAAAGAATTATCCGTTCAACTACGTTACTTACTTTTGGACAAACACTATTATTCCAATCTAGTTTGATTCAGCGCTTTCCTGTTATCTATTTGTGTCATCACAACAACAACAACATTATAAACATCAATTGATCCAAAATGGCGCCAGCTGCTATTCTTCAACAACAAGCTTTAACAGACCATATCCACAATGGCTCAGCTTGTACACATGAACTGAAATTGAAAAATGAAGTTCCATTAGACAAAGATGTTGTTTTAACCACATTTACCAATGGTGCTGGTATTAATCCTTTACCATTAAATTGGGGCGCTTCAGATCCACAAGTTAGAGGTCCAATTGTCGCTTCAAGAATTAAACAAGGTTTATCAAAACATAACGCTATTGGTGCTCATTCAGGTTCTTATTGTATTTATCATGCTTTAGCTGTTGGTTCAAAACAATTGAATCCAAATTATGATGCCGATTATACAAATGCTCAACCTGCATTCAAGATCCCAACTCAAGCTCAATGGAGTGATGGTGAAAAAATCGTTTCAATGGATCCTTTTGGTCATTTAACCCCTTGGTTATTCAATGAAGTTGGTGAATTGGAAGATGTTGAAATTAGACCAACTATTTCAGTTACAAAAGCTCATATGCAATTATTTGAAATGAAGGATGCTGTGGAAAAAGGTAGATTACAAGTTGATGGAGAAGTTGTTATCAATTCAAATGGTGATTTGAATGTTTCAAAAGTTGCAGTGGAACCTGTTTGGTATTTACCAGGTGTTGCTAAAAGATTTGGTATTACTGAAAATGAATTGCGTAAGGCTTTATTTGAAGATACTAATGGGATGTATCCAGAATTAATTACAAGACCTGATATTAAAGTTTTCTTACCTCCAATTGGTGGGTTAACTGTCTATATTTTCGGTAATCCTGAAGATATTTCAAATCCAGATAAGAAATTAGCTTTAAGAGTTCATGATGAATGTAATGGTTCAGATGTTTTCGGTTCAGATATTTGTACATGTCGTCCATATTTAATTTTTGGTATTGAAGAAGCTGTTAAAGAAGCTCAAAATGGTGGTAGTGGAGTTGTTGTCTATTTTAGAAAAGAAGGACGTGCTTTGGGTGAAGTTACAAAATACTTGGTTTATAATGCTAGAAAAAGAGGTGGTGATACTGCAGCTGAATATTTCCATAGAACTGAATGTATTGCTGGTGTTAGAGATATGAGATTTCAACAATTGATGCCAGATGTTTTACATTGGTTAGGTATTACTAAAATTGATCGTATGTTATCAATGTCAAATATGAAACATGATGCTATTGTGGATCAAGGTATTCCAATCATTGAAAGAATTCCAATTCCTGATGAATTAATTCCACCAGATTCAAGAGTTGAAATTGATGCTAAAATCAATTCAGGTTATTTTACAAATGGTAAAATTTTGAATACAGAAGAATTAAAAGATGTTAAAGGTAGAGGTTGGAATGATATTGAATGATCTGCTAGTTTTGATTTCTGTTTTGTTTTGAGGTTTTATGTAAATATAGCATCTGGTGTGCAATGATAATCATTTCACTTCTATCATTTTTATATGTTTTGTTAGTCATGAGTTTATAGACAAATATTTATGTCATCATATTTGAGTTACGTTGTAGCCAAGTACAAAACCTTTCAAGTAAATATCATAAATCAATTAATCTAACGAAAGCTGGAACTATACATTCTATGCAAATTTAAATATTGTTCAAAAACGATGGTCTATGATTTATCTTGTTCAACTTCTTTATAGCCACCATGAGCTTCATATTCTAATTCTTCATCAGGGACATCTTCAATGGTAACTTTTCTCTTTGGTTTTTTCAAAACATCATCATTACTCTCTTTTGGAACTTTAATAGTCAATAACCCATTCAAATATTTTGCCTTAATATTCTCATCAATGATCTTTGGTAAAGTTGGGAATTTAACCCTTCTTTCAATTGAACCTGTTCTAATTTCTGAATGTTTTAAATCAATCTCATTCAAGTTTGAAATTGAATTGATTGAACCTTTAATCACAATTTCATTTGTAGCTGGATGGAAATCAATATCTATTTCATTCAAAGAAGCACCAGGTAAGGCTAAAACGACATTATATTCATCCTTAGTGTCATAAACATTGATTGAAGGTGAATATGGTAATTTGGGGTTTTTGGTATTACGCTGAGAAACTTCAATTTTGGGTTGTGGATCTTTAAAAGTTCTTAGTGATGAATGACGTCTAGCTAGTGGATTGATTGTTGGTTTTGATTGTTTTGGTGTTTCCAATTTACCAGAAGTATCAGTTGGACCACCAGATGGTGCTGGGAATGTTAACTTATCATCATCATCATTTTCTTGATGTTCAATATCTTCTTTCAAAGATTCCAAGATTGTTGATTCAGGATCTCTACCTTCTTTAGCCTCCATTTCTTTTCTCAAGGCTGCGGCCAGATCAGCATCTAAATCAGCACCAGCATCACTTGGTTTTCTACCACGACCTGTAGTTAAATAGTCCAAGATATCATTAACCTCTAAAGGTTGAGATTGAGAATTGAGTCTTTGTTGAGATGAAACTCTTGAAATTGGACGAGATGAATGGGAAGCACGACGAAGATTAGTAGTGCTTGGACCTGCAGAAGGCGGTTGAGGAGATTGGAAAGCTTGACGAGGGTTGTTGTTATTATTGGAACCACTTTGTCTAAATCTTGATCTAACTGGACCACCAAATTGAGCAGCGAATTGAGCAGGTGTATACTGTTGTTGAGGTTGTGGTTGAGGATAGTAACCGGTATTACCGCCAAAGAATGGTTGAGGGTAGAATCCAGGATAACCATAGTAAGAATAGCCATCGTCACCAATATCATCATCCTCATCATCTTCATCATCATCTTGGCCAGTGTATTCATTTGGATCATAATAAAACTGTTGTGGTTGTTGACCTGGGAAGCGACGGCCAAATTGACCTGAAGGTCTAGTTGATTGTTCAGCACTAGAGGCAGCTAAGGCATTGAGGATGTCAGCTAATGGGTTGTTGTAGAAGCTCATTGTTGGTTGTAGTGTCTGTTGATGATGGATTCAGAGGTGAAGAGCAGAATGGATGCTTTGCAATATTTATAATTCCTATGCTTCACCCCTGAATCAAGGGCACATTGCTCCACATTTCGGTATACTGCAGTGGCCGTAACAGCCATGATTTCTAGAAGGTTCAGGAAGAATTTGGCTGTTGAAATGGCTGTTGAAGATGGTTATGCTTTGAATTGTAGGTTCATTCTGTGATGATATATCCTTATAATACCATCATTCTAGTGGTATATCTCTTTCTACGTGATCAATTGGTTCAAATATCACCTCCATGACGCTGAATGAATGAATGATTATCGTTACTCTATCTTGTAGTCATCCATGATTCATTAAGAATCCAGATACAAGTGATACCAGATGCTATCAATGTATTACATCAATTACTCCATCAGAACTCTTGAAAGATCATGAATTACCACCATGAACCACTGCTTAATTATAATAATCCATCTTCAATCCTTACTGATTAATATCAACACGTGATCATACATGTGACCATTCACGTGACCCAATTTTTTAACGATTTTTTTTTGACTTTTGATGATGAAAAAAAAATTTAAGCTGAGCATCAACGTAATGAGAACGCTGTTTCTGGTTGAATACCACCAATATTCTAGTTTTTTTTGTAAAGGTTTCTTATTGAATAACCTCAATTAGTTGAATTTTCACAAGAATTAACCTTATTCCCAAAATGTCTGGTCAAAATTACAATCAAGATAATCTTTCAAATGATTTTTCAAATCAATCATTAAATGACAATAACACAGGTGGTTATAATCAAAGACGTCAGTTCAATCCAAATGCTGCTTCTTCTTTCCAACCAAACTATAACTCCCAACCTTTTGTCCCAGGTCAAGCTTCTTATGGTCAATATAATCAAGGTGGTTATCAACAAGGTTATAATCAATATCAACAAGGTGGTTATAATAATCAATATCAAGGTGGTTACAACAATCAATATCAAAACCAAGGTTATAACAACTATAACCGTGGTGGATACAACAACTATAACCAACAATATAACCAACAATCCCAACCTCAACAACCTCAACAACAACGTGGTATGTCTTTAGAAGATTACCAAAAACAAAATTCCGCAGCTGCTTCATCTTTGAACAAACCTAAAACTACTGTTAAAAGAACTTTGAAACTAGCTTCAAGCTCAGGTATCAAATTAGCTAATGCTACTAAAGCTCCTGCTAAGGCTGAAGACAAGAAAGAATCTTCACCAGCTCCAACTGAAGCTCCAAAAGAGGAACAAAAGAAAGAGGCAACTCCAAACAAGGAAGAACAAACCCCAGAGACTCCAGCTCCAAAAGAGGAACCAAAACAAGAATCATCAACTCCAGCCGTTGAACCGAAAGATGAAACCGCAAAACAACCTGTTGAATCAGTCAAATCAGAAGTTGCTAAACCAACATTACCTGCAAAAGCTGCAAACACTACAGCAGATGCAGTTACAAAAGAACAAGAGGAAGAAATTGACGAAGAAGTTGTTAATGATATGTATGGTGGTAAAGATCATGTTTCCATCATCTTTATGGGTCATGTTGATGCAGGTAAATCCACCATGGGTGGTAATTTGTTATTTTTAACAGGTACTGTTGATAAACGTACTGTGGAAAAATATGAAAGAGAGGCAAAAGATGCAGGTAGACAAGGTTGGTACCTTTCATGGATTATGGATACTAATAAAGAGGAGAGAAATGATGGTAAAACTATTGAAGTTGGTAGATCTTATTTTGAAACTGACAAGAGAAGATATACTATATTGGATGCTCCTGGTCATAAAATGTATGTTTCTGAAATGATTGGTGGTGCTTCTCAAGCTGATGTTGGTATTTTAGTCATTTCTGCCAGAAAGGGTGAATATGAAACTGGTTTTGAAAAAGGTGGTCAAACAAGAGAACATGCTTTATTAGCAAAGACTCAAGGTGTTAATAAATTGATTGTTGTTGTAAACAAGATGGATGATCCAACTGTTGGCTGGTCAAAGGAAAGATATGATGAATGTACCACAAAATTGGCCATGTATTTGAAAGGTATTGGCTATAATGTTAAACAAGATGTTCAATTCATGCCTGTTTCAGGTTATACTGGTGATGGGTTAAAAGATCGTGTTGATCCAAAAGCTTGTCCATGGTATGATGGTCCTTCATTATTAGAATATTTGGATAATATGCAACATTTAAACAGATATATTAATGCTCCATTCATGTTGCCAATTTCTGGTAAAATGAAAGATTTAGGTACTATTGTGGAGGGTAAAATTGAATCAGGTCATGTTAAGAAAAATCAACAATTAATCTTGATGCCTAATAAGACAAATGTTGAAGTTTTAACCATATATAATGAAACTGAAAATGAAGTTAATGCAGCATATTGTGGTGAACAAGTTCGTTTAAAATTAAAAGGTGTTGAAGAAGAAGATATTTCTAATGGGTTTGTCTTGTCATCTCCAAAATTCCCAGTCAAGACAGTTTCAAGATTTGAAGCACAAATTGCCATTGTGGAATTAAAATCAATTTTATCAACTGGGTTTTCATGTGTTATGCATGTTCATACTGCTATTGAAGAAGTTACTTTCAAACAATTGTTGCATAAATTAGAAAAAGGTACAAATAGAAAATCTAAGAAACCTCCAGCATTTGCTAAAAAAGGTATGAAAATTATTGCTATTTTAGAAACTGAAGCTCCAGTTTGTGTTGAAACTTATCAAGATTATCAACAATTGGGTAGATTTACTCTTAGAGATCAAGGTCAAACTATTGCTATTGGTAAAATTACCAAATTATTGGAATAAATTATTGGATCCAGTTATATAACTTTACTTTTTGTATAAAACTTTGTCATCTATGTTTTTAATTTATTGGTTTTGAGCTGAAACGTAGCTCAAATTTATTCATTAACTAATCTATCTAATGCATCAAGGATATTTTCAACTCCTTTTATAATATTTTCATCAACTCCTTTACCAGGTGTGAATTTTGCATGTGCAAAATCAATCAAATACATTGCACTCAATGGGGCTGGTTGTTCATTATCATCATCATCATCGTCGTCGTCGTCATCATCACCTAGGAAATCTTGTCTAAATAGTTGATCCTCGTTATTCAATTCTTCCCATCGTTGTGGATCATTCTCATAAATAAATAGTAAGCTTCCAGACCTTATTCTCAATTCATAATTAAGCAAAACGTTATAAAATAGTTGTAATCTTGTATAAAAGTTCTCCAACAAGATTCTTTGCTGAATTGATGATAATTTATTATGTTGGAAATATATTTTAAAGTTATCCACAACAGTGGTTGGAGTTAAACTTCTTCCAAACCATTTATCAAATACTAAATAACCATCATCAGTTTTACTCACATGTTCTTTATCAAATTTGAATAAATCTGGTGTTTGATCATGATATAATTTCATCCCACAAACTCTATAATTCAACGAACCTGAAGTTGTAGTTTCACTAACTTTTTGTAACCTAGCTTTTTTCTCCTGTGGGGTGAATTCGTCATGAAGAATGGACCCAAGTTTAATATCAATGATTGATGGATTATTAAACCCTTTCAAGGCATTTTGTAACACCAAATATGGTTGTTCATCATCCTTCTTATTACTCTCCAAATCCAATTTCCTCAATTCTTCACTGACCTGAGTAGTCTCTTCCACTTTCGACGTGATACCAGCCTCTAAAGTACCCATGAACACAGGCATGAAATCTATCAATCGATCACCTTCAACATCTTTCCCTTGTGATTCCTCTTCAGCAGCTACTCTTTGCACCTGGGTATAAAACTCAATCTCCTGCCTAGTGGAGGGCTTCACGAACAACGTCTGTGCCTCGTCAGCGAGAGGTCCTTCGTGGCCAGCAGCCTGATGCCTGAGCCTAGTGAACCCATCCATACTAGCCTATCCTTCTAATGGAATGTTTTATTTATTGCCTTTAGCTCAAATTCTTCACAGCCCATAATCATCATTTGGAAACGGGACACATTCTTTTTTTATTTTTGGTGCAATTTTTTTGTGATCAAAACTTCGACTTTTTCAAAACGGAACGAGTATCAAAACAAAAAGCCAAAGGACAGGTTGTTGGAGATTTTATACAACTTCACACAGACTCGGTTGTTGGATTCGTCAAGATGAGCAACTACAATAACAGTAATAACGTGAGTAGCGTGGTTCTGGGTGATGATATGGGGAAAGGGCATAGCACGTTTTAAATAGGACAGATGTTGGCGAGGATAACTAGGGAAAGAAGAATGTTGTGGTTTCATGAGGTTGGTGGCGAGAATACCAAGGTTTGGTGGAGTATAATGGTGTATTCCATGTAGGGAAAGAGTATTTGATGGTGGAAACGCGTTCAAAGGGTCCATATCAAGAGGCTTGTGTGTCTTTTCATCTGTTTCGAATAACATCGTGTTTCGGATAACTCAACTAACAACATTTTCTTTAGTACAACAACTATGGTTATGATAATTCAAACCCATATCAAGAAAACTATGAATTAAACAACTATGGTGCGCAACAAGGAGCTGGTGGTGTCGCCACTGGTGCTAGTGCTGATGATTTTGTCCAATATATGAATCAAATCTCTATTATAAACAATGACTTAGATAACTATAATCAATTAATTGAACTGATTGAATTCAACCAAAAGAAAATCTTGAATGAAATTAATGAAGAACAAGAATTAGCAACAAGAAAACAACTGGATGGGTTAATTGCTCAAGCTTCTTCTTTGCAACAAACTTTAAAAGTTAAAATTAAAGATGCTCAATCAAAAGCTGGTAAAGATTCTGCTAAGAAAGCTCAAGCGGAAAATTCAAGACAAAGATTCTTGAAACTGATTCAAGATTATAGAGTTGTTGAAGCTAATTACAGAGACCAAAATAAACAACAAGCTGCAAGACAATATAAAATTGTTCAACCTGATGCAACTGAAGCCGAGGTTGAAAATGCAATTAATGATGTTGGTGGTCAACAAATCTTTTCTCAAGCCATTTTGAATGCTACAAGACAAGGTGAAGCCAAAACTGCATTAGCTGAAGTTCAATCAAGACATAGAGAATTACAAAGATTAGAAAAAACTATGGCTGAATTGACTCAATTATTCCATGATATGGAAGAATTAGTTGCTGAACAAAATGTTCAAGTTGAAAATGTTAACCAAGAAGTTGAAGGTGCTCAAAAAGATATTGAATTAGGTGTTGGCCATACTACTAAAGCTGTTGATAGTGCAAGAAAAGCAAGAAGAAAGAAGTGTTGGTGTATAATCATCTTGATCATTGTTATCTTGATCATTATCGCTGTTATTGTTGGTGCTGTTGCTGGTAAATATGCCAAATAGGTGCATTTTGGTGAGTGACTGTGTTTTATATTGTGTCATGATTGTATTTTTATAGAGAGAGAGAGAGAGTTGAAAAACAGAAAAGAGTTGAGGAATGTGTTTTTTTAAAGACTATTTTAATTAATATTTGTGTTGGTTTTATTTCAGTTCAGTATGAAAGAGAATGAATTATTTTTACGAAAAATATCCAGTAATATGAGGTAAACATCTTTTATCATATACATGCTTATTTATACTAAACACATTAAATTGTAGGCCAGTGATTTAGTCCTGCCATTGACACGATTATAAAGTTCAATCAGGGTGGAGAAGTCCTATGATGATAAAGTGATTAACAAAATTAATTGATAAAACACACATCATTTAATCTTCCAGATCGAAAGTGTTCTATTAAACCAGAGACCAATGAACAGGACTAACCCATTCACGGAGTAAACTAGAAGGCATTTGATCTGGGGGTTAAAAAAGAAAAATGATCCAATTGAAAGATCCAATACTATCTCTGATAATTGATCCATCTGATCACAAAAGTTTATTAGGGATAGTAATTGGTCTTTAATCCTTAAAATTCTTAGTCTTCTTGAATGATTAAAGTGAAGAAAAGTTTTCCAAACAAAATTTTTTTTTAAACGAGGCGAAAAACAAATTCGCGAATACTGGAAATTTACCCGGAAATGAGATTATATAGGGTTTCAATTATAATAATGATGATTTAGTACAATTAACCCCCAAAATATCGTACAATCGTGTTTAATATATATATAAGAAGGTATATTCATGAATCATAATCTTTAGGCAAGGCATCGAAACGACGCAAGATCTTCTCTATTCTATCCATACCTTTAACTAAATTTTCAAATTCAGGACCATAAGAAATTCTAATATATGAATACATTGCACTATCTGATAATTCTCTAAATGATAACGGATTCAAATCAAAGAAAATACCAGGAACAACAATAACATCCTCATGTAATGCCTCATGGAAAAAACCTAAACAATTTGATAATTTCCCTGGTAAATGGTTCAAATCAACCCATATATAAAATGTTGAATTTGGTTTAACAACAAATTTAAATCCCATTTTGATCAATCTATCAAGACAATAATCTCTTTTGAATTTGAAATGTGTTTGAAGGGCAATAGTTTCTTGTTTAACTAAATTTGGCTCTAAAAATGGGATTGCAGCTTCTTGGAATGGATAATTTGTACCACCATCTAAATATGAACCAGCAGAACTTAGAGCACTTATATACTCTTTTGGACCAACAATCCATGAAACTCTCCATCCTGGTAATCTATAAAACTTGGTTAATCCATCAATTATTAAAACTGGATCTTTATTAACATCATCCACTTCACTTGCAGAACTTATTGATTCACCCATTTCTCCATCATAATAATATCTTGAATAAAATTCATCCATGATTAATAGACATTTCTGTCTACATAAATTATGTAATTCATGTAATTCTTCCCTTGTCATTGCTTGACCTGTTGGATTTCTTGGATTTGAAGTTAAAATTGCTGAAACACCTCTATTCAATTCACCTTTAATAATCTTCAAATCAATTTTATAACCATCAGTTTCATATAATGGGACTGGGATTGGTGCAAAGTTTTTAAATAGTGACAACATTTCTGCATATGCTGTATAATCTGGTAAGAAAAAAGATAAATAAGCATCACCTAAAACAGCAGCAATTCTTGTTAAAGCAGCTCTACCACCTGGTGCAACATTAACATTCTCCCAAGTATATTTTGATTGTTTCCCCTGTCTATAATGTTCATTATAAAGATTTGCAATTGCAGTTCTAAGTTGTTTTATACCAGAAGTTGGACTATATTCACGACTTTCCACAGAGATATTTAAATTTTTTGGTCTCTCAAAACATCCTTCAATATCACCAGTTTCTGGCATACCTTGTCCTAAATTGACCCAATTTGGATTAGGGAACCCACGCTCACTAGCTCTATCTGTACACCAAATAACACCAGTTGCTGCATTTTGTTTATTTAAAGCTGGGAAATGAACATTTGGATCAGATAATGGACCAGGAATTGGAATTGGTGATTGAGTTCTCTCACGACTCTTATTTCTTTGTACTTCTTCTTTGAAATTATTTAATGGTGTCTTTTTAGGAGTACGATGTCCATTTAGTGGAATATCTGGAACCATTGGAGAAGGATTAATCATCTCTTGTGTAAAGATACGGGATGATGAACTCTTGATTGAGTCTGGTAAAGTTTGACCCAACGCAGCGAAAGTTTCTTCGTCTTCACTCATTGTTCTTAATTTGATCTAATCAACCCAATCCTCGAGAATTTGGTTAAAACAAGGAAATTCAGGAGTTATTTCAATCTTTTTTTTCCAGTAAATTTATGTCCTGCAGTGGGTATAAATTCGTTTGACCGGTTAAAGAAAAAAAAACTTCCTTCGACTCATCGCGCCAAAAATTGGTTTGGGCAGAAAGAATATAAGCTTCAACGGTTGATTCAATATTTGACAATGGGCATACACGGAAAAGGCTTTGATTTGATCAACAAAAAATATGGATTATTATAATATATATATATAAGATGTTTTCAGAAATTTGTCTCCACATAGCTACCATTTCTCAACAAAGTTTTAGCTGCCCCAGGCAAAATTTCAACTTGGATTTGTTCAAATGGATAACTTTCACCATCGACTGATAAATAACCATGTGTTAGTTTTGGTTTCAATCTATAAGCCAATATCTTTGAGTGTTGCACCTCAGGTTGTAATACATGTGAGCCTTGGTCTAACGATAGTAATGTAGGTGCCATTCTTGTTATGCTTGTACGTGCATCCGTTATAACTAAATCAAAAGTACCATCATTTGGCAATGCAGCAGGGAAGAATTGAACATCTTTTGAGATGTATGGCATCTTACCAGTATAGAAAATACCTAAATTATCAGCTAAATCTTGATCAATTTGTTCCCAATCATCAGGTATTGGACCACTTGGATCATATTCTAATTTGTAAGTTTCTTCAGATATTTTCAATTTTTTATCCAGTATTTTGTTAACATGTTCATCATAGTGAGACCTTAATTCGTTTTTACTCTTTGCAGCATATTTAACAGATATTTCACATGGATACTTTGCCCTAGAGAACACTTTATATGCAACACCCAATTCAAATCTTGAAGGACCCATCCATCTAAGAGATTCAGTGCCTATATCAGAATCTGCAATAACACCAAAAGTTTGACTTAAGAATGAAACATAGGTCTTATCACCTTGTGTACATGCCATCAAATCAATACTCACAGGAATGCCTTTCAATAATGATAATGCCGCGAATGATGGATTGTTTGTACCGTGACAAGATTCTGACATGGCATTACCAGACCCACAAGGTAGTTGAGTGATTGGTATCTTGGTGAAAGCTTCCACTCTATCTTCTCTTTGATAAAACCCATTCAAAACTTCATGAGGTATACCATCTCCTGAAGCACATGCAATCATATCATATTTATCTAGTTCGATAGTTTTTGCAATATCTGTAGCATGTTGAAAATATTTTGTTTCTTTAATTTCAATATTTGCCTGTGCAGCTTCTAATAAAGGTTTTGATTTCGATAAAAATAACTTTATAGCTTTACCTTTACCTCCATGAGGATTGACCAATACTAGTATAGATTTTTTAGCCTTCGTACCTGCATAACTCAACTTTATAATCTCTTCAACGACATCTCCATATCCTAGACTATCAATAGATAATACTATTGAGGTAGGTATCAAGTTACCACCTTTCTTTCTAGCGAAAACAATCTCAACAACAGGTTCTTCTTCATCATCTTCAACGGCCGATCCTATTTCACCATCCTCCACTGAAGAATTTAGATATTTAGCCATTAAAATATCTGCAAATGGGATAGTCCTTGGAGCTTGAGCATTTGTGTATGTGGATGAACAACTTATACAACTTGATAACGAGGAATTATCATTCTGGTATAGCGTGGATTGATCTTTGATTAAAATCCCCGTGTCACCAATGACAGCTCTTGGAGGAGCTGTCGACACGCTCTTCATCAGCTTTATTCTGGAGTCTAAGCTGCTTGACATCTTGAGTTTATTGATATGAAAATAAGCTACGTCTATTGTCTCTTTAAATAGCGAGTAAAGTTGACTTTTTGTATCACTTGAAACAATGAAAACTCTTTATCGCTGCTTTTAGAAGGTTACAAAAAAAAAGGGCACAGCACACGAGCCGCGTTTTGGGACCAAAGAGGGTAAACGGGTGTAGTCGGCTTTAATACACAACCAATTACAATTGAGTCTATACACATGACACACTTTGATTGTTTTATAATTGTGCTAGTTCTATATAGTCATCATCAGATAGGGGTACTCCTGGAGTCCCCTTTATTCTGCTTAATTGCTCTGGTGAAAGATCTTTAATCAAAACATGGATATGAGACAACTCTCTGATACTTTGCAAAGCATGCCAATTCCTAAACCAGATGATATTGGACTCTGGGATACCTAATCCTTTGACAAACGTATTCCAAATGTATTTATTTATCAATTTCCTCGTGTATGTTGATATATCACCTCTTGGCGAAGTTGGATCCGATTCAATTGGCACTTTTGTCCAAACTAGTAAATGTGAAATATTTGACTCGAAGTTGTATGGGAATCTATTCTCTATTATCTTTAGATCTCTTGGATCACGTAGCAGCTTGTCGGATCTTGCTTCAAGATAAGTTTCTAGTATTTGATGGTTTGAATCAACTTTTGCCCATTGTAAATCATCCCCTAATAGTATGGCAGTTGATGAAATGTTATTCTCTTTGAGGTAGTCTTTAAATCTCTTATACTCTGCCAATTTGGATTTGGATCTCTTTAGCCTCTCTAGGTGATTAGTTTCTATACGATTGGTTAGTAATGCTAATTCAAGTGACATTGATGGGCTGAAACTCACTTATTATTTGGCACACTTCTTCCCAACTAATCGGCTCTTCTCGCACGATACTAGTGTCTTGGTTAACTGGGTTCATGATAATATCTGTTGCTTTGGAAATCCTAAAGATGTAGTTGTTCCAATGGAGTTGTTCCTGTTTATAAATCATCAATTGATCCAGTATTTCCACAAAATGGAATTTTCCAGACACAAAAAGAAGCGTTGTTCCGGACGGAGTTAACAGAGTGTTATCTCCGATATAGACTCTGGAGTCTGGACCGGAGTTGTGAAGAAATTCTACAACTATTAAATAAATACACCATGTACTCTATGTGCAGTTAAATGAGTACATAATTTCTCAATAATTCTAGCCTCTATAGTGGAAGGCTTTAGTGGCGTCTTTTTAATGAACTTTAAGCCAAATCATTCTCATCCAACACCACACCAGAAGTCTTGTAAACTTTATCAAAATCCTTCTTGTCTAAATCTCTAATCAATATATGAATATGTGAAAGCTCTCTAACGCTTTGAATAGCTGGGAAGTTTCTAAACCAATTAACATTTTCAGGTTTCAATCCCAATTGATCAACAAATGTCTTTTTAACATAAGTGTTTATGATGTTTTTAGTATGATCAGAAACATCACCAATCTTCGATTCAGGATCAGATTCTATTATAACTTTAGACCAAACGACAAAATGGGTGATTGGTTTTCCAAAATTGTATGGGAAGTCATTAGTAATGATTAGAACATCACTTGGATCAGTAAACAATGTAACAGAAGCAGGTTCTAAAGCGGGTAGACCATTTTCATCAATCCAACCTAAACGATTCTTGATGATATATTGAACGATTGTGGAGCCTTTTGACTTCAACTCTTCCTTGAAAGCACGATATTTATCAGTTTCAGTTTGATTTCTATAGAACTCTTCAAGGGCATTTGTTTCTATTTTGGTAAAACGTGTTAGCGCGTCTGTTTTTCTCAGCGTCGTGATTATCTCGCGGCTATTACTCACTTATAACCTCGACGGATCTTTCCCAAGTGATGATCTTGTCACTAATAATCATGATTTCTCTATTGTTCACGTATAAAAATTTCTGGCTAAATGAAATGTTTTCAGATAAAAATAGTTTTTTTTTCAGATCCAGAAATAGATATAGTACACGACAAATTCGCGATATTCAACAATAGGGCTTACAAGTCCGGCTACTTATGATTAAATGAATACAGTGTATATTAATACCCTAAATTAACTTTAAGAACATAACTAACAGTAATAGCTAGTGTTATAATCAATATTGGATACTGCATCAATAGAAAAATAGCCAAACAATCCATTTGAATATGATCACCTTCTAATGGGGTATAAAATGCAGTAAAGTAAACTTGAGCAGTTGCACTTGGAACTGCCCAACTTATGATTAAAACAAACCTTGAAATATCATCCGTGATCCACCCATTTGAATATAACCTATTTGTCCAAAGTACACCAATGATTGGCATCAATACAAGACGACAAAGCGTTAGAAACAATGAAGTTTTCCAAAAACCTTTGGGGATTTCATTGATCTTCAACCTTGCAATTGTACCACCTAGTAACAAAAGTCCCATTGGTATTGCGGCATTTCCAACGTATATAGTGAAATCCATAACAAAGTTCAAAGGTGGTAGTTTATCAGGTGCACTATGAATGTGTATGCTGTTGGAGACAAATAAGGCTCTTAACCATGGAACCATAGCGACCAGTATTGATATTAGCAAGACAATAGAAGCAGGGCGCATAAGGTTGATTAGTAAATAATCAAGCCAGAATAGTTTATATTTCTTGACCAATAAGTTCCACTTTGAATATGTTGGTTTCTCGTCTTCATCAGAATCAAGATTCAACCCAATCTCTTGAGTTTTGGAAACAGTTCTTCCAAGGTCCATGTTTCTTGATTTGATTCGATCAGCTTCACTATACTCTTCAATTAATGATTGAATGTTTTGAACTTTCGACTTTTTGGATCTCGTGGAATATCCAGACTCTCCAGTAAGAACTCTTGAAAATGAAGCTCTAGAGATTGCAGAGCTTCTTCTTCTTCTCCTACTTGATGTAGCATGACTTCTATAGCTCTCCTCTGAAACTGCATCACTAGCAGCATCGTCGTCATCTTCATCACGAACTAATGGAACAACATTAAATTCAGAGTTTTTATCAGCTTCAGCGCTCACATCACCTTTTTCTTCATCTCTCAAACCCTTTCTTTCTTGAACATCCCTAAAATCCAATCCAACCACTTGAAACATCCCCATATTCATCATCAAGAATTGTTGACATGCTAAAAAGATACAACTTATAGCCACACCTTTATCAGCTTGTTTTTGATCAAATACAATCCCAGTTCCCATACTCTGGGTATAAGCGATTGGTAAGTCTGAAATATTTGCAAAGATACCACCAAATATAAGCCCCCAAACCCATTTCTTGGGTACTGGTGTAATAAATCTTGTTAAAACAGCTAGGGCACCACCTGTTCCAAATACAAGCATTGCAGTTAATACAGATACACCAATTTCTTTGATTTGCCCACCTGATAGATTGGTGACAATCTTGTTGAAACTAAGACATGGTAAAAGGGCATTGACAACCATATTTGATATTCCTCTACTTGTCTCCATTGTTAAAATGTTATGTCTAACTAATAACCAACCAAGGAACATAATAAGGTAGATCTTGACAATTGGTTTGGCTGCTATGAAGATTATAGCGCCAAGTGATATTTCTTCTTGATTTGACATGTTGTTATTGATTAGAGCATCAACTCATTGTTGTGACATAAAAGTGTGTAAACTGTTTTGATGATTCTGTACTGTGGTTTAAAGTTGTACTTTTTTTTTTGAGATGGCTGAAAATTTTTGAACCCCGTCACCTTGTTCACGAATTTCTCCACAGTTGGGCAGAGAATAAGGAAAACGGTGGTGAAATATAATGGAAGAAATGTTATTGAGGAAATTGTGTTGGTTATTTGACCTCTAGTGGGGTTTCAATGGAATCTAAGAACATTCTCAAGTTTAATTTAAATCCTGAGGTTGAACCCTTCAAAGAATCCAAAAAGGCTCGAAAACCCGGTACTTCGCGAATGGAATCTATGATTATGTACCCGTATAACTGTCAAGTAGATAAGGAATATAACATCATTAAAACATTGGATAACTAACGAACTGGACCTTTAGCCAATTAACAGTTGAAAGAGCTGATCTATCTAAGATGTTGTGCCAGAAGCTATAGAGCCAATGGAATTTGAGTGGTTTGTAAAAACTGGCACCTTCTTGACTACAAATAATTCTGTCAATATGCTTATCTCTGCGCAGCGACGTCGCCAATTCATTCATCCTGATAACAAATTACACTGCAACTTGAACTTTGAACGATGAAATTATTTGGTAAACCATTTAAAGAGTGTAATGGATTACAAGCTGTATAGGACTGTGGTCAACGGTGTTGCAGTCACCAATGGAGGTGCTTTTGGATTACAATCTATCAAGTATATCGAGGTTAGTGTATCTTTGATTTCAATAGCCAAATGTCCAAGATATGGTATCTACAATCACACCATTGCTATGAAATATAACGTCTCCGGCTTTTGATCTCTATCCAGCAAATGGTCCTATTTTGTCGAACTTTATTGAAGTTTCTTTCGCATTGAATTGACATTAACTCTACAATACGCCCCCATTTTAAGACTACAAAAGGTTTCCTTGGTTTCAATGGGGGTGATTTAGTCAAACAATACAGATATATTTAATGCCTGATCAGAACCAGGGGTCAACATATGCTTGGAGTTCCGTGGTTGTTGGCTTCACACATTGGACCACTTGATAGGACATATTGCCTAAAACACTCTAAACCCCTAACACCTGTATCCTGTATCTTGAGGGATGAACAAGACAGAGATATCACTTTACCAGTACCAAAGTGATTAGCTGGCCATATAGTCCTACTCCATAGACTATAGTCTCTATTAACTCCCTAATCTAAAAGTGTACACGGCAAATTACTGCCTAGTTTTGGTAAAGTGTTGATCTTCTCTATCTAAAAGCGCGATCCTGAATTTTTTACGTGATAACAAACTAAAGAAAGTTGATAGCTCTTTCTCGATGAAATGATGCAGTCAAAACTTGAGACAGCCAGCGAAGAGCCATGCTGTATCACTGTACATCAGAAATATCCCAATTCGAGCTTAGATCCGGTACTAGTTTTGAAAATAGGACAGTATATAAGATGCTTTTGATCTCATATTCAAAGTCCTTAGTTTTAAGGGTATCAAAGCATTTGAACAACATTTAATCACAATGTCTTCAAGCAAGGAGCCAACAGCCTCCTCCATATCATATACAGACTCTTCTGAAAAGAATGAGAAGCAAGAAAATATAGACTTCAACAAGATTCATGATGTTGAAGTTGCGGAAATTCAAACAATAAGAGATGGTGATACTGAATCAGTCTTTGGTGAAGATCGTACACGTTTGAAACAAGGATTGAATCAACGTCATTTACAGATGCTTACACTAGTGGGTGTTTTCGGTACAGGTATTTTCTTGTCCTCAGGTGGACAGCTGGCTACTGCTGGTCCTTGTGGTACTTTTCTAGCTTATACTCTTATTGCTTTGATTGTTGGTTTGAATCAAATGGGGTTGGCTGAATGTGCTTCTTTAATGCCGACCTCATCCGCAACTGTCCGTCATTGTGAACAATTTGTGGATGAAGCTTGGGGTTTTACTTATGGTTGGGTTAGTGTTTGGAGTTCAATCATGCCTAATGAAATCTCTGCTGCTGCCTTGATTGTTTCGTATTGGTCGGACTTATCACAAGGTATTTGGATAACTATTATCATTTTCGTGATTTACGCCTCAAATTCTTATTCTATTAGATTTTATGGTGAATTGGAATTCGTTTTTGCCATTATTAAATTGTCATTGCTTATTGGTTTGATTATTGTCTCCATTGTTATTACATGTGGTGGTGGTCCAAATGGGAAAAGTATTGGTTTCCAATATTGGAGAAATCCAGGTCCGTTTGTTGAATATTTAACTAAAGGTGACTTGGGTAAGTTTGCTGGGTTTTGGAAGGCATTATCTGGTGTTGTCTATTCTTATGGTGGTGTTCAATCAGTTCCTGCATTGGCAGCTGAAGTCAAATATCCAAGAAGAACTGTCTTTACTGCTTGTAAAAGAATCTTTTATAGAGTTTCAATCTTGATGATTTTAACTGCATTCTGTCTAACCCTTATTGTTCCATCAAATGACAAAACAATTGCAAACTCAACAGGTAATGCTGCATCTTCACCATTCGTCGTTGCCATGAAGAATGCAAACATTAAAGTGCTACCACATGTTGTTAATGCTGCGGTCTTAACCTCTGCTTTCAGTGCTGCCAACTTACAATTGGTTTATGGATCAAGAAACTTATTTGCTCTAGCTGTTAAAAACCAAGCACCAAAAATCTTTTTGAAAACCAATAAGAGAGGTATCCCTTGGGTTGGTACAACTTTCTGTGCTTGTTTTATGCCATTAGCTTATATGAATCTATCCACAAGTTCTGCCAATGTTTTCAACTGGTTCCAATCTATTGTCTCTGCTAAACTATTATTTGGCTGGATTTTGATTTCTTCGAATCATATTCATATGACAAGAGCAATGAAAGTTCAAGGTATACCAAGATCGAGATTACCTCATTCCATAGGATTTGCTCCGCAGGCTGCTTGGATCTCTGGTATTGCTTCCTTTATATTATTACTCACTGGTGGGTTTAAGAATTTTGTCAAAGGTCAATTCTTGATTAGTTCTTTCTTCAGTTCATACTTTATCATTCCATTATCTTTAGGTTTATACTTTGGCTGGAAGTTTTTCAAAGGCACTAAATATTTGAAACCTCATGAAGTTGATTTGGAATCATTGTTTAAAGATGCTGAGGAAAACCCAGAGCCACCATTAGAAAAAGTCAGAGGCTGGAAACTCTTGACCTTGTTGTGGTCTTAGATTATCAGTGTGATACACTATATTTTTTACTTCTGTATAAGGTTTATGCTCATATTAATGTTAGTTTTGGACATGGTGTAGATTATTAGCACTACAAGTTAAAATTTCAAAGCCTATTTACAATATTCCATTGAGATGCATATAATAGATCAAGAGCTGAAACGGTCAAACCAAGCAATTTGGTCTTTCAAGGTCTTCTCAGAAGCATATTTATCATCTGGATTGTTTGGATCACCTCTAACAGCGTAGCCATGAGCAACACCACTAAATAAATCAAATTGATATTTGATCTTGTTCTCCTTCAAAATTTGTTGAGATTGAGTTCTAAGTTCATCAGTGAATGCTGGATCATTCTCAGCACATGAGAATATAATAGGGTTGATGATTTCTTTGACTTCTGACAATTCTGTACCTGAAGTATGTGCAACGGCACCTGCAGCTAATAAACCATCTTTTGTTAAATTTTGAATAACTAATTTACCACCATAGCAATGGCCAACACTAAAGATCTTGGTAGGTTTCAATTCAGAGTCAATTTTTTTCAAAAAATCCTTCACATATGGGCTTGTAACGTTAAAACCATGGTTTTTTTTCCAAGTATCAAAATAACCTGGTTTACCATAATTTTCTAATTCAACAGCATCACCATCAAACAAATCTGGAATTAAAGCATAATAACCAGCTTTAGCAAATGCATCCGCAACTAATTGATTGTTGTTGTATTTGTTACCGAAAATATCAGTCAAGATGACTACAACACCTTTGTTTTTGGATTCATCACCAACGACATAAACGTCTTTGAAAGTTAAATATTCAGGTTGGATCTTTCCAACTGATTCACCTGAATGGAAGTTGGTCTCTGTACAGTGATGGGTTAAGTTGACGGACATGCTGGTAGCTAACGTGATTTAAATGTGGCTCTTCTCGAGTAATAGCTTTAAGAAACCAATAATATCGTTTGAGGGAAAATGCTTTCTTTTATAGTTCTCAATGGTGGTGGGTTTCCTCAAGGCATTGATCAATTAAAGCGTCAACACTCAACACATTTGCAATCGGCATTAAAACAACCTGGGTAGCACTAATAAAGCTCGCAAGTAACGGTATTAAAAGTTCCCAAAATGGATTAAAATGCGTTTTAAAAGGATTCGTTAATGCCGTTTATTTCTTCCTAGCATGTTCAATTCAAATTATAACCTATTCAAAAACGCGAATAACGGTTTTCAAATTTTCGAATTTGGATCGGTTTTATAGCCAAATGGAGTAATTATTATCACGTGACTGAGCTCCGAAAAGAAGCTCGAGACAACTCAGCGGAAAAACCCGACATCGTTAAGCGCAAGTGGTTTAGCGGTAAAATTCAAAGTTGCCATCTTTGAGCCCCCGGTTCGACTCCGGGCTTGCGCAATTTTTTTGAAATGCTTCGCTCATATGCCCGTTTTATGCTATTTTTTTTCAATTTTGAAGTTATTTGGAGTCTTATAGATAGCCTGGTTATGTTTTTTTGTCTTTATAGTGGTTGTGGCTCTATAATTACTATAATTGTGATGTTCTGAAGGTCGGCGTGCTAATCCTCAGCGAATTCCGAGCATGAACGCCGATAATGTCCATAGGATAGACTTCAACGAGCTATACAAATACCTGTGAATCAGAGGTAGGACGTACTCGATATTAAGGTAGTTTATAATAAAATTGATGTTTATACTGTCTAGTTGGTCTGACTCGTCTAAGAATCATAATGTCGGGCGACTGTTCAATTGTTAACAGCGATATTGAGATTGAATTCTCTTATCAACAGGAAATTAATGAGCATCCTAGATTTTAGGTTAGTTGATAACGCATCGTATCTTAGTTATTTCTTATTTCTAGACTCTAAATGTAGCTCTTTACTTGCATGAATCCAATGCCCATAGTCTGCTTCCACGGTAATTACAGAACAGTTAGGTTCAACACAATTCCAGTTTTTAAAATTTGAATGTGCAGTAATCATGCATGAATTGAAATTGAACGAATTTCACCTTCTGGAAAACGCGTTGAATTCAGTGTTTTGATTTTGGGGGTATATAAACAGTTCTATAGTCCTGAATTTTCTTTTACTCTTTCCAATCTCAATTGATATTGTACACAAGACTTTCAATACAATTGATACAAAATGGGTTTATTTGACAGCGTTAAGAATCAAGTTGGTGAAGAAAACTTCAGTAAAATCCAAGGTGCTTTAGGTGGCTCTGGTGATAAAAAAAGTGGTGAACAAACTGACTATGTTAAAAAAGCTGAAGGTTACATTGGTGAAGATAGATTAAAACAAATCAAAGACAAAGTTGGTGAAGATAACTATAAAAAAGGTGAAGATGCCATTAGAAAACAATTCGGTGGTTCATCATCAGAAGCTGAAAAAAAAACTGAAGAAAGTAAATAAGCTTCTAGCTAACTCAGTTCTCAATTCAATTCACGTATAGTTCTTTTTTTTGATTAATTTAATTGAACATTGTTTTTTAAAAGTGTTGAACTAGATGTTACGCTTGTAACTTCATCTCTTAATCCAAGTTGACAGACGGTTTGAAGTATGTCCATCTCTTTGAAAAACCACTACACTGCAAGAAAGATGTACACTAGACTAAATCTACAAGATCTTTATTTTGCAAGCTCTGTGCATTATCTTCTAAACGCTATGGGTAAATATTAACTAGACTCAAAAACAATAAATAATCCAAACAAAATGAAAAAGAGGAATAAAAAACAAGTTAAAGAATTTCAACGCAGACAATCTTCTTTCTATAAGCAACATCAATTGCTAAAACAATCTATATCTATTTCTTTAACAATTTGAAGAATTGGTCATCAACAGCAGCAATTATATCTTTAACGATTTCTGGGTTAGCTAAAGTGGATAAATCACCTAATTGATCAGCTTCATTTGATGTTATCTTTCTCAAGACTCTTCTCATGATTTTACCAGATCTTGTTTTTGGTAAATCATCAACAATAATAACGGTTTTTGGACCAGCAAATGGACCAATTTCACCTCTAACTTGTAAAATCAATTCACGTCTTAATTTATCTGGAGTGATGTGTTCATTTGAATCAGTTATTTTTTCATTAGCTTGAACTAAGTAACCTTCTTTTAATGAAACAAATGCAATAACAGATTGACCAGTCAATTCATCTGGAATACCAACAACAGCACTTTCGGAAACACCTAAATGTTCAGTTAAAGCAGTTTCAATTTCTGAGGTAGATAATCTATGACCTGAAACGTTAACAACATCATCAACTCTACCTCTAATCCAGTAGTAACCATCATGATCTCTACCAGCACCATCACCTGTGAAATAATAACCTGGGTAAGGTTTCAAATAAGTTTCAATGTAACGAGAATGGTTATTCCAAACTGATCTAGCCATTGATGGCCATGGTGCTTTGACAGCTAAAACACCTTCAACATCATTACCTTTCAATTCTTCACCAGTAACTGGATCAATAATAGCAGCATTGATACCAAAGAATGGAACAGTAGCTGAACCTGGTTTTGTTGGGACAGCACCTGCCAATGGAGCAATTAAATGAGAACCTGATTCAGTTTGCCACATAGTATCACAAACAACACATCTACCTTGACCAATTTTTTCGTTATACCATTCCCATAAATCTGGTGCAATTGGTTCACCAACAGATCCTAAAGTTCTCAAAGAGCTTAAATCATATTTACCAATTTCTTCTTCACCAACTCTTTTAATTAATCTTAAAGCAGTTGGGGCAACATAGAAATGGGTAGCTTTATGACGTTCAATAATTCTCCAGTATCTACCATAATCTGGATAAGCTGGGGTAGATTCGAAAATAATTGTAGCAGTACCTAAAGTTAAAGGACCATAAAGAGCATAAGTATGACCAGTAATCCAACCGACATCACCAGCAGTGAATAAGACATCTTCTGGATGGATATCAAAGACATATTTAGTAGTTAATGCAGCACCTAATAAGTAACCAGCAGTGGTATGAACAACACCTTTTGGAGAACCAGTAGAACCTGAGGTATATAACAAAAACAATGGATCTTCAGAATTAACTGGAGTTGGTGGTAAATAACCTCTAGCTTTAGAGGTTTCTTCATGCCACCAAAAATCTCTACCTTCTTTCATTGGGATACCTTGAGAACCTGTTCTTTGGAAAACAAGGATTTTTTCCACTGAATCAACACCATTTAAACCTTCATCAACGATTTTTTTAGTATGAACAGTTTTACCACCTCTTTTACCTTCATCACAGGTAATGATAACTTTTGAACCAGCATCAGTAACACGATCTTTTAAAGAACCAGCACTGAACCCTGCAAAGATAACTGAATGAATAGCACCTAATCTTGCAACCGCCAACATAGCGACAACAGCTTCTGGAATCATTGGTAAATAAACAGCAACGGTATCACCTTTCTTAACACCCCAACTTTTCAGAACTGAGGCAACTTCACTAACTTGTCTTAATAATTCACCAAAAGTGATAATTCTGTTGTCTTTTTCATCATCCGCTTCATAAATGATAGCTGGTTTAGCTGGGTTGATAAACGCGTGTCTATCGACACAGTTGTAAGAAGCATTCAATTCACCATTAAGGAACCAAGCAACATCACCGTTTTCTAAAGAACCGCTTTGAACTTTGTTAAAATCTTTATCCCAGTCCAAGTATTCTCTAGCCAAAGGACCAAAGAAACCTTCTGGATCTTCAATGGATTTGGCGTAAAGCTCTTTGTAGTGCTCCAAATCGTTGACGAAACCTTTGTTCGGTTGAGATTTGTAGAAATGTTCTGGGGCGTGTCTGGCCTCGACGTTGGAGGCTTCGTGGACAACCTTGTGTTCGACTTTTGTCATGTTTCTTGTGTTTTAATCTGAGGGGAATGTGGTTATATAAAACTCTTGTATCTGGATTTTTTTTGGTTTCTTCTTCTTTTCCCTTTCTTGAATTCAATTGGAGACCTGAATAGAATTGAGAATTGGTTTAGACTATTAAATATGTTATTGGAGTTGCTCAACTATATCAGTATCGATTTCAGCACACTGCAATTGATTGAATATTCAGAAATTGATGATATCTTTATGTTTTTATACGATAGTGGATTGATTGGTTGACAAAACAAGGAAGCCTCAATGACAATGACCAAACAAAATTAAATCCCTTCCTAAACAGTTGCTTTAACAGAGCTTTTGCTAAAAAGAATGTGAATTTCCTTAAGGTTCAATGGTAAAAACAAGTTGATGAGATTCAAATCTTGAAAAAAAAAGTGGTCGTTCACCATCTAAGCGAACGAGAAATCACGAGGATTTTGGAGACTGAGAGGACCTAGTCCTGGTGCTCTCATAGTTAACACAATTGATGGTGTCCGGGTGTGGACATTTCAGGTCTGGTGCATCTCGTCCGGTGACAGGGTCTAGTGAAAATTATACAAGCCAAAAACCGAAGTTTGAAAGTCCGGTACTTTCAATTGGTCACAGGTCACAAGTTGCAATTGCCATATGCTACGTTTAAATACAATTCCAATGAAATTGAGCTAATGCAATTCGTTGGTGATGGTGGAGTTTCGTTGGTTCTGGTGAATGTGTTGACTTTGAGTTTTTGGTGAAATTGTTTGTTGATTTTTGTTGTGCAGACTAATCCAATAGTGATTTTTTGTTGGGAGTGAGACTCAACTAGAGGATCTCTACATGTACTTAGTCGCGAATGAAGGTTATTGATGGTGGAAGTGAGCTCTGATGACTTCTTGCGCCCAAAGTTCCTAGTTTTCCTGAAGAATTGACTCTTTCCCAAGCATTTGTGTGATGTGCTTTCATTCAGCATTCTGGAGGTGTGGATTTGGCGAAACTGATCAAAATAGTGGCTACCAATTAAATTCCTTTTGACCAAACCATGAAGTAAGTGTAAGCTTTGGGTCATGGTTTCCATTCAATTGTTCTGTTTACGTTATCTCAGTATGCTGGACGGCTTATAATTGACTCGCTCTCCGGTTGATATACAAAGTGGCTGTTGTTATTTTTGATTATACTAATAATGAGATTACAAAAGGTTGAGTCAACAGGGGTAAAACGTTCAAGTGTCAAGCTCAATATAAAAAGTCTAATTTAAGTAGCTTGATTAGATTGTATGTTATAATATATTTTCCTGCAAGGCCATTTAAATTTAACAAAGATATATGCAATTGAAGATTTGTACCACATATACAGTATTTCTATTATATGCTAGCTATTGAGGTAAATCTTTCAAGATTTCAGATTATTCAAGCATCAACTAGCAATTACTAAGTGGTACTTATTTGTCGATCCTACGCCAATGATCAAAATAGTTAAAAGTATGTATTTGTATACGTAAACAACAAGACATAGAAATGAGAAGACACCACTTTCAATGAAAGTTCTATCATCATTTTTCTTGATCATTACTCTTCTTAGAATTCACTTTCGATCTTTTGAACTTGAAATCCTTAAAATACCAGTATAAAACCATCATTCCCAATATGTTGAACGCGATGAATACACAGAAAATACCAATATTTCTCCAGTAGGTCCCATAATCGATATTTCTGGTCTTGAAAATATATTCATCAGCACCAGTGTAAGCACAATACCCACAGTTTTCAGTTGAAGAGGAATCAACCAAATAACCACCATTGGATTCAATAAACGAAGATAAATAATCACCACAAGTCTTACCATTTGGTGGATTCACATAAGATAACTCATCATCAGAACATTGCACTTCTCTTCCATGAATTAAAGATGAAACCATATTTTGAACAAAATAAGTGACTGGTGATGCTTTGTACATAAATGTCCAAAATTTAGGAAAATTTGATAGAGGTTGAACAACACCAGAAAATGTGAGCATAAAGACTATCAAAATTGTCCCCAAAATATTTGCAGTTGCCAAATCTGGTGAAAAATAGTAGACACCGACGGAAAAACTTGTGATATAGAGCTCATACATGATTGCAAGTGTGAAATAATATTTACCAGCTAATGAAGGTCCTTGGTAAGCTCTTAAAGGGAAATAACAAGAACAAAAGAAAATTGTACAACCCAATAAATTATATGGCAATTCAGTGAGAATTTGGGACAGCAACAAGGCAGACCAGTGAAATGTTTTACTCATTCTCTCCCTTGCTTCATAAACGGCACGAGCTTTTGATGATTTGGCTTGCATCTGATTAACCAAAGGGTTATGAAGAATTAGTGAAAGAAAAACAACAAACAAGGAATTCTGGGTGTCAGTAATGGTGTGTTTCAAATCCCAGAAAGTAAAACCAAAAAATAAACCGCCAAAGATAAACAATACCCATTTAGCAAATGGATACCATGGGTCACGATAAAATTGAATATTGGTTCTCAAAAGAACATATTTGAGCTGCGTGAGCCAAGATGATGAGTAAGATGAGCCCAATTGTTCTTCAGTCTTTGAAGGTGCTTTAGTCTTGACAACAGTATCAACCTCATAACAAAGTTGAGTATACTCTGGTGACTTTTCCCATTTCTCATACCAGTCTTCATTAACAACAGCTGTAGCACCGGCACCAATAGATTCCAAAATATACTCAGCAGGGTTTTCCAATTCACCACATGGTCTTCCACCATTTCTTTCAAAGTAATTTAACAAAGTTCTAGATCTCTCACCAATATCACCAAAATAAACTGTTTGACCACCTTTCTTCAACAACAATAATCTATCAAATTGTTCAAACAATGTAGCTGAAGGTTGATGGATAGTACACAAGATAGCTTGTCCAGCTTCTGCAAGATGTCTCAACACTTGAACAACTGCCCAAGATGATTGTGAGTCCAAGCCTGAACTAGGCTCATCCAAAAACAACAACAATGATGGTTTAGCAACTAATTCAACACCAATAGATAACTTCTTACGTTGTTCAACATTCAAACCATCACCAATCTGACCAACAATAGCATCGGCATACAATTCCATATCCAAGATTTTGATAATCTTTTCAACATAGTCCAACTTCTCAGCATCTGGAACATTAGCTGGTCTTCTCATTCTGGCTGCAAACACTAATGATTCTCTGACAGTTAATTCATCAAGATGTAAATCCTGTTGTTGAACATAACCAGTTCTCTTCTTGAAAGTACTATCAATTGGAGCACCATTCACCAACATGTCTCCAGTAATAACACCCATATCAATTCTTTGAGACAAAACATTCAACAAGGTGGTTTTACCAGCACCTGATTCACCCATCAAAGCGACTAATTGACCTGGTTTAATATAACCTTGAACATTATCCAATAGTTTTCTCAAATTCCCATCTTTAGTCTTGATAGTATAATCCAAATTTTTCCAAGAAAAAACATCACCACTACCTAGCTTTTCATCTTTCAAAAGTCTATGAGGAATTGGAACTAATGAATCTTCTTGGACATTACCAGATTCAACATCATGAGTAGGCATAGGCTGAACAACGTCATCTGGCACCTTTCCTTTCTTAAACAAAAGTTTATCACCTTTAACTTCATCGTAATTAACATAATCTGAGCAAACCACTGTTAAAGACAAAAAGAAAAAAATAAATCCAATTAATATTCCCAAGTTGCGCCAAATGTGACCAAAAGTGTAATCATATACGACTTCCAAATATTTATCACCACTAACCCAAGTTTGACCAGCCTCTGAACCAATAAAGGCACAAACTTGATTGACGCTATCAACAGTTTCATAGCCTATACCAGAAGGAACCAAACTGTCTGGTTGACATTCCATTTCACGACCGTGAAATTCCATAAGCATCACCGATTCAAATCCATAAGTAAATGGATTAATATAAAAGATCCAAGAAAACCACGGGTGCATCGATGGGAATTGGATCATAAAAGATGAATAGATAGAGATTGCCATAAGAACAATTCCTCCAATTGTATTTGCCAAAGCATTGGTTGGGGAGATGGTAGCAATAAAGTTAAAGATGACTTTGAAAGCAAGCACAGTAAGAATGAAAAATAACCAAAAGCTGAAGAATGCACCAGCTTCATATTTCATACCAGCTAAGAAGTAAGAAATGATCATAAAAATGGTAATCATGACGACCTTCACAATTAAATTGATAACTAAATCAGCAATCACCTCTGCGGAAGGAGCATAAAATGAATATGATCTATGTCTGTTCACAATTTGACAGGTTTGAAAAAGGAAAATCATTTCAGCAAATGTATTGAACACGAAGAATATAACACTAAAGAAGATGAAACCACCTCTTGAAAAAGCACCAGCTGTAGAAATTGGTGTATCATAGCATAGCGACCCAATCATAAACGCAATAATAACTGTTAAAGCACTCTGAATAATCAAAAACGCTGTATCATTGATTACTCTTTGATAACCCCGATTCACCAACAGCTTCAACTGGGAAGCAAAGTCAATAGTATACCTTGAATTGGCCCTGGTAAATAATGACTTCTCTTTTGATAAAGATTTTTTAAATGATTTCTTAGTTTCATCAGCATCAACAGTGGAATTGTATTGAGTGATTGTGGTTTTTAGGACTTTATACTCTTGTGACTTCAACCAATATTCTTCAAATTCTGCTGGTGAGTGAGGAACTTTATGTTCATAACCTTCTCTAGCAAAACGACCAAGTGGATCAGTAACTGAAGTTAAAAACTCAGTGGTGGATTGACGATTCAATGGTCCATACCCCATATCAATGAAGTATTGTCTAGCTCTCTCAACTGGACCAAAATAAATTTGACGACCTTCATACAACACTGTAACTTTATCAAACAAGTTGTAAATGTTTTCAGAAGCTTGATAGATAGTGACAAATGATGCTGACTTCATCAAATTGGTAGTTGTTCTGATAGCTTGAGCATATTCTAAAGCCGTTGAGGCATCAAGACCTCTAGTAGCATTATCCCAGCAATAAACCGCAGCCCTGGCTGATAAAGCTTCAGCAATGGAAACTCTCTTTCTTTCACCACCAGAAACACCTCTGAAGACATCGTTACCAACTTTGGTTTGAAAAATATGTCTTAAACCGAAAACAGTAGCCAATAAATTAACCATGATGGAAATGTATTGTTCACGAGTTGAAGAATTTGGTCTGGCGTTTGGTGTTCTGCAAGCAACAGCAAATTTCAAAGTTTGTTCAACAGTTAAATGAGGAAAATGTTCATCATGTTCTGGATTGTAAATCAAATCTGACTTGAAGTTTTTAACCATTTCATCTTGTGGGATACCATTGTACAAAATTTCACCTTCAGTACCAACATAATTATGAGTTTCACCACTAATAGTTTTCAAGAAAGTTGAACAACCAGCACCTGGTCTACCCAAAACTAACAACATTTCACCAGAGTTCACGAAACCATTAATGTTTTTGATTAACTTTCTGGTTGGTGATTTCTTGACCAAATTCAATGGAGCAGAAGCAAGATCTGCTAAAGTTGGAGCAAAAGCAACACTGTTATCCTTACCAATAGTAGAAACATTATTAAACGTAATACCAGCAGTTCTCAACTTCAATCCTCTTTCAGTGGTATCATTAACAAAAGCACCCAAGATGGTTTGTAAGTCATAATCATTTGGATCAATAGCCATTGGGAACTCTTTAAAAGTTTTTCCTGACATTGTCTTCACTAAGTTCTCAAAAGTGTTCAAAACACCAGTGTTGATATCATTTGTAACACTGCGAATTAAGTCTTCCTCATATTCATCGAATGTTTGGCTCTTCTCAAGCTCTAAAGCACGCTCTGGGGATGTATTCATTTTGCTTTATTGATGTCAAACACCCTCAGCAAAATCTATCTTCTAATAGCTGAGAATCAGGCATTCTTAAATAAACTTGAAACAACTATTTCAGTGAGGAGATAATTAATAATTGAACTTGGTTATTACATTTCAATATTGAAGCAGTTCAAGTAGCTGAGCTTAATTTGAAATCACAAAAAGCAGTCAATGGACAATCTGATTAGCTAAACCCATGATATTGATGACAAAACAGGCATAATCTATCAGTGGCTTCTCATGATGAGCTGTATAATCTCTCTATTCAAAGCAGGCGCTAAGGGTTGTGAAACTAAGCAAAACCATTGTGTGTTTACCTTGTTGTTTGTTGATCAATTGAAATTTGATGATTTCTGTGATTGAAGCCCAGCGCAAAGGTTTGAAGCCCAGGTGGGCCCCTAACAAAATTGACAACTGCTGAATAATTAGCAGCTCCATTAGTAATTGAGCACCTCTATCAAACGAGGTCTTTCTGTGGACGTTCATTAAAAATACATTCTGTTCATGGTACTAATTATACGTAATTCGACGGACTTCCGCCGTTCATAGTAGAGCTGTGAATATTATCAAACACTTATAGCTGTTGGTGACAGTCGCAGTGTTACCAGCTAACTCATAGCTGGATGTTACTTTTTCGAGTCTCAATTGTCAAGTAAGTTACAAATAGGAAATAGTGCTACTAAATCGACTTTGAATTAAATGTATTAAAATTAATCATTCATAGTTAAAATTCCCAACTCTATTATACAACTCAATATATTATAATTCATTCAAGCAAGATCGCTTTGTTCAACTTTTGGCTCCTTTTCAGCTTTTGGTTTCTTTTGAAATAGCTTTGGAGTAGAAAACTTAGCGTCCTTAGCCAACCAGTACAACGCCATCATTGAAACAACATTAAAGAGGATATAAACCCAGAAAAGACCAAAGTTTCTCCAGTAATGACTATACTTCATCATTCTAGTACTACCAATATATGTATCAGCATCAGAATAAGAACAGTAACCACAGTCTGAAGTAGCAGAAGGATCAACCAAATAACCACCACGAGCAGAAATGTAATCAGAAACATATTCACCACAAGTTTGACCGGATGGAGGATCAAAATAAGCTAGTTCACTCTTGGAACAATGGATTTCTCTTCCGTGAAGCAAAGTGGATGATAAACTTTCAACAACATAAGTGATAGGTGAAACCCTGTACATAAAACGCCAGAATCCTGGAAGATTTGAATAAGGTTGTAAAACACCAGCAAAGGCAAACATGAAGACAGTGACAACAGATCCCAATAATCCAGCTGATGGTAAATCTGGAGAAACATAATAAATACCAATGGCAAATGTACAAATATAAATTTGATAGATGATTGAAACCATGAAATAGAACTTTCCTGTCAATGTTGAATTTTGATATATTCTTAATGGGAAATATGAGCACAAAAAGTAAATGGTTGAACCAAAAAAGTTGTATGGAATTTCAGTCAAAATTTGTGACACCATTAAAGCAGTCCAATGGAAGGTATTACTCATTCTTTCTCTAGCCTCATAAACAACTCTTGATTTCATAGATCTTTCTTGGATTTGATTCAACAATGGGTTGGAAATGATAACAGCTAAAAATGCAACGAAAAGAGCATTTTGATTACCAATGATGGAGTGCTTTAATCCCCAAAATGTAAAACCAATAAACAAACCACCTAAAGTGTATAGCCCAATTTTGGCAAACATATAAGTTGGATCACGATAAAATTGCAAATTTGTTCTAAAATAAACATGTTTAACTTGAGAAAACCAAGAAGTAGCATAAGTTGAATGTAAGTACTTATCTTCTGAAGCAGTAACAGTAGTAGTAGCAGTTAAACGTAAACCTTCTTTGTTAATCTCATCAATTTCAGTGGAAGCTTGGATATACTCTGGTGAGTTTTCCCATTTCTCATGCCAGTCTTCATTAACAACAGCTGTAGCACCGGCACCAATAGATTCCAAAATATACTCAGCAGGGTTTTCCAATTCACCACATGGTCTTCCACCATTTCTTTCAAAGTAATTTAACAAAGTTCTAGATCTCTCACCAATATCACCAAAATAAACTGTTTGACCACCTTTCTTCAACAACAATAATCTATCAAATTGTTCAAACAATGTAGCTGAAGGTTGATGGATAGTACACAAGATAGCTTGTCCAGCTTCTGCAAGATGTCTCAACACTTGAACAACTGCCCAAGATGATTGTGAGTCCAAGCCTGAACTAGGCTCATCCAAAAACAACAACAATGATGGTTTAGCAACTAATTCAACACCAATAGATAACTTCTTACGTTGTTCAACATTCAAACCATCACCAATCTGACCAACAATAGCATCTGCGTACAATTCCATATCCAAGATTTTGATAATCTTTTCAACATAGTCTAACTTCTCAGCATCTGGAACATTAGCTGGTCTTCTCATTCTAGCTGCAAACACTAATGATTCTCTGACAGTCAATTCATCAAGATGTAAATCTTGTTGTTGAACATAACCAGTTCTCTTCTTGAAAGTACTATCAATTGGAGCACCATTAACCAGCATGTCACCAGTGATAACACCCATATCAATTCTTTGAGACAACACATTCAACAAGGTGGTTTTACCAGCACCTGATTCACCCATCAAAGCAACTAATTGACCTGGTTTAATATAACCTTGGACATTATCCAATAATTTTCTCAAGTTCCCATCTTTAGTCTTAATAGTGTAATCCAAGTTTTTCCAACTGAAAATATCAGCAGTACTTAAATCTTCATCTTTCAAGAAGTTCTTCTTAGTGCTTCTAGTACGAACCAAGTTATCATCAACTGGACCAGCTTCTTCATCAGTACTTGAGCTTGATGATCTGACAAACTCATCAGGTAGTTTACCTTTCTTAAACAACAATCTATCACCACTACCTTCTCCAAATTTCATCAAATCAGCAAAGACAGATAAACAAACAGTAAAGAACAAAGCAAATCCAATCAAAATACCAAGATTTCTCCAATTATGACCATAAGTATATTCGAATGAAATATCCAAATAGCGATCACCACTAACCCATGGTTGGCCTGGTTCAGAACCAACGAATGCACAAACTTGATTAGCACTATCAACATTTTCATAACCTGGACCAGATGGAATCAAATATTCGGGAGAACATTCCATTTTTCTCCCATGGAACTCACCAAGTGCCATTGATTCAAAACCATACATGGCAGGATTAATATAAGCAATCCAAACAAACCAAGGATGCATGGAAGGAATTTGAATCATAAATGAAGAGTACAAAGCAATGGCCAATAACAAAACACCACCAACAGAATTAGCCAATGATGCAGTTGGTGAAATTGTGGCAACCACATTGAACATAACTTTGGCAATGAAGACAGTGAGTAGGAAGAACAATAAAAAGTTGAAGAAAGCACCAGCATCACTCTTTAATCCAGCGAGGAAATATGAAATGATTGTGAAAACAATGATTGTAACCATCTTCAAAGGGAAATCTGTGAGCAAATCAGCAATGGCTTCAGCGCTGGGACTGTAGAACGAATAAGATCTATGTCTTTGGATGATTGGACGGTTTTGAAATGAAATAATGATTTCAGCACTAGCTAAAAACACAAAGAAGATCAAACTAAAGAAAATAACACCACCTCTTGAAAAAGCACCAGCTGTTGAATCAGGAGAATCATAAAACATTGAACCAAGAACCAATGAGATAATAATGGACATTGAGATTTGAATTGTAGTAAAAGCTTTATCACCAATAATTCTTTGATATCCACGTTTTGTTAACAACTTCAATTGAGCAGGATAACTGATTGTATAATGAGAGTTCTTTTTAGAATATTTGGCTTTTTCATGGGCCAATGATTCTTTGAACAATCTTTTGGTTTCGTCAGCACTAGCAGTAGATTTGTATTGAGCAATTGAGGTTTGCAAGACTTTGTATTCTGGTGAATTCAACCAATATTCTTCAAATTCAGCAGGTGTGTGAGGCACCTTATGCTCATAACCTTCTCTAGCAAAACGACCAAGAGGATCAGTAACTGAAGTTAAAAACTCTGTAGTGGATTGACGATTCAATGGTTCATATCCCATGTCGATGAAATATTGTTTAGCTTTATGAACTGGACCAAAATAGATCTGACGACCTTCATACAACACTGTAACTTTATCAAACAAGTTGTAAATGTTTTCAGAAGCTTGGTAGATAGTGACAAACGAAGCTGACTTCATCAAATTGGTGGTTGTTCTAATAGCTTGAGCATATTCTAAAGCAGTTGAAGCATCAAGACCTCTAGTGGCATTATCCCAACAATAAACTGCAGCCCTAGCTGATAAAGCTTCAGCAATGGAAACTCTCTTTCTTTCACCACCAGAAACACCTCTGAAGACATCATTACCAACTTTGGTTTGATATGTATGTCTTAAACCAAAAACAGTGGCTAATAAATCAACCATAATGGAAATGTATTGTTCACGAGTTGAAGCGTTTGGTCTGGTGTTTGGTGTTCTGCAGGCAACAGCAAATTTCAAGGTTTGTTCAACAGTTAAATGAGGAAAATGTTCATCATGTTCTGGATTGTAGATCAAATCTGACTTGAAGTTTTTAACCATTTCATCTTGTGGAATACCATTGTAAAAAATTTCCCCTTCAGTTCCAACATAATGATGAGTTTCACCACTAATAGTTCTCAAGAAAGTTGAACAACCAGCACCTGGTCTACCCAAAACTAACAACATTTCACCAGAGTTCACGAAACCATTAATGTTTTTGATCAATTTTCTATTTTGTGATTTCTTGAACAAATCCAATGGAGCAGAAGCAAGATCCGCTAAAGTTGGTGCAAAAGCAACACTGTTATCTTTACCAATAGTAGAAACATTATTAAACGTAATACCAGCGGTTCTCAACTTCAATCCTCTTTCAGTGGTATCATTAACAAAAGCACCCAAGATGGTTTGCAAATCAAAATCATTTGGATCAATAGCCATTGGGAACTCTTTAAAGTTTTTCTTAGAGATTGTTCTTGCTAGACTTTCAAATCTAGTCAAGACCTTATTGATACCATCTTGTGAAACAACCCTAATTAAGTCTTGTTCCTGTTCAAACTCATCTCTTGATTCCTTGTCAGCGATATCGTTTTCGCCACCATATGGCTTTTCCTCATAGCGACTGTCACTTGAAGAGTTGGACATTGTACTTCAACTGATCAAGCCTTTTGGAAACAATCCAGTAACCAGTACTCATTCTCCAAACTCTAGAGGACATGAGCGTCTATTTATACCTATAGATGGATATTTTCATGCAGCATAGATCCGTGGATTTGTCATCGTTGTGGACTAATCCTGATAATATTCGCACATTGAAAGAATTAATAGGACACCACTGGCACTGAGTTGCGCAGTGTTTACGTTTTTGAAAATTTTCAAGCCGGTCGATTACTAAGATAAGCACGTCGTTAACGGGTTTAAAAGACGTGTACGCCCAGCAAAAGCGCTAATTGTACACTTGCCCTTAACGTATAATCTAGTATAAAGTGAAACGGATTGTCTATGTTTAAGTTGGGATGTCTTGTAAATATCTACTTGTTGAGCTGATCCGTAATAGCTTCCAAGACCTGTACTCTTCCTTTGTTAGGGTTTCATATCAATAGTAATTACCTTTAATGATGAGCATTCTAAGATAACTATACACACAGTGTATTCAATGAATTTAATACACAACGTACAAGGTGTATATCTGATCTGTTGGGACATCGTAACGGGTTATAGGCAGGCGGACTTAGTGGAATATCTGAAGTTTGATCAACACAGTTCCTGAATTACAAATTGCAAATGGGCGACCAGAGACCAGAGACCAGAGGGTCAAACTTTAATACGAAGTATAATCTGTTGATCTTTCCAGTTTGTTCAATGTATTAGACCTATTTTGTTTGTGTAACCTAGTCAGAGCTGTATACACATGAGCTACAGCTTCCAGGTAGATGAGTTTGTGAAACGTCCTGGTACTTGCACTCTCATCACTTATATACAATGCACAGCAGTGTACTAGAGAACACGTTTCAACAAAGGACAATATATCAGTACAATATATAAGATATTCGCTATTGCTTTTATTTTGTTTTGGCTATTTTGGATATTGATGGATCTGAATTCTGCACACATTTTCCAATTGTGTCAAATCAAGTGTTTTAAATTCGTTATTTCCGGTATTAGTATTATAATCGTTATTTCCGTCTTATGTCCTTGATTAGGAATCTCGGAAGTTTCAAAATAAACCCGATTTCCCGAAGTCAATTGTAAGCATCTGTGATAAGAAATAAGTCACCATTCACCACTGTTAAAGATTCAAGAAAGGCCATTTTAAAAAGATACAATTATGTCTAATGGTTTTTTGATAATAAACCAAAAAGATCAGCAACCATTGAGATTAATACTAGTACAAATTACAAATATTTAGTTCTCAAGTATAACCATCGGCAATTAATTGACGACGTATATAATCAATAATAGAAATGCCGGCTGCTTCTACTACTACCGGAAGTACCTGCTAGCTCATGTAGTAGCGTGGCAAGTATTCATGGCTGATAAGTTTTAATCTGCTCATATTATTACATCTGTACTTATTTTCAAGCAGCCCCATTAAGCTGATTAAATTTCATACCCAGCTCTGTAATATTGGAAGAAAAGCAGTCAAGTATATACAACTTTTATATTACAATCTAAAAAGCTGCTTTACTCTCGGTTGGCATTAATGCTATTCAACATCTGTACTCAGTAGCTGGGAAACTTGAGTATCTCCATCTAGAAAAATTAAATTACAAACCATATTTGCATTAGCTAAAATATCATATGATCTACGTGATAGCCCTGAAACATTGAGATGTGAGTTTTTGAGTTGTATGAATCCATTATAGTACCCAGAAGCATCATAGTCATCACTTCTTTAGCATCTTCAATTCGAAAGTTGAACGTCTGTAAAATTCTTTTGCCCTAAGGGAAATATGAGTTTGGAAAGTAACTTGACATTTCAATTGATCGTAGTAATGAGAGTAAATTATAATGGTTAGCCACCTTGGCTTGTTAACATCTAAAAACATCAAATACAGCTTTGGCTCATAAATAAACACTCAATTTTTGGATACAATCTGTCTTGATCACAAATTCAATTCAAATGACCCACTATGAACACAAAACCAATTGACGTATTAAGGGCATATCAGTTTGTTCAAACTCACCCTAAGCCTAATACCACACCCAGCTAACGTAGTTATAATTATACGCTATATTGTAGTTTGATTGTGGACGTTTCAACAGTGGAAGAATTATTGGTACAATCTATCATAAAGTATCCTTATCGTTTGCTGCTTCTTTTGGCTATTCTGAATCCTGTTTTTGTAACAGTCTTTCAATTGTGTCAAATCAAATGTTTGTTATTTCCGTCTTATGTCCTTGATTATGAATCTCGAAAGTATCAAAATAAAACCCCTTTCGATTAAAGGCCCAATGGTCAATTGATTCATCTTACACGTTTATCAATTGTGGTCTCATGATATAAACTTCTCCAATGTGGTTCCCAGGATTACCAATTGACCAACTAGAGTTTTAATAATTATATAAAGTACAGCAATTCATCTAATAATTTTGAACATATATCAACTCATCAAGTCCAAAACCTATCAATCATCATCGACCAAACGTCAATTCTCAACTACAATGTCTTCAAAAAACTTAGATTTGTCAGATCCTGAACATCCAAAAGATTTAAAACCGCCTTACCTTAAATTATACTCACTCGGAAGTCCAAATGGTCAAAAAATTTCATTATATTTAAAACTATTAGGAATTGAAGATTATTACTATAGACAATTGGATATTAGAACAAACATCCAAAAAGAACCATGGTTCATTGCAATCAACCCAAATGGCCGTGTCCCAACATTAAGTGATGTTGATTCTCAAGGGAAACAAACAATTTTATTTGAAACTGGTGCAATCTTGCTATATTTAGGTGAAAAATATGACCAGGAACGATAATATTACTATTCAATGAATGATGAACATTATTGGGATCAAATCAAATGGTTGACTTTCCAAGTGGCCTCACATGCTCCATATCAAGGTCAAGCTACCCAATTTCAACATTATGCTCCAGAAAAGATTGAATATGGTATTAAAAGATATAAAGGTGAAACTGAAAGCGTCTTTGGAGTCTATGAATTACGATTAAAGGAAAACGATGGTTGGTTAGTTGGTGACCATTTCAATATTGCTGATATTGCTGCCTTCCCTTGGGTTAGAGTTTATGCTTATAATGATATTGATATTGATCAATTCCCTCATTTGAAAGCATGGATTGAAAAAATAAAGATCATTGATGGTGTTCAGGCTGGTTTGGATGTTAAGTGATATAATCAAGTATGAGCTGTTGATCTTGCATGAGCTGACGACATTGATATAACACCTTATAATCAACTAAACCATATTTAGGACTTCATCAAGAAAAGTATTAGGAATATCTTGGTGACTTCCACAAGTTTACACTAGTTGCAGTCGACGTTCCAATTAATATTAGAACAATATTATTGGCCGGCAGCTTTTTTAGTTCATTTTTTTTTTTTTCAGTTGATGTATTTGATGAACTTGGATGAGGAATGCAACTACGCACGAACCGCTTGGATTGTAGGCTTCTCGCTATATGTTAATGGAATTCAGGCTTCCTTATAATATCCTTCTCAGCCAACTGAGAAACCTATTCTCCACCATACATCAACTAAAAAAAAAAATAAAAATATCATTAATATAATATATTATATATTACCAGTCTAGTTGATAACTATAAGTGTATAACACGAGCTCTAATTAATATACATATATTTATTGACGATCCGTCGTAGCTAGCTGGCACTAGTACTAGTATGCGAATATCATGTATATTATTCACTGCTAGTATATTATATTATAAGCAGTGCTACTAGTACTAGTACTATAACAGCATAGGCTATATCAATTGTAGACGCTGTTATATAAATCATAGTGATTATTAAAGTTGACGTTCATCATGAGTAATATTATTATCAGTATGTGTGAGTTATACGTCCGGTGTTTGAGGCTAATTCAGCCTTTTACAAATGGCAGCTCGGTGAATGAGCGGTCGGCTTCTGGGGAGGTTACGAACTTCCGTGTGTACTTAATTAACTACCAGAAGGCTTCAAGCCCTTTGATGAATTGATGTAAACTCTAGTCTCTCACTGTACATAGATATGATCTGGTGTAGACTGCTGGGGCTTTAACTGTGCCGTCACCTTTGAAAAGTGGTCCTTTAATACTGGGTACAATGAACATGACGCGTATTCTATCGGAGATGTTGAAGTATGGACAACAATGAGGGAATCGTTGAATCAGATGCACACCAGTAGCTGGATCTTATGGGTACAGTAGCACAACATAGAAGGTATCTATAAACGTATAACTCTGGTTTAATACGGCCTCTTATTGTACTTTGTGTCCTTATTCTAAGCCTTGGTGGTGTATCTCCTACTGTAATACAATTGGGGTGTATTCATCAAATCTCCTTTTCAGAAAAAAAAACAGCCATGTTTAAAAAGTACTTGCGATCCTAATTTATCATCAACCATCAACTACCACCAAAGTTATTGAGAAATCAATCATTGTCTACAAAGATGAAGATATCTGCACTTAATGCCCTTGCAACTTGCTTAGTTGCCGCCAATGCCATCCAGATCTGGAAACGCCCAACTGTTGAGGATGCTGCTGTTAATGCCAGAACATTGATCCATAGAGAATCTTTAGCCAACATCAATACTGTTTATCAAGATGGTGATGACAAAGGTTTACCAGCTTCTTTTGTCGAATACTATGCTGATTGTGGTGATGGTAATCCTGTCATTTTAGCCATCAACATGGCTACTTCTTTCAAGAATATCCAAGAAGGTTCTCCTTATTCATTAACTGTTAGAGTTGGTGACCATTCTCCTCATGAACATGTCAATCCAAAATACCCTGGAAGTAGACCACACTCTGTTGCAGGTTCACCAAGAATCAATTTAAGAGGTAATTTCATTGATGTTCAAGAAGAAGAAGTTGAAGAATTGAAAAAATGTTTCTTGAAACGTCATAAAGACGCGGTTTGGTGGTTACCAGGTAATCCAATTCATGAATCTCATTTTGTTAAATTTGATGTCAAGGATGCTTATTTCTTGGGAGGTTTTGGTGATACTGGTTATATTGGGAAAATTCCAAAAGATTTGTACTCAAAAGCTTCTCCAATTGAAGATGACAAGGAAGAAACTGAACACTTTATCAAGGCATTTAAAGAAGAAAACCATGATTCAAATTGGGGTTACGATGCTTACATGACCCATTTCACAATCAAGAAACAAATTCATTCATTGTACAAGAAAGTTGATGATGAACTTGCTTTATTAAAGTCTTTATTGAATGAAGAACAAGAAAACAATGAAACTCATGAATCAAATGGTGTTTCCACTGAGTTGATTGAGGTTGTCAAGAGACAATTGTTTAAAAGAGATGAACAAGCTCCATTACAAGCCCAAGAAGATTTAACCACTGATCAAGTTAAAAAGTTGATTACTGAGCTAGAAACTTTACGTTCAGATATTCACAAGTATGGTAAAGCTATGTTGGACAAATTTTCAGGTGAATCAAAGGAGGTTGAATCCAAACATCCTAAACAAATTGAAGGTGCCAAACATCATAAATTCAATAAACACCACCGTGGTCCAAGATTCTTAAAAAAGTTGTCCCCAGGTGATTACAAGTCTGAAGATATCTTCATGAAACATCATCCAGATGCTAAACATGTCCCAGAGTTTTTAAAAGGTAAAACTTTACGTGTTGTTGATTCTTCTGATGACAAACCTGGTTTTTACAGCGGTGAAGAATATTACAAAGGCAAAAATGTTGATGGTCCAATCCCAGATAAGGTTTATGTCACTGATAATCACCATGATGAATCCAAAGAGGCCAAAGGTGGAAAACACAACAAATTTGCTAAAGGTGAACACCACGATGAAGAGAGAAAAGCTAAATGTGGTGATTTTAAGAGATTCAAAGGTAAACATCACAAATTTGAAAAAGACGGTGATGTTGAAAGTCATTCATGGAAAGATCATCGTAGAAATAGAGAAGGTTCTGCTGATCATCATAAACAATACAAACATCATCCAGAACCAAAACAGGAAAATGCTCTTCATGAAGTTGAAGCACCAGGTTTATTTTCAGGGTTGGCTCACATTTTTGACTTCTTTAAAGGCACTGAACCAGAGAGTCATGGCCATGAAGAAGAAGAAAAACCAAGAATTCGTCATGGTGACTTCAAGCAACGTCGTCCAAAAAATGTTAAATTTGAAAGTGATTTAGAACATGATTTTGAAAATATTGCAAATTAATTGGTTAAACAACTAGGTATTATCACCATTTGATTGATGTTTCAGGACTTTCTTTTTTTATTATTATTATTTATGTTTGGATTTGATTATTAGGTTTTTTATTTATGGTTGATTATATGGATTGTGGATTTCTTTTTTACTTCAAATTGTTTTTTTTATGATAGTACCTATGATTATTATGTATACGCTTTTTTATTACTATATGTCTTATGAATGATTGAATCAACAAGTGTAGTATTATCAAGCACCCAATACATGTCCTTGTCCGGCAAACGTTGGGTTGGAAGCTGGAGCAGTTGGATTATTGGTTGTTGGTAAAATGGTTTCTGTTGGTCCAATCAATGAAACGTAATCAGTTTGTTCTCTCAAGTGCTTAGCCTCGACTTCTCTGTAATAAATGAACATGGAAGGTATTAGATTGATAAGACCATCTAATTTGGATTCAATAAACTCAATAACTTTAGAAGGTGGTGCTAATTTAGCCAAATATCCGTATGCAAGAGCGTATCCAGAAATCAAACCAAACAAGTGACCAAAGAAACTTGATCCTGGAACAAAAATGGCAATCAAGATCAATGGTATCAATGGTGTGGCTAAAGTTGGAAGACTATGTGATGGTGTACTGTTTTGTAAGTATTAGTATCATGTTTATGTGCATGTATGATTCTGCTTTAACTCACATTTGGAAAGTTGGTTTGATTAAACTTTCTTTATAGGCAAAGTATCCAGCAAATGAAAACGCCCAAGCACTGTTTTATAAGATTGTTAGTGACTTTGATCTCTTTTGTTGGAACTCAAAAACTTACCTAGCTCCAATGATTTTGGTGTTTGGAATAAAGACTGAACCAAGGATACAATAAGGAATAGCTGTGGAAACCGCAAGAACTAAAGACATGTTAGCAAAAATACACCTTTAGAATCATAGACCTAATACTCACGATTCAAAACAACACCCGTATAAACAGTACCGTGTCTTCTTTCAAAATTGGACAATGGTGTAATTAGCGCCAAAACATTCATCAAAACATGGAAGATTGAAAGATGTCCTAAAGGATAAAGGGAGACCCTGTTCACTGTAAAGAGATGTTAGTCAATGAGAACTTCAAGTTCCATAGTTTTCAAAAACACATACAATCTAGTTTGAATAGATCTGTTGGTGACAATGCAATGTGGTCGTTGATGCTGATGAAGAAATTCAAAATGTATAAAAACGGAAGGAAAATGGTCAACCCAATAGTTAACGCTGGTGGATAATCACCTCCTAATGGAAAATATTGACGTAGTATCTTAAGATTAGCCTCCATAGTTCTTGTTTGGTTCCAGATCTGCTTCTTGATAAAGTTTGTTTATATGATTGTTTTCGATCTGATTTTTTTTAACTCTCATCTGTCAAAAAAAAAACAACAAAAAGAGGCGTGAACCGTCAAAAGTTTATATTTACTTATCGAAAGCTACGAAAACTAAAAGATTTGTACATGTATGGACGTTCGATATGAACAATTAGGGGTATCGAGAAATGGGCTCATTGTTGGCTGGTACAGGGAACCTGCTAAGACCAATTGTGAATGATACACTTGACACCACTGAGGCAAAGGGTGCCTTGTAGGCTGAATTGATCAACATAGATCGCACTTAGCTTGATTATTCTACCTTGACTGCCAACTATGTAGATGCTAACGATTCCTTTTCTTTGATTTTGAAAGCAGAGCTTAATATCTAATAATTTGTAGACTGACTCTTCACTTTTGTTGTAGAAACTCAATTATATTATTCAATTTTTCTATCTCATTTCTTTCTTGTGGCATTTGCTAATTGAAAGTTAGTAAGAGTTCAACGAAAAAGTAATGTAAATACTCACATCTTTAATCTCTTTTATACTTCTCATAGATTCCTCATAGTCTGAAATCATATCTTCCAATCTAGAACTAACACCACGTTTGAATTGATCCTCATGGTTCTCAATATCAGCTTCATTTTCACTCTCCAAATTCTCCAGTTCCTTCTGGAGTGTTTCAATTTTGGACAAGGACTGTTCTAGTGAATCTTCATATGACTTCTTGATCTCTGATGGTGCATCTCTACGCATCTTTGTCAACTTGATCGTTTCTTGTTCAACCTCTTGATATGCTTTTCTAACTTGATCTTGTAATGAAAAATCAAAAGGTTCAACCTCTAAATATATTACTCAGTTAGTATACTGCACTTTAAGGACACTAGAACAAATGTACATACCATTTGTTGAGTTCTCCAACAAGCTCCTCAACGAGTCTCTATTTCCAGTAGCCCCATCTATATCTAGTGAGTTCTTAGAAGCTTCAAATATCTCATATATGAAATCATTGACCAGTGAGGATACTCTGCTTTTCAATGGATCTGAATGATCTGATGTGGGAAGATACAAGTTCAACTTATCTGTGGCAGCTTTGGCGAACTGGATTTGCAGATGCTTGACATCCTTCAAGTTCAGATGGATCTTTTGGTGATGTTCTTGTGACATTGTAGAATCTTATGAAGAGTTAAATGGACTCAATCTGATTTTATATTTTATATTTTGTGTTTGTGTTTGTGTTTGTTTACATTTTTTTTGATAAAGCATATTATTTTTCTGCCCCTGCCGAAAACAGGGTCACACTTCCAGTCGCGAAAATTATAGACCAAATCAATTTCAGAAATTTGGGAGACGAAATTATACAACCAACTTTAAGAGAAGTTATCAAATAACTGTTCAAAGCCAAATCACAGACCAGGATGTATGTAGCTATTTGCACTCAATTGCTCAGAAAGATAACTAACTCTTCAACAGGTCTGATGTCTATAATGAATTTGCACCAAATTTTGCTCCCTTTTTTGGGTTTGCAGGGTGAGTACTATATTTACAGATAACATTGCATTGTATATGTTCAAGTAACTAACTGATTTCTTTAGATGTGCTGCTGCTATGATCTTGAGTTGTGCCGGTGCTGCTATTGGTACCGCTAAGTCAGGTATTGGTATTGCTGGTATCGGTACTTTCAAACCAGAATTAATTATGAAGTCTTTAATACCTGTTGTCATGAGTGGTATTTTATCTGTTTATGGATTAGTCGTTTCAGTTTTAATTGCTGGTGGCTTATCACCTACTGAAGAGTACACTTTGTTCAACGGATTCATGCACTTGGCTTGTGGGTTAGCTGTTGGATTTGCTTGTTTAGCAAGTGGTTATGCTATTGGTATTGTTGGTGATGAAGGTGTGCGAAAATATATGCATCAACCAAGATTGTTTGTTGGTATTGTCTTGATTTTGATTTTCGCTGAAGTTTTAGGATTATACGGTATGATTATTGCTTTGATCTTAAACACAAAAGGTTCTGGTTAATCTTGGTTTTAATGAGTATATGAACAAATCAAATAGAAAAAAAAAAGAGATCTTTAATTCAATATACAATAAAAATACAAAAGGGAAATTAGCAAAATGTTTTAATCAAGCACTGGTGTCCATGGCATCACCATTACTTGCTGTAGCTGCTGGTGCTGCTTCAACTTTAGATGTGTGACCACCGATATTAACATTACCAGTATCATCAATGTATTGGTCTGAAAACTCTTGTAGATAAGCAACGGATCTTGCAGAGTCCAAAAATAAGATATAACTTCTATTAATGTCTTCTAATTCAACAACATCACTTCTTCTTTTCAATGCTAGTTGATTAGAAACTGAAATCAAGTTTGAAGCATAACGTAAACTTGTCTCTTGTCCAATTTTGGTCAATAAGTTCAATGCATCTGGATGTAAATCAACTTCTTCCTCTTGTGCTCTGATTGATATGATTTGTTTGATTTCTTCCTCATTATAACTTGAAGTTTGAATAATAATTGATCTATCCAATAAATCTAATGGTAAACCATGTGGTGATTTGTAATTTGTACCCCTTGTCTTGGTAACACCTCTGTTAGTTGCCATTATCACAATTGGAGCAAACTCATCTTCTAAAGCTCTGTTAATAAATGAAAATGATTCAATATCCAACATATGAACTTCATCAATAAATAAAACACCTGGAACTATCTCAGCTTTACCTTCTTCTTTCCACTCAGCAACTTTGGTGTTGATTTGGTCTCTAACTTCTGATCTGATTTCACCTGTATCACCACTGAATAACGCTAAAAATCCTTGTGATCTTGAATTTATAACATCAATTTCATGTAAAGAAACAGTATGAACAACTGTTTTACGGGTTTGTAATTCACCTTCTGGACATTGAACAAATTTAGTGTCTGGTCCCATAGCATCATAATCTCTGGATCTAGTGAATGATCTACCCAATTTTGTTATTTTACCTGAAGATTTATCAATAGAAATAACATCACCAGCTAAAACTTTTTCTGAAGTTAAACCATCAATCATTTTGTTACCCAACTCATAAATAGTTTCCATATCTGTGGTCTTTATAGTTAATTTACCTTGTTTATGACCTCCGGTGATAGATCTATCGATTTGAATTTCAACAACTTCACCTTCAATTAATTCAGTTTCTTCTTTGATTTTAACACCAATTGATTTTCTGAAAGCTTGGGTTAAAGCTTCAGTTTTACTCAATTCTAGTGAAAAGATTTCTGAACCTGCAATAGCAGTAAATGGAACATCTTTACCTAATGATTGTGAGAGACCCATGGCAATAGCAGTTTTACCAGTTGATGGCGGACCGGCAATCAAAACTGCACGACCTGCGATTGAACCATTTTCAACCATCTTCAATATAACACCAGCTGCTTTTCTGGCTCTGAATTGTCCAACCATCCCTTGACTGGATTGTTCTCTTGGTTGTAAATTGTCATCTAAACCAAGACCTGAAATATGTGAATGGGCAGCTATTAAGGATAGACCTTTCAAGTCCTTGTTTTGATTGATTGTTTGAATAGACTAGAAATGTTAGAGATATATACTTAAGATTCCATTATGAAACTATTACTTACCATTATTTCTTAAATGATTGATCCCTTTGGTTGATATTGATGTTGGAAAGGTTCGTTCTTAATTTCCTGTTGATTTTTTTTCTTTTCGAAAATTTGGCATTTCTCGAAATTTGGGAAATCTGTCAATTAACTAACCCATCAAGAAGCAAACTCAAACACAAAACAGATAGCCAAAGTACCAGAGGAACCTTTAACAAAGAGAGAAATAGAATATTCGAATAGTGAATTGGATTCAACGTATCTTTAAGCTTTTTTTTTGCCCCAAATGTCGTTTTTATTAAGCTGTTTACCTTGCTTCAGCTCCCAACCTGAATTGAGGATCAACAAGGTAAAATTCAAAATTTTAAAGCTACTAGGAGAAGGTGGTTTCTCATATGTCTATTTAGTGGAAGCTTCAAATGGCGGAACATACGCCTTGAAGAAGATCAGATGTCCCTTTGGGGCTGAAAGTGTTAAAATTGCCATGACTGAAGTGGAAAACTATAGAGAGTTCCATTCCCCTTACATCATTAGAGCAATAGATTCAAGTATTGTACAAGAAGAAGATGGTTCAAAGACTGTTTATATCCTTCTTCCGAACTTTGAGAGTTCATTGCAAGACATCATCAATAAAAATGTGATAAATGATACAAGAATTGAAGAAGCTGAGGCAATAAGGATATTCATTGGGATGTGTCGAGGTTTACAGAGTATGCATAGACATCATATAAGCCAGAATAACAGACAAGCAATTGAAGATATGAATCTGAATTTATCAACAGATGAACGTGAAAACTTGTTAAATGGAGAAGATTCAGAAGTCGAGTCAGAAGTTGACACATTGCCAGAATTGATTGGAACCTCGAATGGACCCGATGATGAAGAAGAAACAGAGAATGCCACAGAATTAACCCAAACAATTGCCTATGCTCACAGGGATATCAAACCTGGAAATGTGATGTTGTCAAAAGATGGAATTCCTGTTTTATGTGATCTTGGAAGTTGTGCCAAAGCTCGAGTGAAGGCTAAAACCAGAAGTGCGGCTGTTGCAATCCAAGAATTAGCAGCTGAACATTGCACCTTACCATATAGAGCTCCAGAACTGTTGGATGTGAAGACAGGTGCAAAGATTGATGAAAAGATTGATATTTGGTCATTGGGATGTACGTTATATGCATTACTTTATGGCTGCTCACCATTTGAATATGAAGAAAGTGAAAACGGGGCTAGTATAACTTTGGCTATAAGCAATGGTAAATATGATTTCCCAAAGAAGAATGATATTTACTCGGATGAAGTCAAAGACTTGATTAAACTGTGTATTGTTGTGGATCCTGCTCAGAGGCCAGCTATAGAACAAGTTTTATCCAGAGCCCTTGAAGTTCAATCAAGAAGAGGATGAATCAGTGCCAACGATACTATTCTTTGACCTTTTTATTAGAAAATAGAAGCAGGTTCTTCAAACTATTTGTAGATTTGTCGGACTAGACCTAAATATACAAGTCTAGACCGCAAGTATTGCCAGTCTAGTCTTTTCTGAGCGGTCTAAGAAATATCAAGACCCTTTTTTGTTTGTAAACAAAAATTTCAAAACTTGAAACGTTGCAAAATCGAATAACCCTAAACCTTGTTAATTAGTTGAAGAAGAAGCAGCAGGTACTCAGAAAATGACTAGTTACCAGAACATATCAGAATCCGAGATCAAAGGGTACAATGACTGTCCAGTTTTGGATTATCAGAGAACCCCATCGTCAACCTCATTGAAAACTAGAAGAAGGTTGGTGTCACATAACACTACTGCTTCAAAATCTACTTCAAAACCATCTTTAACATCCATGAATGGTCCTACTCCAATACCCAGACCTCCAAGTGTCACTTCCTTGAAGAAAACTACTTCTCAAGCTTCCCTGAATGCTCCAAAAGTTGAAGAATCAAAAATATCTAATGAAGATCTGTTGGGCAAATTGACAGAGATCTTAAGTTTGAAAACTTGTTTGCAAGATCGTGAATTCAAACATTATGAGAAAAGACTAATAGATCAGTTTACCAAGGGACTAACAAATGATTCACATAAGGCTGTTGTTTTGGCTAGCTTAGAAAACTATCAAAATAAAGAGCAGACTAAAAATGATTTGATGAAATTCATGTTGGTAAACGATGGTGTTTCAACTTGGTGTCTACCATTGAGAAAGATACTAGAAAACATAAAACTATAAGAAAGCTACAAAGTTATTTATTTAATTGTTAATTTTTAATAAATTGTTATACAAATGAGGGAGCAAAACAATAAGTTCATCCAAACGTAAAATTCATCACACTTACATCTTCTTTCTCTTACCGATTTGTGCAGTGAAACCTGTTTTAATAGAACTGACAGATCTTGTAGAACCACAACTGTTACAAACCAAGAAGAACAATCTGTTTGAACTTTCTTTCTTCAATTGAGTGTTGATGGATTTACATGTCTTACATGTAACATATTCAATAATATATCTTCTCAAAACGTTTTCCAATTGTTTTGGTTGGAAACGACCTTTAATAATCAATCTCTTTTGACCATCAACAGAACCAGAGGTACCCAATTCTGCGAAAAGATATGAAATAAGATGTTCTGGTGATCTTTGTAATTTTTCACTAATTTCTTGAACATTAGCAAATGCGGTTTTTTTGTTACCTTCACGTTGACAAATTGGTGGAGGAATTCTGAATTTAATACCTGATCTTTCACCAGCTAATTCTGGGTTATTCTTTCTCAAAATTTGGAAAAATCTAGATAATAAATCATCATATGGTAAACCATATTGAGCCTGTAGAGTATTTATTTGTTCAGTTTCTTCTTGTGCTGTGACCTCATCTAAACCAGCTTTTTCCAATTGTTTTTCAAAATCGTCATCAGTGACAGCTGTACTCTTCTTCTTCTTTTTCTTAAGTTTTAATTCTCCTAACGCATCTGTAACTTCTTCTGTATTAACATCTTCTGAATCTGGTGTTGATTTTGATTCCTTAGACTTCTTCTTCTTTTTTTTCAATCCTGATAAGACATCATCAACTTCTGGTGTAGATTCTTTTGACTCAACATCTAATGTTTTAGTTGACTTCTTCTTCTTTTTCTTTAATGTTGGATCAAATCCCAAATCAACATTGACTTCTTCAGCAGACATATTTGTAATGAACCTTCTCTACTCTATTAAATTGAAACTCTATGATAATTATACCAAACTTTTTTGAAAACTTATTTTATAAGTGAACAAAAACCAGATACAATCTTTTTTGAATTGAGAAAGGGAAGTAAAACACGGTCTATTACTAAAAGAACTGCTATCTATTCACGTTCAACCATCAATTTTGCCGTTTTTTTTTTCAACACATCTCAGAAGACAAAAAAAAAAATATGACACTGAATATCCGGGTTAGACATGAAAGCGCCATTTGCCGGTGAAATTTGCAAAATTTCAAAGAATACTACTTGTTCTAGTAATAGAATTACGAAAAAGTTGCACAAATTCAACTCAATACAGTAACACATTAAACCATCTTTTGAATTATACATCTATAAATTTAAATTCTTTGTTCTTTCCTCTATGAACTCTTCATTTGACTGCAGACTATCAATCTTTTCTTTGGAAATTTGCTCAATTTCTTGACCAGGCTTAACTTGAACATTTTCATTATTGCTCACACTAATATTAACATTACCTTCACTATCTCCCAATGGTTCAACATCAAATTTCTTCAAGAAGTAGGTTTCAACTTCATCTTTATTACTATTTTCAGCTTCAAAGATTGGATCATGGTTGAATTTATTCTTTATAAATGCATCAGCTTCGTATTCATCACAAAATAGTTCAACAATTTGTAAATGGCCGTTCAATGCTGCCCAATGTAGTGATGTGTTTCCTTCGCTGTTTTGAGCATTTATTAGTTTGGTAGCATCTGATTTTGATAGTTTGGATAGCAAGTATTTAACAACCTCAAAGTGACCGTTAGCAGCAGCCATATGAATTGGATTTGTGAATGTATGTTCATCTTTGACTTGGAGAAGATATGAACCATCCAACTCTTCGAAAATTTCCTGCAAAGCCTCTAGATCACCGTATCTGGCATCTTCGATTATTATATCGTACTCTTCTTGGCTTAATTCTTGTTTCGACATTGTGTGGGACTGCTTTCAATACAGAATCTCAAGTTTCCAATTTAAATCTGTCTAAATTTTTTTTTCTATGGTTTTTTCGTTTCGCGAAAAGCTCATCAATTACCCTCAAAATCGAAATCATAGAAAACATCAACATCAACATTCGATCAATAAAGACCGAGAGTTTATACACAGTGAAGTTGGTTTGACTGAAGAATGTCAGAAAGGAAAGGTCTCAATGTTCCACAGCTGTCAAGGGAAACAGCATTGGATAAGATCTTTCGAGAACTTTCTGAGTTTATAACGATTGATGACAAAGAGCCTAAAGATGCTATAGCTCAACTTTATGCCAAATTGGATGGCGATTCCAATAATAGAGTGGATCAAATTAATGCTGTATTAGCAAAATCATTCGAGTTTGTTTCCAAGATTCAAGATTACTCTTTACGCAAAGAAGCTCAAAACAAAGCCAGCGGCGATCCAGAAAAAGTCAACCTGATTACAATCTCACTACATGATATGAAATATTTCAATGAGTTGATGAATTTGATCATTGTGCAAGGTATCTATCCATGTCTACCAACTGGTGTTGGTATCCCATTGGAACAAAGAAGATTGAAAAGCTTCAACATTAGAAGTAAACTGTTCAGATTTGAAAAGGTACACAATGGTCTAGAGACATTACAAAAGATTGTCAAGTATTTTGAAGTCGTGTTTGATAAAGGTGGTGATGTGAAGGACTTACTGCTAAAGGGAAGTGGCCTAACTGATATTTTAACTGCTTTGACAGTTCTAGTAAGTGTTGATCCTTCATTCAAATCAGCATTCCAAAAGTTTGAAAACAAGAGTGACACTTACAATTTATTCAACATTTATACCATTCTTTTGCAAACCACTAGAATACCCAGATATCAAGCGTTTTTAAGTGAAAGACTCACAAGTATAACTGTACACAGAGAGAATGGTGTCATGAGTTTAATCGATTTTGTTGTCGGTATAAGAGATGATGAAGATGTTAATATTGATAAATTCAACAATGTCAACAGAATATTGATAGCAAAACCAAAAGACATGACAAGCGTTGAATATTTTACAAAGCTTTTCAATCAAATTTACGAGATACTTGTTTTCATTAATAGACCTGTGATGTCATCAGTTGTTGTGAATTTCATTAGAGTCCTGTACAGTAAGAATAAGCGTATTATTCATGATTTTTTGTTCAAAAAGATTTGGAACATCTTGAGTCCCGATACCTCTAACTTCAAGCAAGGTGAAACTGTTGTTGAAGCTAAAGAATTGAATGATGCTATAAATGTTTTGATCTCATTGACAAAGGAAACTTCACCGGAATTTTTGAATGAATTCTTCTCCAAGATAATATTGAACTTATGGGCATATATGTTTTATCTCAAAAAGAAAAAGCTGGAGTATTACAGTATAATCAGCAACATAATGGTTTCATTCTTTACAATTACCTCAAATAATGATTTTTTGGAAAATACTCTGCTGAATCTCATAAAATCAGGTGGTGATGATTGGAAATTTGAAACAAATTTGGAGAATAAATTATCAAGTATTGTTAAATCGAGCATTTTAGATAAAAATCTTTCAAGTGAAGAAATCTTTGACGATCTGGATATTGGACTTGAAATAATTGTGGAGCTATTCAAAAATTTAAATAATGATATAGTGAGGACTCAGTTTTTGACTGTTTTGAATAGATGGATTTCAAAGCAAAATAATGACAATTTGTTAGACCAAGAAAATCCATTTATAATATTAATAGATTTGAAGTTCTTGGAAAAGATAAATGATCAGTTCAGAGATGCACTATTGAATAAACCTGAAGATGTTTTATTGGTTGTTAGAAATTTGTTGACAACAAGATCTACTCAAAACTCCCTGAAGAAAGAGGAAACCAATGAAGAAGTTGATTCTGATGACGAAGATGAAGATGATGAAGACATAGCAAACCCTGGAAATTTGAACATACTTTTAGAATTGCTATCTGCTATTATTTCAGAAACTAATCCAATTGAATTAACGAGACACAAACATACTTTAAAAGAGATTTCTCAAATCCTGATCAAATTTTCATCAGATAAGCATTGTCAAGCGTTACACAAGAGAATCGAAGATTTTTTAAGTGATGAAAAACATACTGTTAACAATGGTGATGATGAAAAAACCAAAGATAAAGAGCTTTTAGAAAAAGCCATCACAAGTATGAATGATCCATTGATTCCAATCAGAGCACATGGTCTATATCTATTAAGGCAACTTATCGTGAAAAGATCACCGGTCATCTCATTAGATTTCGTCATTGAGCTTCATATTGTTCAACTTCATGATTCTGAACCATTCATCTACATGAACGTTATCAAAAGTTTGAGTGAATTGATTGAATTTGATAAAGATGCCACAGTGGATTTTCTATGTGATTTCTACACAAAAAAGGAAGAAAAACTTGATGATAAGTTGAAGATTGGTGAAGTGATATTAAATTTTATAAGTAAAACTGGTGAACTATTCACAGGTCCTTTGGCTGATAAGTTGATGGCTAAGACTCTTGGTGTCATTCAAAATTTTGAAGAAGATAACAGAGTTAGAATGTCTGCCATGTCATTGATAGGTCAAGCATTAAGAACTAATGCAATTGGATTGGAAAAATTCATCAAAGATGCCTTGGATTGTTCAATTGGTATTTTGGAACTTGAAAAAGAGGTCATCATGAAACGAAGTGCTGTTGTTCTAATTAGTGATTTGATTTCCTTTGGTGGATTGGATATTGTTCCTAGAGGATACGGTGAAAAATTGAAAACTGTCTTATCATATGTCAAAGTTAATGCTGATGACTATCTTTTAGTGGAACAAATTGACAAAGTTTTGGAAATAATTGATGAATTGATCAGAGATAGATTAAAACCATCAGTTAATACTCAGTTTGATGCATTAAAGATCAAAGAAATTTCAAGAAGTTAATCTTCTGTCAACCATTTTTTCAATTTTGCATCCCGTTGTTGCTTTTTACGTTCATTGAATGTTTTAATCTGCTTCTTGGAGACTTTGTTTGTTGGTTTTTTGCTTTGATCATTGTTTATAGACCTTATAGAATGATTCAATTCTTGTGCATAAAAACTTTTTGAGCCATAATCTGTAAAATTTGTATCCTCTCTGAATGGTTTAATATCCTTCAAGTTTTCTTGAAGTTCACTTGAAGTTAGCGTTGTTGGGTTAACAGACAGATCTTGTTCCTCCAATGTTTTTTTAAGGGCTTCGACATGTTTGTACTTTTCAAATGTTGATAGTTCCTTGAAGTCTGGATCTTCCTTCAATTCTCGAAGTTTTTGCTCGTATAACGTTTCATCTTCAAAAGGTAGCTTGGGTGGATCAAATTTTGGTAAATCTTTATTACATTCATCATCTTTAGGGACCCTTGGATTTAACCATTGTTTGACTTTTGTGAGTTTATTGTAGAAAAAGAATCGTTCAGTTTTGTCATCAAAATGATGTTCCCAACCATCATCATCTTGTATCTCAACGGGTTTATCCTCTGGCTTTACTTCTTTTGAGTCTTTGACTATATTTGTCATTATGTGAATGTACCTGATATCTATCCAAAACAGCAGAATTGAAGCTTCGATAATGGTTCTTTAACTGCCAGTTTCCAAGTGCAAGAAAAATCATCACCTATTTCGTGGTGTTTGGATGTACCTCTCCATAATAAACTACAACTGAGCCATAATTCAAGCTTTCCAACATTTCGAAACGTCCTGAAACAAACGCACTTTTATCTCTTCAAAGCGGTGGATATTGTTTCCTTCATCAGATCGGCTTTCATTTCCACCTTATCTGCAAGATCCTGGTTCTTCGTTCCATGGCTCTCGCGCAAAAAACGAAGCTCTTTCTTTTTTTGACACCCATTTCACGTGAAAATGATGCGATACGTAAAGGTGTAAACGCGATAAAGATTGCAGTTTGGGAAGTATAAATACCTCAGGACGGTATCCAGAATGATTTCTTCAGCAAGTTGCTTGTTATCCTCATTGAACTCGTTCTCAGAAACATACAAATCTATACTTTCGAATTATTAATACCCATCTTATACAATGTTGTCACAAATCATAAAGTCATCATCAAAGAAATATGCTTCTGTTGCTACTAAACCAGTTATTGGTGCTCGTTTATTCAGTTCCACAGTTGCCACAAAGCTCAGTGAAAGAGATTGTGATTGTACCTGTAACAGAAAGGTTATGATTGTTCAAAAGAACCCAGAATGTTCAACTGACTGCTCATGTGATAAATAAGCTAAAAGGGAAATTGAATAATGAGCTGTATATTAGGGATATAAATTTGCACATATTTCATATTTATTATAATTAGTTTAAATTAGTTAAAGGGGAAGGGACATGCTTACTCACCAATTAATTATATTTATCTTTGGTTAAAATACGTTAGGTTTAAGGTTAAAGGAATAAATTATTTTTTGTTAATAGACATTGTAGTTCTACATGTATCATTTTACCTAAATTATATATGTAATCATCATCTATGTACAGATATATACCATCTCCCCTCATAATTATGAATTCCAACTAAGCAGAATAATATGTTTTACGTAAATCAACAATCTTCTTACCACGATTCATTGATAATTCATCCAAAGTTCTTTGTTTACTCAAAGCTTCAACAATACCTTTAGCAATCTTCATACCATTTCTTGATTTATAAATCTTTGCACTTAAATCTTTAATACCAATCAATTCACAAATTTCAAATAAATAATGATTAACTCTTAAACCAAAACCTGGAGGAGCAGATCTTAAATGCATTCTACAACCATGATAAGTATAATCAATATCACCAATGATAGTACGATCTTCATATCTTGGAATATAAGTCAAATTTTTAACAGCATTCCAATGAGCTTTACGAACAGCTCTAAACATATCTGTTCTATCTTTACCTTGACCAACACCCACCATACCATTCTTATCACCAACCATGACAATAGCAAAATTTGATCTAATTTTACCCTTTGCAGTTTGATTTGAAACTCTCTTCATGATTAATGGACGTGCATGTAAATCTTCAATATATTCTTTTGATAACCCAGTCAACACACTTAGACCTTTAGCAATCTCACTGAATCTTTTATTACTATCATCTGTTGGTGGTTTGTAGCCTAATGGGATTGGGACTTTGGCTGGTTGTAATGGTGAAGTTGGGTCTATTTTATATGCATCTTTGATTTGTGCTTTATCCCAAAATTGATGATATTCTGCAAAATCATCTAAATATGGTGGTGCAAATTTAACTGATCTTAATTTTTTGTTTTTCCAATCTTCTGGCTTGATTGCAGTTTCGGCTAATTTAATACTTTCTAATAAATCTTCTGAATAATAGTTTCTTAAATAATTTATATGTGAACGTTTTTTTTCTTCAAAGCTACTGTTGTTTTGGGTAGCAGCAGCTAGAACTTGAGGAGCAGTGGAGAATGCTCGTATGGATCTCCGTGTTATGAAGGATGGTATAGATGCAAGCATTTGTGCTATGGAATGAATTGCTCAAAACAACAAAAACAATAAACTAAAGTTTCTCCAAGATCGTTCACTATAATTGATGGTTTTTTTTTTCACAAAAACCTCGAATTTTTCAACATCAAAATTACATAAGCACAAATTACGTAATATATTATAAATCTGTATACCAATTCAATATTAAAGCTTCTTTTGTTGTAAAATAGCTGGATGTTTAAAGACTGAAGTTGATGCTGTCTCTGGTGCAGCCGCAAGTGTAATATTAGCAGTTCCTGGAGATGAAGAGCCAGTAGTGCTTGGGGTGGTCAAGTTTTCAGCATCTTCAAATGTATCATTTTCACTCTCTTGTAATTCAGTAATTTCCTTCTGTAATCTTGCAACTTCCTTTTCAAGTCTTTTCCCATAGTAATCAACATAATAAGTAGCACCGTTATAACTTGCAGTTATGAAAATGAAAGTAATGAAAGCAGTGGCTAAATATTTATAGGCAAACCAAAGTGGACAAATCGACATAGTTAACAATTGATAAGCATATTGGATCAAAGTGAATGCAATGACTGGGAAAGGGTCTGGTAACGAATTAACAAATTTACCCAAAAAACTTTTTCCAAATGACTTTCTTAACCATTCAAAAGAAGTGATTCTACCTGCTTTAATCTTTGCGGCTCTTTTAACAGTGATAAAATAATGATATAATGATTGCCAGACCAAATAATACAAAGAAGTCCATAATATACCAGATATAAAGTTCCAATGTGTCAATTCTGCAGCACCTGGAAATCTTTGCAATTTGTACTCATAAGGTAAATGATGTGTAATAACAAGCATCACAACTGGCGGTGAAACGTGAATGAACGAACTTGTTGTCTTATCGATTGAATGAAGAACTAATGAATTTCTCCACGTAATCACAGCCCATGATAATGTACCAAAAGTGAAGGCAAAACATGAAGTGTATAAATGTTTAGAGCCAGGGAAAACCCATAAAAACAACATCAATAAAATATTGACATAATAACACAAATCAGCCAAAAAATAATGATAACCTTTCTTAAAGTACAAGTAAAATCTTATTGGCATCAAGATCATAAAGATCACAGAGTAATAGATATGGAAGAAATCAGGACGACACCCAATAATGAAACCAGCAATGAAGATAGAATATAACGCAACAGAATAGAAAATTTTCTCAGTTGCAGATGCATAAAACACTTTATCCAATCTTTTATCCAACCCATCAACTTTTTCCAATAGCTTCTTCTTTAGACGGTCAATATCTCTGATTTCCTTAATGTATTTCTCACCTCTTTTCGATGTATTATTCTTCAAATCTTGCAATTTCAAAAAAGACTTTTCTTTAACTTTGTTATACTTTTTTTGTATCGTGTTTGTAGTTGTTGATAAAGGATCCAATAATTCAAGCAATGAAATCTTATCATTTGGAAACTCTATTGAGTTGTTGTAGTAGCTGTTTGAATAGAACACTGGAGATCCAGATGGAGTGAGTGAGCTTGAAGAGCTACTTGACCTTCTCCATGATCTGTTTGATGGAATTGGGGCATCTTCAAGCAGTTCCTTATTATCCTGACCATCATTAGGTATTTTGATTGTGGAGTTTGAACTTGACATTGTTGGTGAAATCGTAGAGTCTCAGTCTATCTCTCTATAAATATCTGTGCTTCAATATTGAATCTATTCTCTCTATTTGAGTATTGTATGCTATCTGACGAGTCTTGTTTTGATTTTGAGTCAACAAAACTTTTGATGAGCTCGTGTCTGCTATTTTATTAGCGTTTCACGTTTCACATGTCACAAAAACTTGGACAGAGCAACATCAACAGTTTGCTGTTGCACGTGACACCACACGTGATCAAAATTTTTTGTTTGATAAATTGAAGTATAAACAAAGTTAATGTGTTGATTTTATGGCAGTATCATCATTGGTTTGACAGGTGCCTTGTAGTACTAGCGCTGATGGTTTATTTTGGATGTGATGATCAGATGTGATGAACTAATCACAGAAATTACAGAAACAACCAACTGGAACTAGTCAATATTGCTATGGAATTGGAATTAAGTACGTCAGTATTACAAATCATTGTTCCTATTGTTCAATCAATTGACATCTATATAAATACCCCCGCAAGCTCAGAATAGACTTCAAATAATCACATTTATTACCACCATCATCTATCAATGTCTAGTGAAACTCAATCATTAAGTGCAACAAAAGCTTTCGATCCATTAAAAGTTGGTTCAAATGAACTATCAAATAGAATCGTTTTAGCCCCTTTAACAAGATATCGTGCTGCTAATAATCATGAACCATCTGATTTACAATTGGAATATTATACTCAAAGAGCCCAATATCCAGGAACTTTGTTGATTACTGAAGCAACATTGGTATCTGAACAAGCCGGTGGTTATCCAAACGTTCCAGGTTTATGGTCAGAATCACAAACAAAGGGATGGAAGAAAATTGTGGATTCAGTTCATTCTAAAAAAAGTTTTATTAGTGCCCAATTGTGGAGTTTAGGAAGACAAGCAGATCCTGGTTATTTAGCTAGTCAAGGTTTGAGTTATATCAGTGCTTCAGATGTTTATAACAATGATGATAAGAGAGCAAAAGCTGAAAAGGCAAACAATCCATTACGTGCTTTAACTAAGGATGAGATAAAAACTCATGTTGATTATTTTGTAAAAGCTGCAAAAAATGCAATATTTGGATCTGGATTTGATTACGTTGAAATCCATTCAGCAAATGGTTATCTATTTGATCAGTTTTTACAAAGTTCTACTAATAAAAGAACTGATGAATATGGTGGATCTATTGAAAATAGAGCACGATTCTTATTTGAGACTATTGATGCTCTGATCGAGGCTGTTGGTGCAGAAAAAGTTGCAATAAGATTGTCTCCATGGGGTACATATGGTGAAATGGCTGGAGATACAGATACAGAAATTGTTGCAATTCATAGTTATGTTGCTTCAGAGTTGCAAAAAAGAAAACTGGCTGGTAATGAAATTGCTTATTTATCACTTGTTGAGCCTGAAGTCACTGGTGATACTGATGCCTCCAAAGTGAATGTTAACAATGACTGGATCTTTTTGATTTGGAGAGGTGTTGTTTTAAGAACCGGTGCTTTTGCTAGTTCTACTCCTGATTATAGACGTATTTTTGATGCTGTTAGCCAAAATGATCGTACTTTAATCGGTATTGGGAGACATTTCTTAGCCAACCCAGATTTACTTCATAGATTGCACGAGGGAATTGAATTGAACAAGTATCATAGAGAAACGTTTTATACTCCTGGTATTAGTTATGGTTATACTACATATCCAAATGCAGGCGAGGACTGGATATCTAAAGATGATCCTGCATCTAAAAAGGAAGCTAAAGTTATCGCTTAATGTAAAAGTATGTCTCTTTTTATTTAGAGCCGTTATTTAATGATTGAGAAAAGAAATATGTAGCTTATTATGTACTCATCGTTGAAACAAAATGTCGTTACACTTTTTAATAACACTCTTTGTACCTTCAGAATAAGATGATTTCACATCAAAAGGTTCCAAGCATAACTCTTGCAAAGCATCTCTACCACCAACATTATAAGCATAAGTAGCATCTGCCCTACCAACATGTTCTCTTTCACCAACACCACTTGGGAACCCTGGGAAATCGGGTCCAGCAAATCCATTGAGGAAACTTTCTCTTTGCAATTGAAAATAGCGAGCATTCAATTCACATAATGGAACTGATGGGATATACATGACAGATGAATCAGCAGTACCTTTGTGAACAGGATCCACAGCATGAATTAAATCACAATGCCAGAAAACAGCATCTCCTGGTTGAACTTTTGGAATAGAAACCATCAATTTTTGGAGGACCAAGTCAGGATGTGTTTTATCATTAAATTCTTGAGCCTTACCAATTACTGTTCCTGGGAACTTAGTGGTGGAAAAATCCAACTCATCATTTTCATCAAAAAATGGCCTCAACATGTAGTAAGCAGTAACTTCTTTAACAAAAGGCCCAAACAAAATAGTACCTTCACCTGGTGCTGCATCTGACATGGATAACCAGCCTTGGAAAGTTCTAAAAACACGACATGCACCGGCAGTTGGATATAATGACATTTGAGCCTTAGCTCTATGTGTTGCATCAAATGGATCATAATCCTCCCATCTACCTTCAAAGATTGCATCATAACATCTGCTATATTCTTCATCTTCCCATCTTTCAACACCACCACCGTCAGCGTGTGGACCTAATGAAAACATGTTATCACCTGCATTTCTGATACGTAGTCTGTCAGCATAACTCAAGTTTTGGTCTAATGAGATTTCAGTCTTTTCATCAGCATGCCACAAATGGTTAACAAAGTTCAAAGTTTTGATCATTCTTGGATCAGATCTTGCCCTAACTTGAGATTTGGACCAGTATAACTCATAAACAACTTTTTTGTCTTGAGGGAAACCTTTTGTTTGAGGGTTTGCCTTCACGTATTCATCAACATCAGTTTTAAATTTCCGACCTTCTTCTCTGGAGAACACATTTCTAACAACAACACAACCTTTCTCCAAAACATCTGCCCTTTTGGAGTGATTTAACGTTTCAAGTTCATTATAATCAATACTTGGAACAATATCAGGACCTTGTTTCTCGATTTGGTCAATCTTTTCCTTCAATGACTTCTTTAATCTGACCCAACTCTCCTTCACAGCTTCTGGGTTTTTGATTAGTTTCTTCTTCAATTCAACAAATCTTGGAGGGAAAACATCATTATTTGATTCAGTCCCTAGAGTATTAAACACCGATGAGATATCAGAACCTTCTCTTGTCTCGACTTTTGATAAATCTGGTCTTTTGAACTCCGCTGTTCTCAGTTGTAGAACAGGTTTTGTAAATTCAGATGATTTCGAGAAATTGATTTTTGTGGCAGATGTTGACATTTTTGTGTACGCTAAAATTCTTCCTCGACAAGCAGCTTTAACAGTGTATAACATTGACTTTATTCTACAAAAACAATGCGAATCTGGAGAAATACACAGATATTTATACACAGATTCTATTCCTTCTACTTAATCCCACCAAGACTAAATCTCCAGAGGCTAATTCGTGGAGAAAGCACTATAAACTCAGATCTAACGTCGTTCCGCAAGCGGGCCTTCCTAAAACAGCATCCCGCACGCGCTCGAAAACAATGCGGGATGGTTTCGTTTCTTGAATAAGTAACGACAAGAGCCAACCGTAATTAGTGTATTAGCAAACAGCTGTAGCAAGAGGGATATCAGAAATTAGTATTGATGTAAAGACCATCAATGTTGGGTAGTTGCGGCCTCGGGCACTCCCAATCAATAAATTGCGGCTCTCCAACACCCTATTAGATTATGGAAAACAGTTATTAAATCTCAAGAGAGAATGCTTCAAGACTAGCTACAGTGATTTGAGTCAAATTAATCAATTGATATGTAGTTGCTAAGAGTCGGTCGTCAACTGAAGAAACTGCTGCCAACTTAATGAAGTATTTAGCCGGTGTAAGTTAATAGAACCACGGTGCACCTGACGTGCCTTGTTACCACCTTGAAAATAACTTCAACGATATCTGAATCATAATTCGGTTTCAAAACACCATTTTGATAAATTTATGAAGGTTGATCGATGAACTTTCATTTACACTAAGCATAAAGGAAGGACACCTTTTCAAGCAATTGGTATGAATCAAACCGTTAACTTTTCTCCGAATTCACCCTGGTTGATGAATATACTTTCCAATGTTGTTGGACTGAACTTCATAGTTGATTGCTTTTCTGCAAGTGTCTTGAATAGATGGAAAGCTGCTGCTGAAAACCACCACTTGTTTCTAAACTGTTGCAACAATTCTAGACATTGGTCAAATTGTTCTTGCTTCAACCGTAATAGAACATTCAAATCACGAACACGATGAGTATATTCAGCACTATTCTCTTGAGTGATTTGCTTCTTTGATTCCATTTCCAAATGAAGCAGAACGAGGACATGTAGAAGCGCATGTGTGTTGATGATATGTTCAATATTGTCCTCTCCATTGGTCAAATTTTCAATAACGTCTTTTGAAAATTTTGTAACATAATACATTCCAGCAGTTGATAATGGATTTGAGTTTGACTCAAAATTTGGTTGGATATTATCCTCAATTAAATCCAAGAACCCGATCTTGCATCGAAGATATAACAAATTGCAATAAGCATGAACAATTTTGAAAAACCTAATGAACTTTGACTCAACCGGTAACGTGGCATTCAAGTTTCTAATTCCCCAATTCAACAAATCCAGCTCTAAACTTTCATCATCAACACTTCTTTTACCTGGTGGTCTGTAAACTTTCATGAGTACTCTTTCAAACAGTTTTGTTAATGTGTACCACCGTTTAAACAATTCATAATCTTGAGTTTGATGAACACCATCATCAAAATCTTTCACGATTGGCTCATCAACAATCATATCTGAAATGTTGTAAAGCATTGCGGTGCAACTTGTAGCAGCAGTGGTTCTATCACAACAAAAAGAAGTCCAAAATAATCTAGCCATTAAATTCCTACTGTAATTCAACCTAAATGCAGTTTTCTTATCAGTACCATCAATTTTGGTCAAATCAAATTGTTCACTAGTTGCGAGGTTATGTAACCCCAATTCAATACTGAGTATAACTGCTTTTGAAATATATTCTCTTGAAGAGCTTGGTCCCTCTGGCCCTTCTTCATTTGATGATAGCAATAAATAAGATTGAATCAAGGTGACTTTGTTCGATTCAATCATTTGTAATAAAGCACAGCGAGACCTAAATTCTTCAGCCCTGATTCTAAATTCAGTGTTTTTCAAGCTTTTATCATATCTCACACCAGCTAACATCATTGCATTCAGCAAAATCAAAGGTACACTTTGTAAATCATTGATAACATCTCTTTGTACAACTGGATAAAAAGGGTAAAGGTTATCCAAGTATAACTGAACCAATTTTCTTTGTTCTGATATTTGTGGAACAATAAATGCACCTTTCTTTGTTAAATAAGTTTGCAATTCTTTGTCAATCTTATTCCCATAACGGTCTCTAGGTTCATAATACACATCTCTCCAAGGGCAATATAAACCTAGTATTTCACCATCAAGACATAACAATGAATCACGAGACAATATAGGCGCCAAAGGTTGTGTTGATGTGATGAACTGTGAACTTATTGAACTTGCTTCCAAAACTTTTGCATAAATGTGTTCATTTTTGAACAATGAGCTCAGTTTTTGACGTTTATCATCACGATTAGTCTCGGAATTCTCTGTTATTTCAAGTGGACTGCTTGATCTTTTCAATGGAACAGCTGCTGCTGATGATGATGATGCTGGTGATTCTTCTGATTTGGATTGTTGAGAAGGTGTTTCCCATATACATTGGGCCTTAGCTTTGATACATCTCAAGCACGATAGATCATCAGGCTTGTCCAACTGGCATTTTCTATGAGATTTCCGACACCTATTACAAGCGGGTTGTTTTTTCTATTGTTACAAACGTTAGTCATTTCCGCACTTTTTTGATACTCTATCTGTGATAGTACTAATGGGCCACCATAGCTTCATTAAACACTTACATCACGCTTAACAGGCAGTTCTCTAACTAAGTCCTTGGATGCGGGATTAGCACTGAACGTGATTTCAAATGATGACATCTCTGCTCAAGTAGTAATAACCACTGGTCTCGTCATCCAGGTTGAGTTATTGGTTTAAAATGCACAACTGTCATCATTTTGATGGAGAAACTTCATCACCACAATAAAGGTTTTCGCGAAAGGATTATATAATCGAAGCGAAAAATCTGCCAATTTACAAAGTGTCAACGGCCTCGTTTTTTTTTTTGGTTTCGCGGAAAAAACGAGCAGATTTCGCCCGATTTAGCTACTTGGAACGGTGTGTATGGGCGAGCAAATAATCTCGAAGCTAACGAGCTAGATCTGAAAACACCTTTGGATCGATACAAATCTAATAAAAAGAGTATGTTTTCCATATAAGATATCGATAGATCTATATTTGAGGAGTTCACTACAGTCATTCTTTCCAATACAACCACAAATCAAAAATGAATATGGGATCAGCTTCAAGCTCGGCCATGATGTCTATGGCCATGTCTTCATCAACTCCAACGGCTTCATCGTCAATGAACATGGGTGGTATGGGTGGTATGGGTCATCATACAACAGCTTCTATGTCCATGCCAATGAGCTCTTCGACAGGTTCTTCTTCAATGGACATGGGAATGCATATGAGTATGAACACTTTTTTGACGACAAAATACTCAGGTTATCCAGTCGTTTTCAAAAATTTATCAGCTGCAAGTGGTGGTGCTGCATTTGGAATCTTTTGTGTTTTATTCTTTACAGCTTTTGCATTCAGAGGTTTAGGATTCTTGAGTGCTTATTTAGAACAAACCGTTTTCAGAGATCCAAAGAAGTTTGATCTAAGTGAAAATGAAACAACGCACCATACTCATCAAGATGAAAAAAATGTGATAAATGAAAGCACAAGAAGTACGGATATGGAAAGTGTTTTGGTGAAAAAGAGAGATGCTGAGAATAATAGATCAGTTATTGCTAAATTTTTCGCTGTTACACCAAGTTCATTATACAGAGACTTCATTAGAGTCATTTTGGCCTTTGTTTCAGCTATGCTTGGTTACGCATTAATGTTGGCTGCTATGAGTTTTATTATTCCTTACTTCTTCGCGATTATTCTTGGTTTATCATTTGGTGAAGTGTTTTTCCATAGACTAGCAAGTGTCATGGAGATCAATACCAATAATTCGATTTGTGAGTCATTACATTGAGAGGAGCTCAGTTTGTATATATGTCTTTGTTTTGATTTGTTTTGGTGTTTTTGATTCTTTTGGTTTGAAATATGGGTGCCAGCATCAGAGGTTTGGTAATATAAAATTATTTATTCAAATTGTAATGTAGAAATAATCAGTATATCAGCTACAGCCTACAACCAATAACAAAGCTGAACAAAAGTCGCAAAGACAAGGTCATATTTTGTACTTAATTGAGATTTAACATGAAATGTCATATATAAAGGCGGTTACAACTAAAAGGAGCACTTTAGCAGATATATTTAAGAATTGCCTATGATTCTTCTTCTTCTTCCTCTTCTTCAATCGGAACACTTTCAAGATCCTTCACCAGGGATTCTAATTCAGTAACAACAGACTTATGGTAGTCCAATTGAATCTTAGAGAATAAAATAACTAAATTAACTGATTCCGCTGGTTCAATTAACTTCTTCATGGATTGGACAGCAACAGTGGTAGCATTAACCAACTCATCCTCACTGTTGTCTAGTTGTTCTTGTAATTGTTCTTGCTTTTCTGGGTTTAGTTTAACTTCATATCTCAATGTGTCAAAGCTTAATCTGGCGTTTTCAACATTTTTTCTATTTAGTTGAGTTTCTTGAAAGTTTTGATTCAAAATATCTTGTAATTTGGCATTGAATTCATTAATTATCAATTGATCTTGTTCAATTCTTCTATTACCGATCTTTAATTCCGCCTCAGATAATCTAAGTAGAATTTTAGACAAAGAATTGTCTTCACCAAAAGTCTTCAATAATTCATGTGAGCTTTTCGCAGCTTTGGATATTTCATGAGCTAAAGTTTTTGGTAATGGAGCACTTTGAGTATCAGAATTCAAAACCTTTTCAACATCAGCTGTATTTGAGGCTTTTTGTAATCCTTGAAATTTCTCAGAAATGGATTTGGAAAGGTCAGAAACTGATTCTTTGATATTAGGTGGATAATCATAACTTTCAATCTCATAAGTAGTTGTGATCGCTAACAACTTTTTGTAAACAGATCTTAAAGTATCAACTTTCTTCTCTAACAAGATATATTCTTCTGGAAGTTCACTAATATCTTCAATTGTACCAAATCTTTCTTGAACTAATCTAGCTGTTCTCTTTGCAATTGGGGTCAAATCATTAGAGAATTTTTGAGCCTCTTTCAAACCCTCTTCCAACCCTGATTGAAGGGTCTTTGAGAAATTGCTGAAAAATGACATGATTGAATATGTTTCAATTGGGTATAGTTTGAAATCCAATGGGTGTTGGTTGTTTAGGATCGCTTGTTCTTAGAACTTTGTTTTTCAGCACCCAGCCAAAACAAAGGTTACTAAAGATAACTACAATTCTAATAATTAATACCACTAGACTCTACAACTTAGAAAAAACAAATAGATAAAATTCGAATGCAGCAGCTAAAGGATCAAATGATAAGGGAAATAGATGAGCTTCAACATATTGCCTAGTCAAAAGAATCCTCTGATTTGAATTATTGTGCATAAACCTCACGTACAGTCGGAACACTTATGCAGCTTTAAAATCAGGCGGGTAACCAATTTCAATTCCGAGGAATCGCGAAAACGTGACTGAGCATATTCCGACCTGTGTCGTGGAAAAAAATTGGCCGATTCGATCTCGAGAATGTACTGAGAAGAACCCCTTCAATAACAATTCAAACAGCAATAGCGAACCAATCGTGGACTCAATTGATACTAGTCATCCAATTTGAAGGCCTATTAATGTTCACACTCAAAGGATTACAAAAGTATTAAGCATGAGTGGACTATGAGAATTGGTCGTTGAACATATCCAGCATATTTAAGAATCCGATAAAATGAAGACTACAGGATCTCAGAGGAGCTCCCATGTGCAAGGTGGTAATATTATGGAAAATAGAGGTGGAAATACAACTTGTGGAGTTGAGATTGGTGTTGCAGTGTTACTTTTTGGAAAGTTATGGCAAGAACTTGGATGTGGTGAAAGTGAAAAATTTGGTTAGTTTTGTTGATATTTTTGGAACCAGAAGCGTTTTTGAGGGAATTCAAAGAGTTTTAGGGAGCTAAGCACATGTATTTTCCATATCCAATTCAATTTTGTTGATACAAGATACTTTGCTAACAAGTTTTGGGCCAAGAAGGGGGTCAAGTGGTGAAAAGGGGGTTTTCAAACCCGATAAAATGGAACCCAGAACCATAAGTAGTCAACCAAATGAGAAACTAAGGGTTTTATTGGAATCTACAGGTCGGAATACAACTTATGAACATGTTATTGGAGTACCGCTGAGGTGTTGGAGGCCAAATTTCAGCTGGTATGTACCTCATTTTCTCTTGATTTATTTCCCTGATCCTCAAAACCCATCCAAAACCGCCCAAAATTCGCGGAAAACCAGGGAAAACCCGATCAATGGCCTTGAAAAATCCATCCAAGGGTCCATGAAAACCCCTGTTTTTGAAAATTCCGGATCAAATTTGGTGGTGAATGGTTATTTTGAAAGTGGTTTCCATATCAAAATTTAGAGAATTTTACAGTCAAGGTGTCAGATTTGGCAGAAGTGAAGTTGTTGAAATTGGAATATGCAAAAGATGGTGGTGTGGTGATACATGGATGGATTGTGAATCCGATAAAATGAACACTATAGCTCGTCAGAGGGACTCCCATGGTCAAAGGGGTGCTGATTTGGAAAGTAGAGGTGGAATTACAACTTTTGGTGCTATGAATGATATTCTAAAGGTACTCTTTGAAAAGTTGTGATGCAAAGTTTGAAACCCGTGAAACAGCATTTCAAGTGTTTTTTGGAAAATATTCTTAAGCAGATGGTGCAATTCAATGGAATCTCCTACTTTTCAAGGTCGCTAAATGGCTAGAGTTTCATGTGGTGGTGTTTTTTTGCTGGTATGTTGTGTTTTGAAGAAATGTGATACCAAAGAAGTGATGAAGTCAGTGTTTGGTGATGAATTGCATCATGAGCTATTAAGTACATTTTTAATATACGTCACGATTTTGAATATTATATTTTAATATTAATTTAATTATTATAGCTGTGCGATATTATATAATTATATACTTGATCAATAATATTAGATATTTACATGCATATTTTAATTATTATTAAATAATTAGCTGGATTAAATATTATTAATATTATAATATTATTGACGTTGCATCTGAATTTCATCTTAGAAATATCAACTAATTAACAAACCATTAGGACTAATTCATCGAGAAAAGTATTAGGAATATATTCTTGGTGATTTCCACAAATTTTACAATTGCTCCAATTATAACAATGGCCAGCTTTTTAATTAGTTCATTCAGCTTACTTGATTTATTCTGATTTATCCCTTTTATTATAAACTGTTGTAATCAATAAGATGGACTTCATCCTGCTCGTCAACTAATATATTTCTAATTGCAAGATCCCCGTGAGCTATCTTAATCGAATGAAATTTTTGAACCTCATCAATCAATCCTTTTATATGATTTCCATTAAATTTATTATTACCAACTTTCACCTCTTGGAAAGCAATATAGTAACCATCAAATGGTGTCAACACACTGGTAGAGGTCATTCGCCCAAAGGCTAGCATTCTTGGTGAATTTATCATTTTGGATGGATCGTCAACAGTGTCATTAAAATCATTAATGATTTTATTTATTTCCACTTCAGTTTCATATTTGCCTTTGATGATATTGTCTGAAAATTCATCGAGCGTCTCGTCCATATAATTATCAAAAAAATTCCAAAAATAATTCTCTAAATGGTTAAAACTATAGAGCTTCAATACAACAATATAGTCAGAACTATGGTGAGACTCATAATCATGAAAACATCCAGGTTTAATAAAATACTGTTGAAGTCCCTTTGTGGTGATTTTGATAACTCTAGTAAGATGAGCTTCTATGTCTTGGATCACTCTATATTCATTGAAATTGATTGGAATCCTTGCAATAAATTGCTCACCAGCATTTGAGTTTTGCGAAGAGTTGCCTGATACCTCTTGAACCTGAGCCTCTTCACCAGTAGCTACATCAGCAGCGTCTCCAGTGGAAGTATTTCTTATTGTCGACATGATGAGCTCTCCTACAGATATTTGGTGTATCTCTGGTCCTTCAGACTATTGCAAGATTAATACCCCATAACAGACGACCTCAGTTCTCAGAACTGGAATTATCCTGTATTCTTATACACTTCTTTCAGAAGAAAATACCATCTTTACTAATCATCTCATATGGGGCACCAAACACTATACAAACAATCTCATAAAGATGTTATACTACTTGTTAAAGCAAGTTTTTAATAGCCGTAGCAGGCGCAGCAAAATCAGTCTACTCTTCGATGTGGTAAGCTTTCGAGTATCACTTCAAAAGTTTGCTTTTTAGTGTTATCAAATTAAATGGATTGTATTCTTTGTTTTAGTTGATCGGAATCTTGATCAGAATGTTCAATTTCATGTTCTCCAGACCTTAAAGATGCACCAGTTATAATTAAACCAGGAAATAGATGCTCTGAAACATCCAGACCTTCAGCAGGACTTTCTGAAGACGGAATAGTGTGATATCTGGACAAATGAACCACTTTTTTTGAGGTTATTAGAATTTAGGATTAATTCTTCTCTGTTTTCTCGGATGCTTATCGACACGTTCAATAGTACAGCTCGGCCATAAAATAAGATTACATCATAAATAAAAACTAAACAATTAATAATATGCCTGATAGAAATAATACACAAAGAATACAGCACTCACTATATGACTTGGCAACACATAAGCAGATAATGTGATTAGTTTAAAAAGTTCATTTTGTAGATTCAGTATCAGTTAGGTCAGCAATGCTTTCTCTTTCAATAAACTCATAGTCTGAGCTAGTGGCATTCTTCAGGTCTTTTAAAATTGACTCTTTCTTTGACTTTGCATCAGCAACTTGTTTTAATAAGGCTTCCTTTTGCTTTAAAGCATTAGTTTCTGAACCTTTCTCACCTTTGATCTCCTTGGTGATGTTAACTTTATCAGTTTCTAATCTGTCAATTTCTTTCTTTGCCTCATTGATCTTATCAGTTTGATGCTGATCAGTTAACTCAGCTTGTTCTTGCAATGTGGCCAGTTTTTGTTGATTTGCCTTTTCTTTAGACTCGTGTACTTCTTTGTCGCCTAAATCTCTTTCTAATCTTGATTTTGAAAGTTGAGCATCATCAGAGGCTTTCTTTGAAGTTGATAACTCTTTTGTCAATTTTTCAATATCTTTATTGATGGCCTCAATTTCCTTCTCATAATCTTTATTTTGATATCCGGAAATGACTTGTTCAGATTTTGAAGTTTTCAATTCCGATTCTTTAATTCTTGTCAAGATTATATCTTTTTCTTCTTTCAATTTTTCAATTTCATCAGATTTGACTTCCTTTTCCTTATTCAAATCATCCAATTTATCTTGTTCACCTTTGATTTCAGATTTCAATTTTTGAATATCAACTTCCAATTCTTTTAATCTTTCACTTGATTCAATTTGTAGCTTTTCCAAATCTTCTAAGTCTTTTGTGGTTTGTTCTTGTTGTTTCTTTAATTCTTCAACTTCTTGTTGTTTTTCCTTTTGCTTTTCTTCAGTTTCTTCAAAGTACTTCTTTTTTTCTTCTTCATGCTTTTCAGCCAATTCTTTCAAATTGGTTTCATGCTTCTCATTAGCAGTAGCAATAGTCTTTGTAGTATGTTCATCAGTCTTTTTGATACTGTGTTCAATTTTTGAGATTTCATCTTTTAATTTTTTGATTTGAACATCGTATTGAGATTCAATTTTTTGTAAGACAGCTTTATTCTTGGATTGCAATGCTTGTAATTTTGATTGATGCTCTTTATTCTTTTGAGAAATTTCATCGTGAACCGTTGGTTTTGGTTTAGCTGTAGATTTTTCAGAGCCGGCTGAAGTACCATTGCCATTAGTGTTGCTAGTGGATGATAAAGTTGGGATTAAACCAAATAGTTTCTTTTTTGGAGTAGCTTGACCAACCAATGTTGATTTATTCTTTTCCGGTGATTTGGATTCAGGAGTCTTTTTACTAACATCTTTTTTAGTTTCAGATTCATCAAGTTTTTCTTCCAAGTCAACAACTTCTTTCTCTTCTTCAGCTTCCTTCTCCTCAACGTTAACTTCATCTTCGACTCGTTTTTTCTTTTCCTCTTTAGATTCTTCGGCGTCTTCTTTCTCTAATTTTGTTTCCAAATCAGCTGCATTTTCTTCATCCTTCTCGCCAGAAGTAGCAACCGGACCAACTTCTTTAACAACTAATGGATCAGAATCTTTTTCAGTTAATGGGACATCTAAATCATCAACTTCATCGTTGATTGCCTTAGTTGTCTTTTCAGATTCACCCAATTCCTCCTCTTCTTCTTCTGGCTCAGTGATTTCAGTTTCTTCACTTTTGACAGTGGCATCGGTACCAGATGTCAATGGGACTTCATCAGCATAAGCTTTCTTGTTTGGAGAAGCGTGTTCTTTCAAGGGAACTTCTTCAGCAATGATTTCATCAGCCTCAGATTGTGCCAATTCCTCATCTTTAGAATCCTTTGGTAATTCTAATTCTTTACTTTTTGTCTTTGATAAATCGGCACCTGTTGATTCTGTAGCTTCAGGCTCAAATTTCTCAGGTGTTTCTTCATCTTTCTTCAAGTCCTTTTTGGTGTATAATTCATCATCTTCATCTTCATTGGCATCGGATAAAGGTTCAACTTCTTCTTCATCATTCTTTTCAACTTCATCAACATCTTTCTTCTTTTCAGATGTTTCTTCAGTTTCTTTATCAACAGCGTCTTTCTTTGATTCCTCTTTAGTTTCTTCTTTCTTTGCTTTTAATTTGGCTTCAGCTTCCTTTTGAGCAACTTTAGCTTCTTCAGCTTTCTTCAAGGCGGCCTTTTTTTTCTCTTCAATCTCCTTCAATCTTTTTTCATCTTCCTCTTTCACTCTTTTAGCTGCTTCTTCTGATGCTTTGACTTCTTCTTCATGTTGCTTTTTCAACAGTTTCAATTTTTCCTCTTGTCTCTCCAATTCTTCCAATTCCTTCTTATTTTTTTGTTCAACCCTATTGAAGAACTTTGAAGGGAAACTGATGGTATTGTTCTTTGTATAGTCACTTGGTCTCACTTTATCTGAGTTCTTTTTGTTAAATCTAAAAGGAGATCTATATTTTGTCTTTGAGCAGTCCTTAGATTCAGCATCGTCACCACCTTCAGTTTTCTTTGAACTTTTGCTAACAGCATAAGACAAGATTGATTGAGTTTCTTCGTCTTTCTCTTCCTTCTCATATAGAGCAGCAAAGGGATCAGGACGAGGCATCGTTGGTTTGATTCAATTGAGATTGTTCACTGGTTGTTGTTGATAATAACTTTGAAAACACGGGGCAAGTCGAGGTTATGTTATATACTCCTTGAATTTTTCGGCAATTAGTGGCAGAATTGCTGTCTTGGATTATTTAAACTGACCTGCTTGAGAAATGTGAAACAGGATTTGTATGTGAATGGAAAGTGAATGAATGGTATTCAAGACTCAATTGAGCTCAATGGTTGGTGAATTGCAAAAGTCAAGAATCAAAGTAATCCACCTTTCAATTGTGTTTTCTCTCAATGAAATTCGCTGGTGTTGAAATTTGTCCGAAAAGGGAAAGAAGCTTCCAAATTCGGAACTGATATGGATTGCATCAAAGAAATCGTAATTTCGTGAATTTTAGATCCATGAAAACTACACTTAAGATTTATAGTTATTAAGTTTTTGATATTATAATTAAAACCATACTCTATATTATTAACTGAAAAAGGTATCATCACCTTTTTGTATGATTATGAATGACTAAATTATGAAGTTCCTAGCTCTTTGTGTGTTTATATTAAACTGGAACTTTATGACTTTGATTTGTTGTATTGTATTGACTTGGTTGATTTAAAATGAATGATTAAACTCTCTTTAAGCAGTTTCATCCAAAGAATAGTTCTTTTTAGATAATTTACCTCTTAGGGTTTTACCATAGAAGTAAAATGCATATGGAATCAAAACCATTGCAGTTGAAATGAATGCTAATAACCAACTAGCCCACTGTAAACCCAATTTATGATACATTTGAGTAGTGAATAATGGGAATGCACCACCACCAGCACTTCTTAAGAAAACTTTGGTAGCTAAAGCAGATGAGGCATAAATAGCATAACAATCAATGATATAGTTATTTAATGAATAATAAATCAAAACCATACCGAATCCAAAAGCTAAACCTGAAGAAGCTGGACCAACCCAAATGATATGTTTGTAAGAAGTAGCACCCAAGATCCAAAGGGCAATGGCAGCGAAAGGAGCACCAATCATACCACCAACTAATCTATCTTCAGGTGTCATTTTTCTTTTATGAGCGGTTTTAACATATTGACGTTCAATAATTGGTGTAACAACCAAGGCTAAAACAGCACCAATCAAGATAGGAATCATCATTAGCCCAATGTAAGCATCATTATAACCATATAATTCAGAGAAAATAACTGGATAAGCAAAGAAAAAGGCATATAATAAAGCATAAATCAAACAAACGTAGAAACAAACCAAATCTAAAACTGGTTCAGATATAACAAAATATAATGGTCTAACCAAACATGATTGAACAATTTCTTTGAATGATAATCCTTGAGCTTCTTGTTCTGTCATAATTTTAGGATTACCAGTTTCTTTTCTTAATCTTTTAGCTTTTCTTTTCAAAATGACTGGAGCATAAGTTTCAGGGACTAAAGTTGCAGTGATCCACATGAACCCAGCAAATGCTAAATTAACCCAAATGATAACATCAAATCTACCAGTTTTAACATTAATCCAACCACAAATTAAAGGACCGAAAACAGGACCACAATAAGGAGCAAAACTAAACATTGCAATAGCAGTACCTCTAGTTTCAGTTGGGAACATATCAGCAATTGAACCACCAACTAGACATAAACCTGAACTTGCCCAAACACCACATAAGAATCTACAAACCAATAATGTACCAATGTTTTTAGCAACAGCACAAGGAATGTTGAAAATGACGTAAAGTAGTAATGAAATGAAGTAAACAGGTTGTCTACCAATTTGTTCAGATAATGGAGACCATAATAAAGGACCTAATGAAAAACCGAAAACCATTAATGAACAAGTTAAAATTGAAACTTCTAAAGAAACATGAAATTTGTCATTAATTAAACCTAATCCACCGGTAACACAAGAAGAACCAAATGCAACAGCAATAACCAAGATTGATAAATTAACAGTATAAACCCATCTCAACCATAATGGCCAATTATGAGGGTTTTCAGGATCATTAGTGACGAATGTAACAAATTCTATTTCTGGATCAATTTCATCAGACCCAGGAGTTTCTTCACCTTCTTTTTTCTCCACATTGGTGTTTGATGAGGATTCATCTTCTTGATCATCAATATGTGTTGATCTTCTTGCTAAATGAGCAGTTCTTGTTCTTGATACTTGAGTACCAGTTCTACCAATTGATTGTAAAGTAGCCACTGGAACTAACCCAGTTGAAGTTTCCAAAGTATATTCTTCTGGGAAAATGGCATTTTTAACACTTTGAGGAGCATTAACGTCTGGGATTGGAGCATCACTTTGAACACCCATATCTTGTAAAGATTTGACAGTTTCAGTTGGAACTAATCTGACATTGTTATTTGTAGTTGTTCTTGATGCAAACGAACTCAATTCCGACACAGCGTCTTGATTATCTTCTGGGACATAAGCTTGAGGCGCTTGATCCAGTTGAGCCTGTGAGTTTATAGACTCTATATCAGAGTGACTATGATGTGTACTCATGTTGATGTATTGTATAGTTTGAGTGTGAATATGATGTGTAAGTTGAATTCAAAACAATAACAAACAAACAAGCAGCAACAGCTACTAATCAGGATCCACTGCTGTATTTATACATCCAGCTACTACTAGTAATAGTGATAATAATAAATTAATAGCGCGCTGAGAATCAATACGTTAATTAGTTCTGGAACGTTAGCCTAGGTGATGGTGAGAATTTCTATTATGCTGATATCACGCGGGTTGGGCTTCCTGAAAAATTTTGTATGAGCAAGCACAAGTCAAAAGACACACGCAACCCAAAACACACACAAACGGGTGATTCTAGGGAAGAGGATCTCAGGCTGAACAGTTTGATTACAACCAGAAAAGAGAGTTCTTTGGAGAACCTTTACTTGATACTAGAATCTACATAGATGATAGCATCTTCACCTTGACACAACGCAAAAAAAGTGTCAAAGCCATTAAATTTGCGCTATAAACTTGCTCCTTCCTGGTCCGGGACGCACATCCGGGATTATACTGAGCTTGGTGTCACTCACCTGGAAACAGCTTGTAGTGGCTCATATACCTTTTGTTTACGCTTTAACTGGATAAAGGGACCAGCGTGGCTTTGAAGATGGTTGTTGTTGTAAATTGATCAATGTGTTTTTTGCCTGCCCATGTTGTGGTTGTTGTTTGAGCAGTTGGGGTATCAAGGACCCCATCACCACAAGGTGAAGGTGTAGCGATCTCTCCATGTCCCCCATATAATACATGGTTCGCACTTTAAAAGAAAAGCAATTGGCCAAACTGAGATTCAAAAAGCTTGAGATATGAGATAATTGTCTTAAATTCAAATTCATGGAATAATTTTACTATCTTTCTCGACAATTATACAAATACGACCCTTTGTTTAAAGTTCAATCATGAGGCTGATCATGACTTTCTGCACAAAATTTTAATGCGCGCGAAAAAACCGTAGAAATTTGGCAAAAAGAATTGCCAGATCGGGAAGGAGTCCGAATTCGGTGGATTACGTAAATGCTCTGTCATTTCGCGAAAAAAATACTCTATGTAACACAAATGCATTTTAAATCAAACCTAGACACAAAAATCAATTTTTTGGATATTTACCGCTATTTTCCTTTTTGTACCCATCAAGTCCCTTTTGTAAACCTTGAATATGTTTAATGATAATTTTTCTTTCATCTTTCAAGGTCTTTTTAACTGTTTCATCATCTAAAAGTGTCAAGTCAATCTCATCCAATTTGATCAATTCTTTCAACAATTCTTCTTGGAAATAGTTATATTTATACAATCTATCATCTGGTGAAATTTGATTGATGTCTGTATAATACTTTTCAACTTCTGGCTCAAGTTCAGTTCTAACAGTGGTATTAACAGTGGTTAAAGCTAGCTGGAATCTCTCCAATAATGTTAGGATCTTGACTGGTTTTTTGGGTTTTCTTGGTTGTTTTCTTGATGGTTCTGGTTTAGATGGTTTTGTATTTGAACGGAGGTAGAATATGGTTCCCAGGATCAACAAGGTGGATATACCAATCCCTAATGATGTTAGATAGGTATCAGACATGGTTGTTGTTGTTGACTATTGACTGGAGTCGATGGTTTGATTACTGGTTCCAAAGTTGTTTTCAAAAGCTCATCAACAGATTCCACATTAAATAGATCCGGTTTATTATTTCCGGATCTCGACTCTAAGCTTGTAACCTTTAGCTTGTAATACTTCTCTATAATTGTAATCCTAAGATTGTAATCCTAAGATTGTAATCCTAAGATTGTAATCCTTCACTATTACTGTAATCCTAAACTTGTAATCTTCTCTACCATTGTAATCCTAAGATTGTAAATATTAATCTCTATCAGTGTAATCCTAAGCTTGTAATCATTCCCTATTGCTGTAATCCTAAGCTTGTAGTTCTTCTCTATCGCTGTAATCCAATGTAAGCCTTAACCAACCTACGTTTCAAATAATTTCATAATCATTAGTTAAGTCATATACACTACCTATTGATGAGGTGATTCAAATTAAACACTGCAGTTTTAGCTCTCTCTCTCAAATCAATGTTATCACTATCTGAGAATCCTGACAAAACTTCAGTATAACCAAGCCTATTCAATATATTAGCCCTTTTGACAACATTGTCTGTGTAGTTTGCATTGGAGTTTTGAAATTCAGACCCACCTCTAGTATTACCAGATGCAACATGAGATCTTAAAACACGTCTTGTTTCTCCAAAGCCTTCGTCATCATCTTCATCCTCTTCTTCGTCTTCATCATCATCTTCATCCATAACGTCTTGGTCTTCAAAAAAATTGTTAGATCTAGATTGAGGTCCTCCTGTTGGAAGAAATGAATCAGCTGCACCTCTATAAATTTCTTGGTCTTGTATGTTTTCAATCCATGTTAAATTGACAGCTAGCCAAACACAAGGAAGTCTAACTTCATCACTCTCGGTAGTTGTAAGTACGTCTTTAACCTTTTCCAATAAAAACTCATGTTTCGCAATCAATTCTCTTTTGACTTCAGTACTGGCTGCAATGTGTACCAAGATGAATAGCATACTTTCTAAAACACCAACATTTTTTGAATCCTTAACTGATATATTTGATAATTTGTCATATAGAAATCTGAAAAAATAATTTTCAGCTTTATTTTCATCCAAGAAATGGTTCAAAAACTTATTGACGTGGATTTTTGATTGGCATAATAAATTTCTGAAAACGTTAAAAGCTTGTTCCTGGATCATCAAATCATCATCATTGCAAAATTGAATGAGATTATCAATACCAACTCTTTCAATTGTTTTATCTCTATTCATCACAGTTTCATTATAAATAGTATGACGGAACACCCATAAACAATTGGCCCTGATTGAATTATGTGTGGTTGTTAATAACAAATCTGCAACAATATCAACCAAATTCTTGTTCAATAATTCATTTCTTAACGGACTGAAATCTAGTATTAGGTTTGAAATGATTGATAATATAACTGTTTTCAACAAAATCTCAGCCCTAATGATGACAAAATTCTTATTTTTGAGTTTAAGTAATGAATCTTCTGAAACTTTCAAGATATTCAACAAATTTTCCACAATATTTGATTCATGTAAATAGGTTCTCAGGATTGACACACTTCTTGATAATGAACGTAGTAAATAACAAGTTGAAACTGTTAGATGGTTTGAAGCAATAACTAACTCTTCAATGTTTTGTGATGCACCATTCTCTAAACTGTCATCTATTGTAATCTCATCTCCCTCATCCTTCAAATATTTCACCAAATTCATGTAATGGAATTCCAAAATCTTATGAATAGCAGGAGCCAAGTCATGTTTAGTGATCAGTTGTCTATTTGGTTCACTATTTGAAGTAATTGAACTTAAAATCAAAAATAAATCAGATAAATTATCTAATTTCAGTAAAGATAATGAATCAAAATCTGAATTATTAAATTTGGTGATAATTTCACAGAAATTCTTGATGATGTTGCAGTTCAATAAGTAGTCATTAACAAACTCAAAATTCAAACATAATTTGGACAAGATATAAAAGGGATTAAACCTTCTTGATAATTTGAGCTCACTTTTGAACACAATCAAATTATTGGATTCATCTAAATCAATTAATTGAATCAAATATGGTAGAAACTTTCTAACATTTTTATTTTTTTCACCCTCAGTAAGTGTAGAATTTAATGAAAAATTAATCAAGATGGAAATTGCAGACAATTTTAGTTCAAAATCACTTGATTTCAATAAAGAAGATATTGTGAAGTATAGATTCTTATTAAAAGTCTTGTCAATTTTATTCTTCTTGTTCAATTCCTCAATATCGTTTGTATGATCAGCTGAATCTGTGAACGTCTTCATTAGTGATTCTTGGTCATAATACAATAAATGTGATAATGAATATAGCAAAGGGCCTGTCAAATTGGAAAACAAGAATAATGGTGGCGAGTTTGGAACAATTAAACTATCAAAGCACCCTGAGTAGAATCTTTTATTCGAATATTTGGATAACAAGTAATTTGTTGGCTTGTTTAAAACAATTTCTAAAATTCTTAAACTTGGATTGATAAGATTTTTCAGCTCCAGAGGGTTCAAATGAGGGATCAATGTGAAAATATTGAGTAATAAAGAATTGTCATGCACAATTTTGTAATTATCAGTTGCATCACTTTCCAATTTATTGAATAACAAGTTTTTAAAAGAATAGCCTTCGGATGTGTTAAGTTCCAAATTCAAGTCATGTTTGAGTGATAGAATGTTTGACAACAACTTGAAAATGATGGAGAGAATACCATGATTATCACTGAATAAATTTGAAATGACCATCAACTTACTAAGTACATGATATTCATTAATCAGTTTTGGTAGCGCAATTGGCAAATAAGACAGTGAGGAAATGATAATTAGCAAATGTTCCAATATTTGAGAATTCGTTTCATCACCAACAACATATCTGTCAAGCAGCTTGAATAACTCTGTGGAGCTAGAAGAGTTTAATAAGATCAATTTTTCATCTTCATCACCAATAATGCTTAACCTTATCTCTTGTAATATTGATTCTTGTTCAGCATGGGGTTTATCCTGGAAGTCATTCAACAGTAATGGGTTGACAGACATTCTAAGGCAACAATCACAACCACAAACAAGTTATCCAGAATTTAATTACCTATTATTCTTTTATCGACAACTATAGAATTGCTTTGATGATGACAGCGGTTATATTTCATTAAGTTCAAGTTTAAAGTGGCACATTTTGAAGCTTCACAACAAATTCAGACCGGATTCTTACGTAAGACGAAGCACTAGCCACAACGCGAAATCCAAGTGGCTGGAACAATCGCCTCATGGCTTGTGCAGCATTAGCCACCGTCAATTCACGTGAAATTGTTTATCGTGAAGAAATCATTCTCGAGATTGTGGCTAATGCAAAAAAACCATATCAATGTTGAAGGTTGAAATCTTTCCCTTTTAAACCAACACCATAAAGGCCCATCCTCAAAATGTCCTCTGTTGCTGGCTCTGTTGAAAGCTCAGCTTCATCAGTGGTGAACTTGTCAGCTGCTTCGATCTCTTCCCCGTTTGGTTTAACCAAAGATCCACAATCTTTGAAGGGTACTGTTTACACTACTCCAAATGGTTTGATTAATTCAGCCATCTATGCTAATGCTTCCAAGATCTTTTCCTACAAATCCATTGGTCATGAAAATGCGTTGGATATTGGTTTGAAATTGTGGTCAGTCCTACAAAGAAAAAACCCAAATGGTGTTGTTCCAAACTTGTCAAGTTTTGAAGTTAGATCCGGTGCTTCAAATGCTGTTTTAGGTTATCTTTCAGCTGCTTCTCAAGGTGGTAAAGACTCTAATGGTGAAGTTTATCCTGTTGTTGCTTCTGGTTCTGCTTTGCCATATTTCCAAGGTCAATTATCAAAATTTACCAATGAGAAATTACCATTATCTTTCCAAATTGCAGCTTTAGATTATGATTCAGAAGCTAATGCTTTAGTTCCAAACTATGTTACTCCATTAAGTGTTGCTAATGCTTTGAACTACACTGTTTTCACTCCGCTTTCTGCTTCAGAAGCACAACCATTAGCACTTTTATCTTCAGTTTTCGCAAATGTTTCACCTGCAGTCAACTTATATGATGGTCCAACATACTTGAAAGAATCTTCAAGAATCGATAATGTTTTGGATTTTGAAACTTTGAGCTCAACTTATAATAAATTGAAAACTGCTGTTTCTGGTTGGGAATCCTTACCATTTGTTAAAGGACCTAGTGCAGCATTATCAGCTTTAAATTCTATTTTGGGTACCGACTACAAACCTTTCGAATATTATGGTCATAAAGATGCTACTAGTGTCTTTGTTGTTTATGGTTCTGTCGAATCTGAGTTATTTGCAAAGGAAATTTCAGAATTAGCTTTGAAAAGTCATTTGAAAATTGGTGTTATTGCAGTAAGAGTCCCTTTACCTTTTGATGCTGAAGAATTTGTCTCCGTTATTCCTGAATCTACTCAATCATTAATTGTTATTGGCCAATCATTAGATAACAAGTCATCATTGTTGAAAACTAATGTTGCTTCAACTATTTTCTTCAATGGATTGGCAAAACAAGTCAAGGTTTCTGAATTTATTTACTCACCATCATTTATTTGGTCTTCAATTGCCGTTGAACAAATCATTGGATCATTTATCGTCTTACCAAAGAAACAACCAAATGTTCCAGCTAATTTGGGTTCATCTGTTCCTTATGGTGATTTTATTTTCTGGTCATTAGATAATGACAAATTTGTTGATGTTGCATCCAAAATTGCTCATGCATTTTCGTTAGACCAAGGTTCAATCGTTAAATTCAGATCTAAATTTGATAACTTGATTGCCGGTGGTGTTTATCAAGCACAGATTTCATCAACTAAATCAGATTTTAAATTGGAATCTCCAACAGTTGGTGCAGTTGATAGGGCAGATTTGGTTGTTGTTGAAACTTTAGAAATTTTGAAAAACTTGAATGTTGTTAAAACTATTAAACAAAAAGGTACCATTGTTTTGGTTCATCAAGATTTACCAAAAGATTTGCAAAGTTTTGTTGATTCATTACCTGTTCAATTCCGTCGTAATGTTGCCAAAAATGAAAACAAAGTTGTTATTGTTGACTTGGCTACTATTGGAGATTATGCTCAAACCCAAGGCCGTACTGGATTAATTGCAATTCAATCAATTTTCTGGAAATATTCTGCACCACAATTGAACATCAATGACATTGTTAGAAGGGTTTTACATGCTTCGGGCTCAGACATTGAGTTATTACCAGCTGTTTTAGTTTCAATTATTACAGACATTTTCGAAAAAGGTATTAAAGAAGTTCAATTTGATCCAAAATGGGCAGAGTTACCAATTGAAGAAAATGAGGTCACCTTACCAATTTTCCCAACTGAATCATCATTTGAACCAAATCCAAGATCAACACCAGAACCTGAACAACCTGAAGAAACTTCTTATGTTGAAATTGCAAAGAAATTTGCATTTGGTGAAGCTTATGGAATTGATAACAATTTAAGACCAGATTTACCAGTTCGTAACTTTGTTGTTAAAGTTCAAGAAAATCGTCGTGTCACTCCAAATGATTATTCAAGAAACATTTTCCATATCGAATTCGATATTACAGGTACTGGATTAACTTATGATATCGGTGAGGCTTTAGGTATCCATGGTAGAAATGATCCAGAAGAAGTTTTAAGATTTTTGGAATTCTATGGTTTAAATCCTGAAGAATTAGTTCAAGTTCCAAATAGGGATAATTCTGATATTGTTGAAGTTAGAACTGTTTATCAAGCCTTCACTGAAAACTTGGACTTGTTAGGTAAACCACCAAAAAGATTTTATGAATCTTTAGCTGCATTTGCAACTGATGAAAATGAAAAGAAGAAACTAGAATTAGTTGCATCAGCTGAAGGTGCTCCAGAATTAAAGAAATATCAAGATGAAGAATTCTACAGTTTTTCAGACATTCTGGAATTATTCCCATCTGCTAAACCTTCATTAACAGAATTGTTATCAATTATTCCACCATTGAAAAGAAGAGAATATTCTATTGCATCATCTCAAAAAATGCATCCAAATGCTGTTCATTTATTGATTGTTGTTGTTGATTGGGTTGACAATAGAAAACGTAAAAGATTTGGTCAATGTTCAAGATATTTATCACAATTATCAATTGGATCTGAATTAGTTGTTTCTGTCAAACCATCTGTTATGAAATTACCACCATTATCAACTCAACCAATTGTCATGTCAGGTTTAGGTACTGGGTTAGCTCCATTCAAAGCTTTTGTTGAAGAAAAAATCTGGCAAAAACAACAAGGTTTGGAAATTGGTGAAGTTTACTTGTACTTGGGTGCTAGACATAGAAAAGAAGAATATTTGTATGGTGAATTATGGGAAGCTTATAAAGCTGCTGGTGTCATTACCCATATTGGTGCTGCATTCTCAAGAGATCAACCTGAAAAGATTTATATTCAAGATCGTATCAGACAAACTTTACCAGAGTTGAAAGAAGCCATCATCAAAAAGAATGGTAGTTTCTATTTATGTGGTCCAACTTGGCCAGTTCCTGATATCACTGCTGCTTTAGAAGATATTGTTGCAGAAGAAGCAAAGGAAAGAGGTGTTGAAGTTGATGCTGCTAGAGAAGTGGAAGAACTAAAAGAAACTTCTCGTTACATTTTGGAAGTTTATTAGATAGAAATGTTATAGAACTACACTTTATAAAATTTATATTATTATCTTTTATTAAAAACGTACGAAATTGAATGATTCTAAAAGCACATTGTTAGTACATCAATATTCATAACTATTGATTAAAAATAAATTCAAGATTTTCTTTTGTTTCAGATATGAGCTTTTGGTAAAATGAGTATCTTCATGTATTCTCAGAAGCAGAACTGAAATTTAAGTTTATCATCAGCTAAAAGAAAAAATCAAATAATGTTGTTAAATGAGTACATACAAATCACAAATAAACAATAACACAGTTGATTGTCATTTGCTCTTTCCAACAATTCCTTTTCCTAATGTTAGTTTATGATCAATCAAACTCAAGGGGTTGATTCAAATATATCAACAAAAGTTCAGATGGTGATGCATGTTTTATCCATGGCACATTGTTTTTCACCGGGATAGGTTGTGAAGGAAATCATCAATAAAAAGTTGACATAAATGAATATCTAAATCATTAAACATACTAAAAAAAAGGTGTTAGAAATTTTTTCTCAATTGTCAAAACATGTTGGGAGACATAATGACATTATTTCCAAAGACTTAATCTTGCGAAAAGAAATCTTTTGATCTTCAAATTTCAAATCATAAACGAAGAATTCCTAAAAATTTATTTTGTCCTGCATATACTTCCTCAGAGAGATTCCCAATAAATTTTATAATCATCTAGAAAATTTGAAAAGATCTCAATTGAATCTTTGTTGTCATTGTAGTTTGTTCACATACCTCATTCGCATTCATAATAAAAGACATGCACCCATAAAGATACAAGTCATTCTTGACTATAGGTTCTTAATAGGTTGTTCTGTACTATAATCAAGGATCTTTGAAAGTTTGAAAGTTTTGAACTTGAAAAGGTTTTTATAAAAAAAAGTATCGAAGAAAAAAAAATGGCTGGTGTGTCGCTTACCAGATGGTTTTAAGAAGGGTAAAATTTGGATTTTGTTAGGGCTTGACTTTGATATTGATAGATTCTGATGTTAATAATTTGGTTATATAAAGATATTCAAATTGTAAAATCATTTGCTGGAATCTTTGTTCTTGCTTTAATCGAAATTTCTACATTTTCATCTCTTTTTTTTATTATTTTCTCGTTAAATGTACATTTCGAATAAAACTAAATTTCCCATCCTGATATATAAATTAAATGTAAAAAGCAGCTTATTCAGAAGCAGTAGCACGGGTGTAGATTAATTGTGATGAATGTCTTGAGACAGCTTTGATTAAACCTTCACGTTCTAATTGTTGGACAGCAACACGAGCAACGGAACCACCAATTTTTAAACGATCAACCAAAACGGAGACTGAGATGTATCTGAAAGTTGGAACTTCCTTGACGATTCTGTCGTATTTGTCTTGATCTAAGATGACAACGTGTTGAGCTTTGTCTTTAACTCTACCTTTGGACCACTTCTTCTTAGATTTCTTACCACCGGCCATGGCGGCAGCAGCTTTAGCAGCTTTAGATTGTTGAATTTTTGGTGGCATCTAGGATTAATGTTAGTATTCTGAATCATCTTAAATCACATTTAGATGGTTTGTGACGCCCAAGTGAAAAAAATATATATCCTTTTATCTATTCTTGTAATCATTTGAGAGCTAATAATCAAAATATATGTACAGTGTGGTTCTTTTGCTTATACTTGTTCTTTTCTTGTTCCTTGTGTTCTTATTTCATCAATAGTCTTATTATATCAATACTTCATCACTTTTTTACACTTCGATACTAATGTTTGATATTTGGGCATCCATTTTCCTTTAATTTGTAAAACACTTGACATCCATATCTATCCGGTCGTCTTTTCTCTAGTCATATATCATTCTCTTCACTGTGGGTTCCTCCATTCCATTTGTATTGTCACTTACTTTTGTAGTGCTTAACCTGTGCTGATTCTAAAGGTATACTGGGATGTAGTAAACTTGTTTTCATGAAAATGAATTTTATCGATTGAGAGTCCTGGCTCTATGGTGTGGGCTGTACCAGAAGCGCGATCTCGCCCATACAAAAATTACATTTTGGCTGGGGCTGCCATTGCGTCATGTGTAAATAGAAGATTCCATCCCAACACCTGAGGCATCCAGGGATTTCATATTCGCGAAAATTGAAGTCAGTCACGCTGCCCTGAAATGATTCACGTGCCTTGAAAGCCTACTCAAGCCCTAGCCTTCTGCCAGCTTATTCTGGTTTCATAATGCTACAACTTTGAAGCAACGACAACAACACGCATCAATATCTCCAATCTCTAGGGAAACCATTTCATTTATAATCTCCAATAAACCCATTATTTCCTATTTCCTATTCAACTTTATTCCATCTTCACTCTGGCAACCAAAAACGATTAATACCATAAAATTTTGGCTGGCGTTGTTACGTAATCAGCCACTATTTTTTTTGTTTTTCGAATTGAAAGTATAAACAAACATCATCATCAACTAAGCACTGCTGTTTACCTTCCAAGTTATCCCAGATACCCTTATCCCAATCCATTTTTTTGGTCTCTTGTGATACTAGGAATCAACTTCAATATCTATCATTTATCTGCTTCAACTGCTAGCTCCATATTAACTCTCAGAGTACACCCAATTCCAGTCACATAAACCAAAAGCAACACAACATAATGTCAGGTAAAAGAAGAGCTGATAATCAAGTTACAAGAGAGAACCTTCATGAATTTGAAAACGAAGAGAATGATGAAGCTCCATCAGGCCCAAGTAGAGCTACCGCTGATGTTTTGGCAAAAAGAAAAATCTTGAAACCAAGATCTAGACTGCATAGAGCTGCTGGTGCCAATGGTAATTCAGCTGCTCCAGCTCCTTCTTCTGGTTTCTCATTCGGTTCTAATACTACCAATTCTGATGAAAATAAGCCAGCTAATCCATTTGGTGGTATTGGTGGATTTGGTACATCTACATCTTCTGCCAAACCAGCATTCTCATTCGATCAATCCAAGCCAGCAGAGGATTCTGATAAACCAAAGACTAATCCATTCCAGTTTTTGGGTAAGCCACAAGAATCTACAACAACGACAAAAGAAGATTCAGAAAAACCAAAATCCAATGTGTTTTCATTCTTAAACAATAATAATAGCTCTAGCAATACATCATTGACTAAAACTTCAAGTACAGATTTAGTCTCTTCAAAACAAACAGAGAAACCTAATAAGATAAAGGCATTGAATGATAATTTTTATGATAAAATTACTGAACAAAGACAGCTCGATCCTGTTTCAAATTTCACTCCAATTTTAAGAAAATATATTGACTATTATGACAAGATTGAAAATGATTTGGATTACTTACCAGATGCTGATAATGATACCCAAGAGAAACGAAAAGAACAAAAAGCTTTACCTGCTCCAACTTTCTCATTTGGTAAGACTGATAAACCAGCCATTACTAATAGTACTACCCCAAGTTTTTCATTTGGTGTCAAACCAGCTGAAAAGAAAGAAGAAGTTAGAGAAGAGAAAGAGCCAACACCAATGGATGAATCAAAAGATAATACTCAAAATAATGATACCCAAGATGTCGAGGAAATCGACTCTGATGACTCTGATGATTCCATCAAAGTTGAAGGTCCTAAATTTACATTGGCTAAACCACCAACCACCACAGACTCTGTTTTCAAGCTAGATGCAACATCATCATCAGGTCCAAGTAGTTCCACTGGTCCTTCATTCACATTCAAAGCAGATACCTCAAAGAAATTCAATAGTCCATTCAAATTACCAACATCTGAAAAGAAAGAAGAACCAAAAGAATCACCAGCAGTTGCAGAAGTTAAATCACAAAGTAGTAATAACTTTAGTTGGAGTCCTGATAAACCAATTAAATTCAATGGAAATGATGATAAAGAGAAAGAAGAGAGCGCACCAAAACCAGCATTTTCATTCGGTGAAACTACAAAGCCAGCATTTTCTTTTGGTCAATCCACTGAAAAGAAAGATGAAACTTCATCAAAACCAGCGTTTTCTTTTGGTACTTCAACATCACAAGATAAGCCAGCCTTAAGTTTTGGCGCTAATAATGGATCGGATAACAAAGAAGCAGCTAAACCAGCATTTTCATTTGGTACACCTACTACTGATTCAACTAAAGAGGCTTCAAAACCTACAATTTCATTTGGCTCATCTGCAACTAATTCAAAACCAGCTTTTTCATTTGGTACACCAGCAACTACTACAGAATCTTCTGATAAATCAGCTGCTGCACCATCGTTTAATTTTGGTGGTGCTTCATCAAATTCTGGCTTCGGTTTTGGTACAAATTCAGCTGCACCTTCATCAACCTTCAACTTCTCATTCAAATCCTCATCAGAAACCAAAACAGATTCTTCGAATGGTAATGATGATGAAAAAGTTCCAGAAGAAGAAGTTGAAGGAAATTTCAAACCAGTTGTTCAATTAACTGAGAAAGTTGAAGATCAAACAGGGGAAGAAAACGAAGAAACATTATATACCAAAAGATCCAAATTGATGTTATTCAATCCAAGTAATAAAGAACAACCATATGAATCAAAAGGTTTGGGTGAATTGAAAGTTTTACAGAATAAAGATAATAAAAAATCAAGAATATTGGTGAGATCAGATGGTGCAAACAGGGTATTGTTAAATGCTGCAATTCCAAAAGATTTCAAATATGATACTATAGGTAAAGGTGATAGTGTAAGAATACCAGTTGTTTCAAGTGAGGGTAAAATTGAAACATACATTGCAAGAGTTAAAACACCAGAAGATGGTTCAAATCTATTGAAAGCTCTACAAGATGCTCAAAAGCAATAAATTTCAAAATAGATATGGTATTCCCCGTGAATTTGAGGAATACCTGTAAAAATAATATGTATTTTAAATATAATTAATCATATGAATCATAAAAGTAGTATAAGAACTAATAAAAAAAAAATCTAATCAAGTACAGTACATTTCAACAAAATCGTTTCTAACCTTATAAACGGTTCATCATTAAACCTCTATTATTTCTTTTTAAGCACTTCTCTAACAGTGTTTATAAATTCCACTTCATCACCAACATCCAAATATTTATACCATTGAGATTTCCCCTTATTAATTTTGTTCAAAGCATTCCAGCCAATGACATCCAAGATCTCATCTTCATCACCAAATAATTTATAGCCAATTTTCTTAAACAAACCCAACACACATCTCCAAAGGATTGAATCACCTTCAAAGATATAAACATCCAAAATGCTCGAAACAATCTCCAATGGTAGATGGTTTGAAAAAATTGGTTTAATCAAAGGTTCTAAGTATGTCCAAGGTTCCATTTTCAATTTCAATTGGAAATGATGATATAATTCCGGCATTTTCTTTTGGAAAGTTCTAAGGAATGAACTAGCCTCTATATTAAATTGATCTTTTTCATTATTGTACAGTAATTTCATCACGGTTCTTTGTAAAAGACCTAATAGACATGCAAAAGTCGATTCAAAATCACCAATATTGTATAACAAGACCGCAGCTAGTGTGCTTAGTCCCCTTTGATAACTCTTGTGTTGAGAGTACATCACCAAAATCAATTGAAGTTTTTCATATAATGAGGTTTGGAAAATTGGCATATCTGGGAAGATTGACCTTATATCTTTATCAATAGTTTGAACTAGATCATCTTGAAGATCAATCAGTTTCAAACTCTTAGTTTTCAAATTTGATAAATATTCAGATGGTAAATGAATTCCAATTTGTTCTGTCCATATAAATTGACGTAATTTTGGAGGAATACCTCTCCACCATAATTCTCTTGTTTCAGCTAATTGGACTTGTTTTTTGAAATCTGGAATCACAGAATTTTGCCAACTTGACAAATCTTGAGCTTTTTGTTTTCTTCTTTTTTCCAATTCTTTCAAAGTTTCCTTTTCATTCTTCAATTCATTCCTTATAGCTTTTGTCTTTATATCTTGAAACTCTTTCAAATGTTTTGCAGTTTCTAATTTATCCTTTGGAGGTAGATCTGTTTGTCTTGTACCTGATATGAATTTCTCTTTAAGATGACTTGAAGGTAGTGAGCTATCTAAACTTTTTGGACGATCAAAATTTGCAATTAAATGACGTCTCATTGTAGATTCTTGAATAGCTAAAACAGATTTTGAACGAGACATTTCCAAGGCTATTGATTTAGCATCTGTGAATAGTGCAGTATCTAGGTCAGATTCTGAATCTAATGAGTATTGTGAGCTCATTATTGATGAAGTATGTGTTGTATCAGATGCTAGGGAATGTAGTCTTGGTTGGATCGGTTTTTGATGAGTGGTCAGTTGAACCAAAGATTGAGATAATGGGACATCATATATCAGTACTGTATCATCCAAATCATCATCAGAATCATTGTCAAACATTTGATATTGATCCTCTTTAGGAATTTCACGTCTCTTGTGCAATTTTTTTGAAGGGGAATAATTTGGCTTGATTGTAACCATGGAATTTGAATCATTTTGCTGTTCTTTTGGCATTGGAGGCAATGGCTTTAGCTGCACGCTGCTGTTATTGAACCTCTGCCCCAGGTTATCGTGGGAGTTGTTGTTCATGAGTGTTGAAGAGGATCTATTAATAGAATCATTCGAGCCTATGTAGAGCACGCTTCTGTTCTTCTTGTAAAGATAGCTAAGACTGGAATGCTGGTTTGCTCTGTTGTGTAATGAGAGTTCTCCCACGTCGTCGATATCCACGTCGTCAAAGCACTCGTCTCTTTGAGAGCTGGTTGTTGTGGTTTTTGCGTTGTTATATGGCTTCATATTTCAAATATTCTCGTCTCTATCACCATTAACCCAATTTGAACAAAAGTAAATATTCCCGAGATCGTCTTGGAATGAGCTTGGAAACGTGTTGATGTTTTGGAAATGAAAGACTGTGGAGGTAGCAGCAGTAATAATGATTGGATAGTGAGTGGATGGTTTCGAAGTGAGTGTGAATGAAGAACAGGATCTTGATTTGATTTCGTAAAATTGTTGATGTTGATGTTCAAGTTTCACTTTTTTATGCCTTCCACACAATTTTTTTGGGCTCCATGTCTCGAATTTCTCGAAACCGCAAACCGCGTCTTTTGAGCTTCGCGAAAACATTTTAAAAAAAAAGACGCGTAGGCTCTAGAGTCGCTAAATTTCATCTCCAAAGGGGCTGTTTTCTGTATAAATAAAAGTGTATATTTCGTATTTACAGAGTCTCTTAGACAGATCATCTTACGTTAGACAGCTTTCTCCCATCACAATAAGATTTATCTTGGAATCTTGATGCAAATCACCATTAAATTTGTGCTTGATGTTGTGGTCTTTTTGGTTGGACAATTGTAGTATATATACAAGACGTGATATGATTATTATTTCCGGTAAATTGAATTGTTAAAATCTCAATCATTTGTCATCTTTGTTCTTTGTTATGCGTTTGAATGCATCACTTAGGAAGTTTTCAATTTTTTTCAAGTTGGATGGATGGTCACTTGAACATTTGTCTGATGTTGAATCAGCATTTGAGCTTGCTTTCCAATCAATATTGGTACGTTTAGCGTTATTATCACCAATAGAATCAGCTAATGCTTCCAGCAGAGCTGTTTGTGCAGCGCCATCTGGTTTTGGAATCTTGACTGTGAATTCAATTTTCAAGTCACCACGGTTATTGATATTGTTACGGATTGGAACACCTTTACCAGAAATGGATAATGTACTACCAGTTTCTGTACCTGAAGGAACTCTTAATCTAACTGAAGGGCCATCAACGGTTGGAATCTCCACTTGCCCACCTAATGCAGCTGTTGTATATGGAATGTTTGTTTTACAAATGATATCTGATCCACTAACTTTGAATCTTGGATCTGGTTTAACTCTCATTCTAATGATTAAATCACCTTTTTGAATACGGATTCCAGGTCCAGTGGTTACTTTTGGAGCATCACCCTCACCACTAACTCTTAATCTCATACCATCACTTAAACCTGGTGGTAAATCAACTTCAGTAGATTTATTAGCTTGGGAAACACCATCACCACGACATGAACCACATGCATCGCTTGGATTGATAGAAACACCCGAACCTTCACAACTCATACAAGTAGATGCCATTTGGAACCCACCTTGCATATAATGAACAGTTGAACCGGTACCACCACAAGCTGAACATGTTGATTTCTTTTTACCTTCTTTCAAACCAGAACCTTTACAAGTTCCACAGCTATCCAAAACACTATAATTAACTTTTGTATTTTGAACACCAAATATGGCTTCTTTGAAAGTCAAATATTTGACAACTTCAATATCATCACCTCTGTATTCGGTGACATATGATGACCCACCACGACCACCACCACGGCCTCTTCCAGCTCCTCCAAATGCTGAACCAAACAAGTCTTCAAAATTTATGTTACCAAAACCTCCAAATCCTTGAGCATTACCAAATGGACTACCACCTCCAAATGGATTACCTCCTCCACCTCCATAAGCACTATTACCATTTTGATCAAATGCTGCAGAGCCGAATTGATCATATTGTTGTTTCTTTTCGGCATCTGACAAGATTTCATAAGCACCTTGAATATCATGGAATCTCTTTTCTGCACCATCTTCTTTATTTATATCTGGATGATACTTTTTCGCTAATTTGTAATAAGCCTTCTTAATGTCAGAAGCACTTGCAGATTTATCAACACCTAATGCCTTATATGGATCTTGTACAGCCAATGCTCTTGAAGTTGCATGGAAACTTTTCTTATTTCTGAAAAATGAAGAGGATTTTAAACTTTGAGCATATATTGAGTTAGGAATTGGACGTCTAGCTGCTGTGGAGAAAGATCTGGTAGCTAGTTTACCAACATTTTGATTAATTGTATGTAATGAACATATAACTGATTTTGCCATTATGAGTCTTTTTCTTTTCTCTATTGGGAATATTGAGTATTAATTCAACGTAGTAATCACAAAAAACACTCGATTCTCTTAACGATTAATTCAGTTTCTCTCTTTTGTGATTTTCCTCAATTCTCAAGGCAAAAACTCTTTACTTCACAGCTCTTTTCTTCTCTTTATATTCAAATGGAAGTCCTTCAGTTTTGAATCATCGTTAAAATTTCGATCAAATTCGAGAAGCCTAGAAGGGTAAATTGGTATGTGCAGGATGCTGAAAAGCCGATACTTTTTACTTTGTTGAAATTTGTATGGGGAAACTTATTCTAAATTTTTGAAAAACCAAGGATAGATAGATTTAACTTTTGTTACTACTGTGAGTTATTTTTTACGTCTCAATAATTCTTTAGAATTTCGAATGTTACTATTCAATTTAACTAAACTTCGGAGGTAACTATAACCTAAGATTATGTAATTTATTACGTAATTTTATTTGCACTTTATACAAAACTTCACTTATTTAGTCAAAAATATATATAAAATTACTTTCAAAATTACTTATTATGCTTAAATTTATTGTAGATTTAGATTTGAATGGTTTTTTCTGTGTTTTGAAACTTTTTTTTTTCAGGTGTATTGTGCTTACTCGAAAATGAGATTAAAATTAATTAAATACATCACTAAATCTTTAAAATTCAAAAACAAAGAATGTTAAAATCGCTCAAAAATACAGATAATTAAAAGCTTTGTGCTCTCCATTTAATTCTTCAGTTATCTGTGATCTTTACCAGCTTTGGTTTTGGTTTAATTAAGCAAACACATCCCGACCAATCTTCGATATTTCAGGCGGCCTGGCTCTATAGAAATACTATAATTTGATCGATCAAAGCTACCAATTTGTTCAATATTGAACTAAAATGATAAAGTGGAATTGAAAGCAATCAAATATGAAAGATTGATAGTATCAAATAACAACAATTTAGTTAGACTTGAAGTTACAGAACAGAAGACGTTAATCATGCGCATAGCTTCGCGAATAATTGAACCAAATACCGGCATTAGCCACAGTTCGTTGGTACAATGACAAAGATATTTGACTTATATACTGAAAGTATACATAACACATAGCTCCTAAAAATTTCCTAGCTTATATTTGGCTGAGCTCTCCAAAAATGGCTATTGTATCATGTCATGTAAGCTTAAACGGTTTGACTTATCGGATAAAGTTTAAGATAACGAAAAACAAAAAACAAAAAAGAATTTTGTAAGGTGTTTTCTTTTTAGCCTTCATCAAAAACCAGGAACACAATAGAATATAGATATAATGCTACAGGTAATACGGAGGGCACCATTGCCAAGGCCCTTATCCAACTCATTTCGACCACGTCTTCATGGACTTCGTCACTACTCAAAGCCTGTGTCTTATTCCCTTTTCAAAGAAAATTCATTGAAAAATTTAATCCAAGATCTATCAAGTTCAATACAAGAAACCAGAACTGAAAACAATGTCAAGATACGAGAAGTCATGAATCTACTAAGATATTATCAATCAAAAGAGGAACAATGGACAAAATATGCTTTAAGGGATAAAGATAACAATTATACCCGAAATCTTGTGACTAATATCAAGACACATTCAAATTTATTGGTACTTGTATGGGAACCTGGTAAACAATCAAATATACATGGCCATCCAAACACTCATTGCTTCATGAAGATACTAAAAGGTCAATTACAAGAAAAGTTATTCGATCCGACATCATCAGAAAGTGATAGAGTACTCAAAAGAACTACGACATTACCAACAAATTCAGTCGCTTACATCACAGATGAATTAGGATTACATCAAATGAAGAACCCCACAGCTGATATTGCAGTCTCATTGCATCTTTATGTGCCCAAATATGAAGCTGGATCTGGTGTTAATTTAGAGGCAGTTAAGAACGAAAGTGAGAATTTAGGCTTCTACAGTATAGATGGAGAAATTGTTCAAAAATAGATCAAATTTATTCAAAATTGTTCATAATAGTACAAAAAAATATCATATGAGAGTTCATTAAAAAGATGTGTCTGTATTATTCCACACCTTTCAAAGCAAGTAAACCGAAAACCAGCTAAAAATACACCAAATAAAAATCAAAAAAACATGCACGACTCAACTAACCCAAAATTCACCACTCTCACCACTATCAACTCTCTTACGAACTGCTCTTGTCAATTGAATTCCGATTTCATATTTGTCTTTTTGTTTCTTATCCAAATATTCTTCAAGTTTTTCAATGGCATATTTTAATTTTCTTAATTCACTTAAATCTGATGTAACACTAGCTGTTTCGACAAGACTTTTCAAATATTCAATTTCTCTATTCAGCTTAAAGATTTTTTGGCTCAGTTCTTGATCTTTTCTTTGCAACTCTTCAAAACGTTTATTAGCTGCTGGATCTGCTGGACCTTTTATACCAACAAACCTTGGAGTTGGTGATTTTTCACGAATCTTGGTAACTTTTAATGGTTGGCTGAATAATGCTTGTGAAACTGAATTTGGAATATTTGCTTTTTTTGCTGGCGCCGTTTTAACTTCGTTCACTATTGAAGTATCCAAGCTCTTAGGTGGTGAATCTATTGTTATACTGGTATCTTCATGAGGTTGTTGAGTGGAGAGTATTGTTGAATTTGGTGTTGAAACTGCTGAATGTTCCACTTTGACCTTAAGTGGAGTTGATGATTGCTTGTTGAATCTGATTTCCTCAACCTCTTTTAGTATGTTGTCAATGTGTTCATCTGATGTATTGTTTTCATGTTCTTCGTTTATAGAGGGACTCCTTTCAGTATCGACAACTTCAGACTTGGAGACTGGGACTTCAGTATCTTGAGCTAGTTCACTGGTCTCCTTAATTTCATGTGATTCAGCCACTTGTACTTCTTCGGCTGTCATTTTCTTTTATATTTGATCTCTTTGTCTCCAGTTGATGTATTCAAGTTCAAGTTCAAGTTCAAATTGTTCCACGGTCAAGTTTTTTTTTGAAAACAAAACAAAACAAAACGCGAAAAAAAATAAACAGAGTCGGAATTAAACTACATCATGTGACCACGCTTCCCTCGTATTTTCAATAAGTCGTCTTATCGGTTTAAACATTACACATATTTTTATTTTTGACAGCAAGATGCTTTTAGAACTAAGGATTATACTGTATACTGGAGTATCTAATCGAGGATTTTGGTTATAAAAGTATCTAGAATGCAACTACTCAGAAGAAACCGTCGAAATTCGAGCAACTCAAGACAGAATACAAATAGCAGAACTGCAACAAGTAATGCTGAACAACAAAGCTCAACACCAAGATCAACCCTAAACAGTCCAATACCTCCGGAGATGCTGAGGTCTTTAAGTGAAGAAACCTTGATAACTAGTGGTCACTCCATACCCACCACACCTACACATCCATTTTCATCAATACCCAACCATATACGAAGAACTATTTCCAACGACTCAAATCTCACATATATTTCAAGAGCTGAAACTTTTGTTGATTTGGTATTAGGTCATTCATTTGCTGAATTTAATGCAATAAGGACTATGCCTGTTGTTTCAGCACTTTTTCAAAAAGGTCTATACGTGTTCCCATCTGAAGAGTCGCTCAACTTGTACAAAGAAAAGAATAGAAATGTTGACCTTTCATTAAGACAAAAAGGGCTAGGGACACCCATTTTACAAGTTACAACACCCATGTTAAGTGCTTTCAAGAAAAACTGTCCAACTGTCGTGATATATAGGTTCAAAACTCCACCTATCAACTGTTTAAACGTTAGTCCAGAGGCCACCATAGAGAATCCTAAAATTGAGTTCTGCAGGGTTTATTTTAAATATTTGAAAGATAAAATTGCCAAATACACTTTCCAATTCATGCCTAATGGGGATCCAAATGATGCAGAAAATGAAACTTTAACAATGTATGTTAGTTCTGTTACTCCATATGCTGATGTTTGTTACAAAAACACGAGACTGAGATGGGTTGGTACAACAAGCATGTCTTCAACATTCGGTTCAGGTTTTTTCAAACTGCTGAAATTATCAGATGAAAGCCCGTCTTTAACAGACCACCTAGATGAAAATTTTCCAGACCCTACAAATCCATTATTAGCTTCAAGAGATGCATTAGCCAATACTTCACCTTTACCACCTTTGGCAAGGTTCAGTGATAAACAATCATCTTCAATACCCAAGAAAAGACTCTTGAGACATGGTGATATCAAACTTATCGAAGTTTTCAATTCAGGCAATAAAGATAGTATACTTGATATACCTTATTGTTCTTTAGTTATATCAAGCTTGGCGTTGGTTTTACGTGATCAAGAAATCAAAAAATATCACGGAAATGCAAGATATTATGACACTTCACTAGCTACAACAAACGTATTCTACTAGCCATGTTACAAAATATATTAATTAAAGTTTGAAATTATACAAATATATTCTTGAGCCACTGATCGAATGATTAACCAATTAAGGGATCATCAAATTGTAGCACAACATCTTTTTAGAAAGAACTGATCAAAAACGGGTGAGAAAGTGGAAAAAAGCACACAAAGTAAACTGAAGAAAATAAAAAAAATATAATATAGTCCGGTCTGCAAGTCATAAATCATCATAAGTATTGGTACATATCACCATTTCTAATTCAAAGAAACAGTGGTGATAATAGTACTTGTGATGGTTGTTGTAGCACTTGAATCATCTGAACCATCATCATATAGATCTTCATAATAAACTTCACATACACCATCACTAACAACAGTGGTATAGGCTTCTTCACTCACTATAGAGCTGGATGAAGCTGGAGCAGAAGTAATTGTTGAGGATGAAGTGCTTGAAGTTGAAGAAGATTTTGGTGCTTCTGTGGTTGAAGCAGTTGAAGCAGTTGATGTTGGTGATGCACTTGAACTTGGAGCAACACTTGATGATGTTGGTTGAGTAACTGATGAGCTCACTGGAATAGTTGAAGCTGAGATGGTTGAGACTCCAGTAGATGCAAGCTCTGAGGTATAAGCTGATTCATAGGTGATAGTGCTTGGTGGCCTAATAGTACTGACATAAGCAGAGACCAAGTAAGTTGTACCATCAATAACAGTTTGTTGTAAGGTGGTTGAAACATCATTTTGTGCATTATCAGCTGAAGAAGGAGCATCAGAGGTTGATGTTGAAGAAGTTGAAGTGGATGAAGGAGTAGAAGCATCAGCAGTTGGAGTTTGACCACCATTTTGACCTTCAGTTTCAGTAATCCAAACAGTTTTCTTTTTACCTTTGATTGTGGTGGTAGTGGTTGAAGTATATTCAATTGTGAAAGTTGTGGTTGGATTTTGAACAACAGTGGTACCAGTAACTATGTTTTCAGAGACCGAAGTAGCTGTAGTGGTACCGGTACTAGTTGGTTCTGCAACACCAACAGTACTTGAATCATTTGAGTTATCACCATATTGGACACTTGAAGTAGCTTGAGCATTTGAGCCATCAACATTAACAACATCATAACTGAAAGTATTTGAATCATCAGCAACAGGAACAGGAACAGGAACAGGAACAGCACCTGATAATGATAAAAGAGCTAAAACAGCTAATGACTTGACAAAAAGCATTGTAATATTAATAATTTTTATTTTTTTCTTTGTGGATTGAGAGCAAACTGGGTTTCTTCAAAAAGTAAGGAAAGTAATGAACGTATAATAGTTAGAAGATAGTATTGAAAGCACTAAAGGAAAGACAATAGTTGGAAATAAAAGTGCGATCTAAATTAAAATAATGAATGAATGACTGAAGTTAGATTGAACTTTTTGGAAAACAGAAGTCTCAAAGCTATGGGTATCAAAAGCTATGTTTGTTTTGTGAGGTTTCTTATTGAATTGATTATTGAATGAATAATTGAAGGAAAAAGAACTTCACAAGAGAAATTCTGGCAAAAAGCCAGGAATTTAACTAGTTTATATCCATTTCCTGATGTTGGTACTCGAATGGCTTGCTGAATCCTTTAAAGAAACTTTGGAACACCGATCTGATTAAGCTCCACTAACAAGATCCCATAAGCTGCATACATAACCACCCAACTCTCTAAGCATCATGTTTACTCTCGTGCCACTTGGTGGTTGGTTTTCACTGGTTTAAGCTGGTTTCAAGAGAGGCCGATGCATTGTTCGGCCATAAAAAGTTCATGTGGTTGGTGATGACGCCGAAAAAGGAAATGATTACATAATCACCATAGTAAAGATATGTCAAAAGTTACATCAATTTTAGACAACTTCTAACCCAATGAAGATTTGAAATGAGTATAATTGGTTGCCAGTTGAGGCTAAATGGTGATGTCAATAAAGAATAGGCCCTTCATGTAGGATCTAAACCATAGGGACGCACAATAGAGTATGAATTCCAGATTTTAGTTAGCTGTAGTGCTGGCTATCCAGAGAACTGGAAACACGATGCAACGAGCAAGAGTAGAACTAGTTGAAAGAATACGTCTACAATTTCCCTTTTCAGATCATATTAAGCACCATTTTATTTAACATGAAACCATTCCAATCAATTTATATGCAGTTAATAAGAATTCATAATGCAACCCATTTTACCCAGAAGAAAAAAAACATGAAAGCCACCCGCAAAAAACACATCCAACAAATCTCGTTATTGATGCATGGTCTAGTGAAGTATTATAAGGGAGAAGAAGTTCCAACATTAGCTTATCTTTTCTTTTGTTGGCGTTTCTTCCGTCGAGTACGATTCTCAAGGTTGTTTCTCATGGATGTCTCTTCTTTCAATCTCTTATCATATGCTTTAATCAAATTAACTGGTTGCTTCCCAAAAACATGATAGTATTCACAGATGATGCATTCATCGGGTTCATAAGGAAGAATGTCTGGCGTCTGGCGCGTCTTTTGTTGTGCTTTTTGTTGTGATTTCTTTGTTTTACTTTTCTTTTGAGCAATTCCATTGCCTTTATTTTGAGCTTCTTTGATATTAAGGTTGGATATTGGGGGAAGTTTAACATCATCAAGATCAGGTTCGTCAATTTCTTCATGTATTTTGGATGAAAACTGTTGAAACTGTGGTTTCCCCTTCTCAAGGGCTTCTTTGATTTCCTTTGGTAATAAATCAGCAACAGCAGATATAGAAAGCTTATGCAGTATTTTTGCATGTTGCTCCAGTTCACTATTGAAAAATCCTTGACTTAGTATGTATGATAACTGTCCTTGTATACTTTCAACATCGGATTGTGCCTTTTGAAGATTAGTAATTATCTGGTCTCTATCGGATGAGCTCATTCTCAAAGAAACACTGGTGTGCCCATCTCCCTCGGGATCTTTTTGATTCAGCAGCTTTAGAAGATCTTCAAGATGTGGTTTTAATTTAGCGTGTTCTTGGAAACTGGCACTCATTGCCTTTAGGTCTTCTTCATCAAGTTCTCCTTCTTGGGGAAACGGTGAGAATCCCTCATCATCAAGACCCTCTATATCTTCTGCCAATTGATCCCTCGTGAGTGACTTTAGTGACTCAAGGAAATAATTTATAGCCAGTGGGGGATTTTGGTTAGAATCAGTTTGATGGGACATAGTTATATCTTCAAATTTACCTGATTCATATGGAGTTTGATGAGGTTTTCGTTATTTAAGATCTGGTATTTGTGGAAGAAAAAGTAGGCCCTAAGCTAGAAAGCAATATAACAGCAGGATGAGATTGATTGCGAATCCAAATACCAGCAGCAATTTGATACTCAAGAATCTTCCAATTTGTTGGTGTTCTCTAGTGTTTTCTAGATGCCCTTTTCTACTCCATCAAGCGTCCAAAAAAAATTGAGACACTTAAATTTCGCGAATGGTAGGTGAAACACTATACAAAACCATAAAAGATAATCTACAAAGGTAATTTAATGGTAGAATAATGCTTATACTTAACATGACTAATTACGTTTCAACGTTCTTTGTTTCTCTGCATTTTGAACAACCTTTTCTTCCACAAACAAACCTTTTCTTTTACGGATGGTGTTCATGTACTTTCTGGCTATGTTTTCACGCTCTGCCCATTCTCCTAACTTTTCTAATTCTTCTTCAGTTGTTGGAACCCAGAAAGGATCTTCATCAATGGCTTCAAAACCAGAAAACACCAATTGTGGGGATGCAGCACCAGATGTTTTCTTACGAATATCCTCAGAGAAACCAAAAGCTTCAACAACTGGTAATCTTGCAACAATTTGGAAAAAAGGTGTACCTTCTTTCATTTCTTCACTTAAAATATGACCACGTCTTCTTTGAACAACTGCATACACTTTACCGAGAACTTCTGCTGACGCCTGGATGTCACATGTATACATTGCCAACATAATACGAGGAGACCAATCTAACACTGTTTGATGAATAGTATCTCTTGTTGTAGTTATCAATCTTCCCAATAAGTTTGGAATAACTGGTGTTTCGTCTGTTGCTTCCTTCTCTTCAATTTCCTCAACAATAACTGCAATACCTTGTATTGGTTCGTGACATAATGGTCCATTGGATGTTCCTAATTGGAAACCGTTAATGATACTATTTTCAAATCTAAACCTTTTTTGGTCAGCTTCTTCAGAAGTTTCAAAGAGTCTTCTGATTGATTTGGTGCTTGAATCAAATAGAATATTTGGACCTGAACGTTTTGGACCAAATGCACTGGCACGTTCAACAATGTTTTTCCAGATATCACCATGTTTTTCATCTTGATCCAATAGTTGTTGTAATTTTTGTTTGAAACTTTCAGCATCCAAGATTGTTGTTGTGACTGCTTCAATTTCTTCTTCATCATCTTCTTCATCATTACGACGCTTATTGATAGCATTAACAAACTTGTTGATTGATGACTGATGTTCAATTAAGAAGTCAATAACAGGTTGAGGTAATGGGATAGATCTCAATTTAACGGAAACAGTACCTAATTCAAAGGTTTGGACACCCCTACCTAATTCTTGATTCTTTGGAGGGTTCATTTCCGGGGTTTCAATGAAAGTTTCACGATATGGAATGACGGGCTCTGAAGCTTGAATTTCAATACCAGCAAATCTTTCTCTTAGATCCTTCAAGCAACGCTCAAGATGCAATTCACCAGCAGTAGCTAAAATATGTTCACCTGTATCTTCCAAAAAGGTTTGAACACAAGGATCAGCTTGATTCAACAGCTGTAAACCTCTTTCTAATTTGTCCATTTGTGTTGGGTTGACAGGTTCCAATGCAACCCTAACAATTGGTGGTGATAGTAATGATATACCAGCCAAGTTCACACCAACAACATCTGGCTCGATCAATGTACCATTTTTCAAAATCTTACCAGCAAGACCACCAATACCAGCGATATTACCAGATGGAACTTCATCCAAGGGAACTAATTCCTTACCCATTAATAAATAAAGCTCAGTGATTGTGGCCTTTTGAATATGCTCATTTGGATTTGTTGGATCATATTTTGGCTCTAAAATTGTCAATTCTTGACCAACTTTTAAGGTACCACTGTAAACTCTTGCAAAACCGATCAACTCTTCACGAGTCAATTCAATTTCCTCTTCCTCTTCTTCTTCCTCTTCGTACTCGAACATTCCATATGGATCAGCAGCAGCAGTTGTAGCAGTAGCGACATTTCCATTTCCAGTGATAGAGAATTCATCCAAATTTGCAGCCAATTCTTCGATTTCATCGGCTTTTTTATCATCTCCATAGAGTTTTGCATGTTCTGCAGCTTGTGCCGCTAATTCTCTTGCTTTTCTTCCTCTTTCCATAATTTCATCTTGTGTCATTGTAGATTGATTACGAGGAAGTTCGTCTTCTGGAATTGAAAGTATCTTTGAAACATAGGCACTCACCGGCCCAGTATTATCACAGCTCAACATTGCTTTTTTCAACACGGGATCTATTAGTTCATGATTTGGAGCAGATTCCAAAATGGTTGGGATTCTTTCCTCTTGTGAAAATAATGGTGATGGTAGTTTTTCAGTGACTGTTAACAAAACAGCTGAAGATACAGGCAGCCATTGTCCCATGACTTGGTTTAAAAGATTTTTGTTATCCTTTGATCTTAAATCCCTTGGTAGGATTTTGATGTTCAAGGTCTTGATGATTTTTTCCAAAACTTCAACATTCTTTTCTATTAGTATATTCTCATAAATTTTCCATATGTTGTCTAATATTAATGAAACAAACAATGGTTTCAAAGTACGACCTTTCAATCCTTTATGTGAAATGATTTTCTTTGTTTTAGGGTCAAGATAGAAATCACCCCATAAGACTTTTTGCAAGTTTTCTCTTTTAGTACCTAATCTTGCCTCATAGAATCTAGCAAATTGACCAATGTTAAAACCCCAACCATCAACTGCACTCGCAAAGATAACATTGTTTTGAGCTGGATCAAAATAAATATCTTTATCGTCTTTTTCAACATATTCCTCCTGTAGATCAGCCCCATCTTTTTCTTGTTTTTCTCTCCACAAATAATCTGCTTGCATTCTTTCACCAGAGTAGAATGAACCAATAACAACATTGACTTGCTCAATAACTTTAGATAAATGGGTATATGCTTCACCTGGTGACAACCTTAGTTCTGAAATCAACCTATCAATTTTATTTAAAACCAATATTGGTTTCAATTTATCAATCCAACATTGTCTTAATACGGTGATTGTTTGAGAGCAGACACCTTCAACAACATCAACCAAAACAACAGCACCATCACATAATCTTGATGCAGTGGAGACTTCTGATGAGAAGTCAATATGGCCCGGTGAATCAATCAAGTTGATTAAATGTTCTTTTGCTAACACTTCACCATCTTCTTGTTTATGTAAAACTCTGAAGTATAACGAAATAGCAGATGACTCCATTGTGATTCCTCGAAGTTGTTCATCTGGTCTTGAATCTAAGTATCGCACTTTACCAGCCAATCTTTGAGAAATGATACCATTACTTGCTAATAAAGAATCACTCAATGATGTTTTACCATGATCGACATGGGCCAAGATACAAATGTTCCTTATGCTTGATGGGTCTTTTTGTAGACGTTTCAATTCAGCAGAAGTGACCTTCATTCTGTAAATGCTTTTTGAAATTGGAAATGGTTCAATTGTGTTCAGGATCTCATCATGATGATGTTTTCTTTAATTTGCCTTCAGAAAAACCCACAAAATTTTATTTCAAAATTGTACCGGACACTACTTTGTTTTTAAAATCCGAAAATTTGTATGTGATTTTACAATCAAGAAACTTCCCAAAAGGTAAAAAGAACATTCTTACGAGTTTTAATATAAAGGAAAGATGTATTTATATAAGTTATAATCTAAAGTATGATTGAGAAAGATCCATGAAAAAAAAAGATCTTTTACGAATGTGAAGCAAGAAAAGAAGTTTAGAGGAGCCAGCCTTTGATCATCATTTGATTTTGAAAGCCTTTTTACAAGCTTGATAATCTTCAAAAGCAAAATTTGAAACATAACAATATGTGTTATCACATTCATCTGATTCAGTACAGACTGGGGTATATGGTGATAATCTTCTCATGAAATTGATATAAGTTTGTCTTGTATCGTTATCTTGATGAATCTTTTCAGAAACTCTGTGCCAATATGTAGCATTCAATGGTGAAGTTTCTGGCCAATCAATACCATAAGCGTCTCTTGAGCTATATTCAAAGTCCCAAACAGGTTCTTCTGAGTTGTTGGTGAAAGTTTCATTCAAGCGGGAATAATAATTGTATGCATTCATGATTGAATGAGTTTTTTTGTCAACACTATAATATCTCCATGATGGATTGTTTTCAGTTAATGGTGTAATAGCTTGTGAGATCCAGGTGTTTTGAATAGCGTCACCTTCATCCTTGTTGGAGATATCATCTGATTTGTAAAGGACGTTAAATTGATCAGCATGGGTATGACCATAAAAGATACCAGCAATAGTATATGGAGAAAATCTGGTGACAATTTGCTTATAGACTTCAGATGGGACTGGTAAAGCTTCAGCATTAGTTGGAATATGTGCAATAATCCACACTCTTTGATCATTTTTTTCACTTTCAATCAATTCATCAATCAAGAATTGAAATTGACCATATGAGTCAACATCAGTGGCATTCCAATATGAGTATAAATTAGATTGATACCAAGTATTAGAGTTCAATGAAATGACTTTCAAATTATCTTTAGTAGTAACTGCAAAACCAGCATAATGTTCTCTAGCGTATCTAGCTTGTGTAGAATTGATCCAATTGTAATCTTCCCACAAGTCAGCCATCAATTCAGCATTCCAATCAAATAAATTACCAAAACCCGATTTCTTTTGTGCCATTTGTGCATATGGGAAAGTATCATGGTTACCTAAAACAGCATACATTGGTAAATCTTTCAAAATAGCCTTAACGTCTCTGAAGACTAATTCTTCGGATTTGATAGTTTTGTTCAAGTCGATAACTTCAGTTTCAGCATGATCAACCAAGTCACCGGTAAAAATTGAGAAAGTGAAATCTAAACCTAGTTCTTCTTGATATTCAGCAATTGATTTCAAAGAATTGTTAACTAAAACTTCTGGGGAATCACATTTATAATGACCAAATGTGTATGCTGGGGTCCAAATTGATTCATTAGCAAAGACGTCAATTTCAGCACCTTTAACCAAATTCAATTCTTCATCATACCATGCTTCATAGTAAGACAAGTTAGCAATTTCTTCACTAGTGAAATTAGCAGTGGAATTGAAACCTTCTGGTAATTTGTTTTTGTTAAAATTGTTGTCAGTACAACACATGTATTGAGAACAGTTAGCTTCAGAACCGATCTTATACTCTGTTTGAATATGGAAATCAGAAACATGTAAAACGTTATATGTTTCATCACCTGGTGTTGGAGCAACTTCATGTTTTGGTTCTTTTGCAGGCCAATAAGAAGACATATCAATTTCTGGAGTTTCAGGCATCTTACAGGCTTTACCATGTTGGAAATGACAAAACAATTGACCATCATAACCTGCTGGATCCATTAATTGTAATAAATGAGCAAAATTTGTACCTGAAGTATCATTAACTGTGGTCATTCTACCAAACGTTGTATGACATTTAACAGCAGCACTGAATTTGGTATCCAAACACCATTGTGTAAATACTGGTGCAACTAGTTCAGGTTTAGTAAGGGCTAATGTTTTACCTAGTTCTAATCTTTTAAGACATCTTTCACATTTAGTTGAATTTGTACCATTATAAAGAGTGATTTGATTCAATTGATGGGTGAATTCTTTGATTAAAACTTGATCACTTGGTTTATAGTTGGTATAAGCATATTGTTGCTCCAAACTAGCTTCCAATTGACTTTGAGTCTCTTGACTGATAACAGGAACCGCTGAAGCAATTGAAGCCAAAGCAGCTAATGAACCGAGGATTGACAACTTCATCTTTGGTGCAGGATTAGCCTAATATCCATTTTCAATGAAGTCTGGAGGAATATTGTTGAGTTTAAGTACTTTTCACCACCTAAACCAGGACTATCACAAAAGCATCTCGGAGTGTATAACAACGTATGAATTGGGTAATGATAATGATAGCTCGATGAAAATCTTTTCATCTTTGCAACATACTATACGACTCAATGGCAACGTGGGTTGAGTTAAATTGGTGACGAGTTCATGGAGTTGTATGGGTTTGTTTTCCAAAGGTGAACGGTCAGGGACCCTCGTGTACAACGATTGACACAAATTAGATTCTGGAGATCTGCCTTATGCATCGGCTCCAATTTGGAAAGGGTCTTGATTTCTGGAGGGCACATGGACCCTTGATTTTCCTTTCCAAAGATAAAACCAGTCATAAATCACAAGTCAGAAAGTTGTGTGTGTAGTTGAGTGTACCATAGAAGAAGGGCTTTTGAGCGTTGTACAATGGTTGACTGGCGCCTTGATCCTTGATCCCTTGGTTAATTAGTTTATACTCCGAGATTAATCAGCCGAAACTCATGGCGTAAAGTGAGGTCCAGTAAAAGGCCAAGCCAATTTAGACTGAATACAACATGTAACCTATAACCGTCTATGTCCTTTGGTTTGAAGGCATGCTGAAAAGTGGGATTGCTTCAAGATGAATGTCAGACTTTCAATCCCGAGGATTTTGAGCTTGAATCGAGAAAAATTTCATCATGCATATCTGGGAAAGAAATAATCAGAGTGGAACAGAAACAAGAACAAGAATCAAAATCAGATATGCAGAAATGTCCTTTATGCTCAACAGAACTAAAGAAATGTTTGATTAATACTGATGTTGCGGTCACAATGTGTCCCGAGTTAAGTGTATGTGATCTTTTGACAGATGGTTTGAATTTCATACTGACATCGAACTCCAGTGTTCTTATCCTTTCAACGAAAACATCGAGACAAATATCTCTAATGTCAGTGAATCCTCTTTGAATCAAGCTGCAAAAGCTAAAGTGACCAGACTACAAGGGAAAGAAGCAGCAGACAAGATATTTGGACAATCATCTACATGAAAATAACTAATGACTACACTTTTAATGAACGATATTATGAATATAATTTTATGAAACAAAAACCAAATGACTAAAACTATCTATCTGCATATAAAACATCACCGTCTTTACTTATACTAATGCTGAATTCCAAATCATCATCTGTAGTCATATCCCAAAATTTGTACAGCATCATATTTGAAAACAAGTTACACAAACTTGCAAAGAATAAACCATCAAGGTAATGTTTAACACCTTCACAGATTTGTCTTGAGAATGCATATAGAAACAATTGACCAGCAATGAATGAGATGACAGTTAATGCAATTACTCCAATGACCCAATAATTCTTGATCAAGAAAAGAGCCAATATTATTTGTGAAATGATAAAAGTTAACAAGAAGATGGCATTCAATATATAACAAACAACAAATAAACCTGTAGTGTTTGAACGATCCAGAGTTCCGTTCTTGATCCAATCTTGAAACGTCAGTAATGCAATAAAGAAACTTAAAACACCAAAAGCTAAAGAAGTTAATCTTATAAACCACATTGATTTATTTGTACCATCTTCCCATAATCTAAATCCTAAAAAGCCACAAATCATTAAACACCAACAAGAAGCCGAACTCAATGCAAGTTGAACAGCAACTAAATATGGATAAGATTTTGAACCTGGAGGACTAACACCACAATCAACAACCAATGAACATATATCTAATGCTAGTAATAGATTATAATAAAAAAGCATTTCTAGTCTTCCTATAGCTGTATATTTTGATCTGATATGGTAAATGATGATAAGAAACACTATTAAGGCACCAATATTAACAAAGGCATTACCTATTTGGAATATCACTGTATTTGCCAATTCAATCGAACGAGCATAACATACTGGAATGATACCGTTATTCAGATATTCATGAGTGGTAGGTTTAGTGAATGAAACAACTTGACATAGGGGTAAAGAAGTCCCATTACAGATGGAGTTGAAGTCACCAAAAGCCATGATGGATGCTTAGATCTGGAGGAAGGCTCAAAAGGCTTTGAAAATGAGATTCAAGGTGTGACACGCCAGTGTTTTTGCAACAAGTACGCGTTCTTATTGAATAGAGTGTGAAATCCTGATGCTGGAATGAAGGGTATCACTTGAATGGGATATGGTTGTGGTGATGGTTGGTCTGGTTGTTCTAATTATGGCTCGCTTGTACACTTTTTTTTTGCCTCGTTTCACAAGTTTACAAACAAGTTGAAATGTAAACAAAAAAATTAAAAAAAAAGATGCCACGCGTTTGGGCTTGATCATGTGATGTGTAGTAGGGCTCAGAATTGCTTCAAATCGAACAACGTCACACTCAAAAAAAAATTGATGTTTTCGCGACGACGCTCGTTTTTCATTTGGTTGCGCGTACCGGTTTATTCAGTAGAGTATTGGAGTGCTATTACCAGAAATGCTTTTCGCTGGGAGAATGATTACATAACACCACACTGTTTTTCTTGCTGGTGTTGGGATTTCTTCCCATTGGCAGAGAGCCTCAGCGACTCTCGTTTTTCAAAAGTGTTGAAATTTAATAACCTTCAGAAAGAAGCGTATCAAAAGAAGAACTCCATCATAACAGGAACAAACATCAGTTACAATGGGTATGTAAAGAGAGCAAGGGAGGCCCATATATGGTTAGAACAAGAAGCAGTATATCTGTTTATTGAGATCACGTTTGAATGAATACGGTCGTACAGTCAAGTCAAAAGTACTTAATGAGCAAAAAGATCAAGAATATCAATAAGGAGAAAGAGTAGAGTCAAGCCAAAGGGCATTAGAGGAATAGAAGCAAAGATATACAATGATGAGAGTAATTAGTACGACTGGGGTATGAGAACAGAGCAAGATGTGATCGAAGATATACCAAGTATGCAAAAGTGTGAACTAGTGAAACATTATAATAAAGTCAAGACATAATATCACAGAGAATAAGAGATCAAAGAGGAACAAGTGAAAGATATCCATAAAGCTCTAACAAATACTGGGCCACCTTTATTGAAAGAATCTTCAGAATTTGTAATACTAACATGTCAATTTAGTCAACGTCCCAAAAACCAGAAGAACCTACTGTAAAGGTAAAGAGTGTAGAAAACACACCCAACACAAAGTTACCCAATACAAAGCTGGTAAAGCTTCTTTATTTGCTCAAGGTAAACGTCGTTATGACCGTAAACAATCCGGTTATGGTGGTCAAACCAAACCAGTCTTCCACAAAAAGGCTAAAACTACCAAAAAAGTTGTTTTACGTTTAGAATGTGTTGTCTGTAAAACCAAAGCTCAATTATCATTAAAACGTTGTAAACATTTTGAATTAGGTGGTGATAAAAAACAAAAAGGTCAAGCTTTACAATTTTAAGGTGTTTGACAAATTATATGAAATATTTTGCACTGCTTATAAGGGGGTTTTGTATATCTTAATGTAATGTTTTTACAGATAAAGAAGAGATGGTATTTTGAGTAGATTGTATTGATATTTTGGAACATTTTATAGTAACCTATAACACTGTTAGGCTGCTCTGCCTACGCTCCCTTCCAACTCCTCCGCCTAACTTCGCGTTCTGGAAGGGGTGCTTCCCTGTGTGGCCCCCTTCCAAGATCCAGCGAATTTTAAAGTCGTGAAAGGACTTTTTTCTCGTTTTCCCTGTTTCAAAAAAAGACGTTTACAGATCAGATTCTAAAGCGAAGTGTGTTTTGACTTGATCCATCAACAAGAACTCATTCTTCAAGGCGCTAAACTTGGTTGTGAACAGGTGTGATCCATACATTATCAAGCTGAGAACAAGAATATAAGCAAAACAGCTCGCTAAACACGCGTATACACTCAAGATCAAGAGATAGTTTCAAGAATGTATTCGTTTGATCAATACAATCAACAACAACAACAACAACAGTCCCAATCTCAATCTCAACAAAGAAATGCTGGTCAAGGATTCGTTCAGCCCCCTGCTCAGTTCAGCTCAAACTATATGAGACAGCAAAACTCCCACCAATCGTTACAACAGCAGCTTTATGAGCAACAGCAGCAGCAACAACAAGAATTCTATCAACAACAACAGTATTATCAACAACAACAACAACAACATGCTCAACAGCAACAAGCCCAGCAACAACAACAGTTTTTAAAAATGCAAAACACTATGCCACCGCCTTCAACTCCAATGAACATACCTTCAACACCTCCAAATGTTTACCAATCCCAATATGGAACTTCACCAGGTCAGCTGAGTAACTATTCATCCTCATCCTTCCAACAACAAGGCCAAGCACCTCAAAGTCCTCAATTTTATCAACCTCAAGTTCCTGCTTCTCCAACGAGAAGTATAAGAAGTAATAATAACTTAACACCGGTTCTATCAAACACAAGTTCATTGGCATCGCGTTCCACACATAACAATTTTGAAAATGCAGTTAAGATTCAACCAAACCCACCACAACCTTCTTCACAGTCAAGCAACAATAATAATAACAGTAACTATGTGTATTTTGAAAGAAGACCAGAAACTTTTAAGAAACATACTCAAGATAAAGCAGCAGCAGTTAAATTAAGATTAGAAAATTTTTATCAAATGTCAGTAACACATGCAGTGGAAAGAAACCAAAGACGTGTTGATTTGGAACATAAATTACAAAATGATGACGGGTCAGAAGAACGTAAGAATCGTCAATTACAATCATTAGGACGTAAAGAATCACAATTTTTAAGATTACGTCGTACAAGATTATCTTTGGATGATTTTGAAACTGTTAAAGTTATTGGTAAAGGTGCATTTGGTGAAGTTAGACTAGTTCAAAAGAAAGATACAGGTAAGATTTATGCAATGAAAACTTTATTAAAATCAGAAATGTATAAGAAAGATCAATTAGCTCATGTTAAAGCTGAAAGAGATGTTTTAGCAGGAAGTGATTCTCCATGGGTTGTTTCATTATATTATTCCTTCCAAGATGCTCAATATTTATACCTTATTATGGAATTTTTACCAGGTGGTGATCTAATGACAATGTTGATTAGATGGCAAATATTCACAGAAGATATAACAAGATTTTATATGGCTGAATGTGTTTTAGCTATAGAAGCTATTCATAAATTAGGTTTCATTCATAGAGATATCAAACCAGATAATATTTTGATTGATATTCGTGGTCATATTAAATTATCAGATTTTGGTTTATCAACAGGGTTCCACAAGACTCATGATTCAAATTACTATAAGAAATTATTAGATCAAGATAAAAATTTACAACAACCTCAACCTTTAAATCAACCAGGAGCAAGAAATACAATGATGGTTGATGCTATTCATTTAACAATGTCAAATCGTCAACAAATCCAAACATGGAGAAAATCAAGAAGATTAATGGCATATTCCACAGTGGGGACACCCGATTATATTGCACCAGAAATTTTCATCCATCAAGGTTATGGACAAGAATGTGATTGGTGGTCATTAGGTACAATTATGTTTGAATGTCTTGTTGGTTGGCCACCATTTTGTTCAGAAACTCCTCAAGAAACATATAGAAAGATTTTGAATTTCCAAGAAACTTTACAATTCCCTGATGATATTCATCTAAGTCCTGAAGCTGAAAATTTGATTAGAAGATTGTTGACACATTCTGAACATAGATTAGGTAGACATGGAGGTGCACAAGAGATTAAAAGTCATCCATTCTTTAGAGGCGTTGATTGGGATACTATTAGAAATGTTGATGCTCCATTTATTCCAAAATTGAAGAGTATTACAGATACAAGATTCTTCCCAACTGATGAATTAGAAAACGTTCCTGAAAACCCTGCATTAATTAAAGCTGAAAGACAAAGAGAACAAGGTAAAGTTGGTAATAGTGGTGGCGATAGCAAAGAAGATTTACCATTTATTGGTTATACTTATTCAAGATTTGATTATTTAACAAGAAAAAATGCATTATGAAGTGGATCACAGGCCTTTTTCTCATATAGACATTATTACAGTTTGATTTTTTTGATTTACTTTACTCTTCTTTGTTTAATTGAATTTTAAGAAATGGTTTCATTCTATGAAGACCAGTGAATCTTGTTTATAAAGACTTCAAGTCTATGTAGAGCCTAATGGTAATTTCAACATGAACCCCTGCAACAGCTACTCATAAATAACTCAGCCATATCTACGATTAAACAAGTCAAAAGAATCATCATCAATTGAAAAACACATATACACAAGCCTAATCTAAACCACTTCTTTAACACATGTAGAAACAACTGATTCCCAACATCTCAAGTTTTTAGGATTCAACATCGGGCGCCCAGCAACGTTCTTTAATTCTATCTACGCATATATTCCACATGAGGCCCCCCAGTATCATCCATATAGGAATAAAAAAGACAATACCTTTTTGTAGAGGATGGAATACGCGGTTGATGTTAAAGAAGTGAAATAAAATGGATAGGTCGAAGAGTTTTTTCCAAAGATTTGATTTTTTTTAAAACGATCGAGAATCAAGATTTTGGAAAAATTCGCGAAAAAAGTTGTTGAATAGGGTGATGGATTTGGTCGCGAAAAATTAGGGTTTAGAGAAGAGGGAGGTGATGAGGATGATGAGCATTAGTGTTCAGTGCTCACGCGTGAGATGAGGGTTAGTAAATCGGAGTCAAATGAAGGATGAAATCGGGGGCTATCATTCTCTCATTCTGTCCATGCCTCATGAATTTTTGTAGTAGATTTGTGACGACTACAACATTGAGATTTGACAGGTTCTTATTGTTTGCTTGGACTCAATCTCACATGAGGGCCACTCATTAATCGAGACGTAGCCCATATACCAACTTGTATTCAATCAATATGGTATACTAGTAAGCGGGTGTAGCAGCTAGCTCGATCATGCAAATAGGTATTGCTTTATCACGGTTGTTTGATCTGTTTAGGTTCAAAAGCTAAGAGTTTTCCCTGTAACCGTCAATCTAGATGATGCATAACAATGTGTGGAGATTTTAGTTTGTTTGTTTGTTTGATTAAATGACCATGTACAGAAAACGAAATCTCGGATAAGGACATGAACATCTACAATATTTTTTTGCTAATTCAATTGTGGGAATTGTGCAAATATTTAGGATTCTTCAAACTAGAGAGACCATCTTACACTAGTGAAACTAGTTTCAATGTGTCCATTAGATTAAATAGAAAAGTTCAAATATATGTAAATCATCACTCGTAAACTCATTAAATAGATATTATGCAAATTAGTGTTCTTCAATCTTTTCTCTTTAGTATTTTTTCTTGAACATTTTGTATAACTTGACAAATGGATAGGGAATTCAAACACAAACAGAAACTAAACCTTGAGGACCAACAATATATTCTTTGACAAATTTATTTTTTGAACTCTTGGATTTTATTTGATTTGAAGTTTCAAATTTTGGAGGGTTTGAAGATCTAACAAGACATTTCCCAACCCATTCTTCATCACCTGGTAATAATTTAATACAACGCAATGAATCTTTAAGGAATTTTCTTCTAGTCATGATTTTATGTTCAGGTTTCCAAATCTTTTCATGGAAATTGAATTGATAGTCATTGAATAACATGTCAGCAGCTGATTGATTTGTATGGTGGATTGAAAGATCATCTTCATCTTCATCCGATTCATCATCTTCCTCATCATGTAATTCATGAACAGAATTAGCTTCACCTTCCTCTTCTTCTTCTCTGATTGTTGTCATTTCATTACGAATAGATTCAGCCTCATCAGTAGGAGATCTTGAAACGGGCTCACTTGATGATTCTAGTGATGTACTATTTGGTAATGAAGCAGAACGTTCATGTTGCGAAGTTGGAATTGAACTTGATGAAGATGGTGTAGTAGATGATGTTAGTGATGATTGTTGGAAAGATTTAGACAATTCTTCAATATCAAAACTTGATGGATTTGACTTCTTCCTGTTGAATATTCTTGAAATTTTATTCCTTATTGAAGATTCACCTGAAAAACTTGATCTTCTTTTAGTTGGTGTCAACTCTCTTCTAATCAATTCTGAATCAGAATAGCTTCTATTTCTATTAGAGCTTGAGCATCTTCTATTTCTTCTTCTTCTTGGAACTGTACGATCAGAAGGCATTGGTCTTGTGTCAATATCCAAACTAACATTGATACCAACAGATAAGTAATTCGACCAACTAATCATCTCATCAATAGAATGGAAATGAATGATAAATTGTTCAGTTTCCGCACGAACCCTTAAGCAATTATTCTTTTTCTTGTAATCAACAGGTAAACCAAACTTAGCAAATTGTAAAGAATATGACTTGACTAATCTCTTTGTTGTTAAATAATCACCAGGTTTTTTCTTGACAGCATTCAAAATGAAATCATTCTCTATTGGAGTGAACTCATAATACTTCTTTGTTTTAGACTTCTTCACACGATGTAATAATGGTAAGTTATCTATTGAGTAAAAATTCAACTGTGTGGAGTTCAACTCCATAACCAAATTCTTCCAACTTCTGATAGGTGAAGGTTCATAAGGTGATAACCATTCAACTTTTCTCAATACTAGAGCCACTTGGTTGATTGAAGGTGAGTAATCTGGTAGCTGATGAGTTTCAACTTGTTCATAGATTGGATACCTGATGTTCCGTGACGCATTAGCCGCGGAATATGTTGGTGGATGACAAGGCTGTTTTTGAAGGTATTCCAAGTAGTCCATTTGAGATGAAGAATCTCCAGCAGTGTTGGTATTGGTGATGTTATTGTTTGATTCTTGTTGATGTTGTTGTTGGTATTCGATCGAGCTCATGTTGGAAAGTGGTGAAGTTTGGTATCTAATGTGTGGAGGAGCAACCGCCGAGCTTGAATCTTTGGAACGTGCTGACGACAGCAGCGAAAGCGATGTTGTAGAAGAAGCTGAAGACGATGAGGACGACATGGGTGTAGGCTTGAGCTCAATGTTACTGCTTCTTTCTGGGAAAACTAGACTGTTTTTGAAGTTGTTGTTGATGGTAGAAGTCATGATTGTAATTCTGGGTTCATAAAGTTCTGTGATAATAATTCTAGTGTGGGACAATCAGTTCAAAATCTTGGAGTTCATCAACACTGATAAGAATGAATAGCAGTATGGATCACTAGTTAGTGGTATATAGTTGTTGAAAGAATATCACGAGTATAAGTATCAGAACGACGTGACAGTTGCTTCGTCTGTTTCATAGCAAATGTGTGTTGTTTTATAGAGGACTCATTCGCGTGGATCCAGATTCCCACACCAATTAGATAATCTCGATCCACGGACGACCAGTTACAAAAAATATCGATTCCCCTATTTCCAGCGATTAGGAAAACCAAATATGAAATTTAGCCAAATTACGTCAACCAGGACCTTTCAACCTTGAGCTTAATATATAAGATGGCCTACTCGATGCATAGCTAACGTATTAATCCTAACGTTCCATCAATAATAATTTTGGTTTGTATCTGTTGATGTGGTATCTTGGTTCTTCACTGTATGTAGTTTTCAGGAATCAGGCACGAAAAGACCCGAGGATCGATGAAGATAAAGAGCCCTCGTTACTACTCTTTTGGGAAGTCTAATAGGTAGTCGGTCTGTACGGGCACAGTCGCTGCTAAAAAACTTGTACAAGTCTGCTAATAATTTTAGAGATCTTCATGAATCCGATCATGACGATTTGACGAATAGAATCATATGAAAAAAGAGGAAAGCTTATATGGATTAATCTCGAGATATTTTTACCCGTTACCTCGGGTATCTGAGGCTATTTTGTTCTGGAAAACAATAGTACATACTAAATATATAGCTAGTTGTGACTGATCCACTTCTACCACCCGATGACCTCGAGCCTCACCAATTTATGAGCCATTCTATCCTCTATGTAAAGTAAGCTCTATACAATTCATTGTTCTTTAGATCATCAACCTCTTTCATATAATGATCCATCCCAAGGTTTCTAATCAAATCTTGTTCTGTGAATTGCTCTTTTGTTAGAACAACCAATCTTACGACACATTCTCTTCTCAATTTCTCTCTTTTCAATTTATCACTGATCGTTTCTCTCAACCCACAATTTGTATTACCCATATTCAATCCACTTTTCAATAAATTGACCGTATTTTGACGCAACACATCACGATTCTTAGCAGAGGATTCAAGATCTTGCAATGAACTTCTCAATAATTCATTATCTGCTCTTGATAATAAGATCTCAATAATTTTGGAAACTTTTGATGAAACCTCATTTGTCTTGTCTTGTATATGAATTGTTAGTTCTTCCTTAACCAATTCTTGTGCCTTTTTCAAATTTGCATTTATATGATTGATCAATACCCATTGCTGTTCAGATGTTATTGAATCAATACGATCTTTAAAACTTTGGAAACAATCAGCTTCAGCCATAAATCTAGAGGGACTTTTATCTAGTTCATTTCCTAGAGTTTTCCAATGGTTAACTAATTGCTCGAAATCATTAATAAAAAATGCACTTATTGAATGATTAACCAGTTTAACACTTTCAATCTCTTCATTCTTGAAATTCAAGTTGAATTCATCTTGAGCATTATTCTCAACAGTAAATTTACTTAGTAACAATTGTAGAACTTGCTGTAATCTTGCCTCAAACCCTGAGCTTTGGAAAAAATTCTTCAATGCATTGATTTGTATGTAGTTATCACAGAATTCATAAGATGCTTGGACGAATTTGGCACCAGTGATAATAGAGTCGAGCACAACACTCGGTGTTATCTGCTCAACAACATCAAAATTATCTTCATTCTCGTCCTCTTTACCTTCTTCTTCATATTCTGGATTTTCCAATCTTTTCAAAAATGAATCCAATTCAATCAATTGATAATCCAGCACCTTTCCCATTAAAACAGTAGCATCCTCACAAGATTTCAAAACAGCATCGATGCCAACCACATCTTCATTCTCTATCAATTCCGTATTAATCAAAATCAAATTATAATACATCTCCCATGTCAATCCAGCTTCATCAAACTTATTAACAACAAACTCATGCTTGTCCTTTATTTCCCGCAAGGAATACTTTACAACATCGCATCCGTCAACATTCTTCAAATGACTTGGTGGAACAGTATTATAAACTTCCCAAACATGATAAAGTAATCTATTCGCATTATAATAAGCGTCAACTAGTGTCGAATCCTTATTGATAGCCTCTATGTAGTTTTCATATGCCCTTTGATAAAATCTTAAAGACTTGGAAAGATCTGATATTATCCAACGATCTCCTGATTCTTCTTCTTCAACTCCATGGTCTAAATAATCATTTGCTGTGATTAGTGTTGGCGCTGAAGGGCTTGGACTTGATTTTTTAGGAAACTTTGGGATCTTGGGCGTTTCTTGAGTGATCTGGTTAGTTCATTGAGATAAAAAAAGCTTGAATGTAGTGTTGATACTCACTTTTAGGGGGCATTGTTGGCGTTTGTTGTTATTAACCTATCTAGAGAGGGTTTATTATAAGCTGGTTCACAATTTTTTTTTGTTGTTGTTTTTATTTAACCGGAGCGGATGACAGAACACATAAAACTTTGCTACGCGCGTCACATATTAAATTAAAATGTATTGATTACTTGATTACTGATCTAATAAGTAATCAATCGTATCAGTCAGCTCAAACACTAGTTTCTTTCCTTTACTCATCCCATAAAACTTTCTTTCGATAGTGAAACTCATCTTGTCTCTTCTATTCAATAAAGCCTCTAATTTTTTTTGAATCTTGTCTTGATCTTTATAAGCGTCTTCAATATTATCATAACCAAAGAAAGACAGTATTTGATCTCTTGATGAAAATTCAACAGCAATACAGTTTTCATTAATTTTCATATTTCTCAGCATATTTGGAGGGAAATTTGTTAACAAAAGTCTGAACCCAGTTGTGTTGATAGTTGTGCTATTGAATGGTTTACCAATGATTTGAAAATTTAAAGGTTCTGAACCGAGTATATAGCCATGAAAAACAACCGCACCCCCTTCAGTTAGATAATTACCTTCTTTAAAAGCAGATGCAATGGCAGTTAATGGATCATCCTCATCATCCTCCTCCTCATCTTCATCTTCATCTACCTCTGCTTGTTTCTCTGTTTCAGTTTCTTCTTGAGGAGCCTCCGTTTCGGGAACCTCTTCATGGACCACAGATTCATCTGTTCCATTCTCTTCAACCATTTCATGTTTAACCTCAACTTCGACAATATCTATTTGTGTCTGTTCCACTTGAACCTGACTTTCACTCTGTTCATTATCAGTAACACATAATGAAGCTTCACTTTTTTCAATGTCATCTTGACTATAAGAAAAATCATCAGAGATTTGGGTTAGTGGAAGCTGGCTCCCCATAGAGTTTGGTGGTGGTATGAATAGTGGGTTTGAAGGAAATGGCGAAGGATCAATATTCTCTGGTGGTGTTAGTTCTTGAGCTGTTCCATTACTGCTATTACTCTCTTGAGAAGTTTTGTCTATCTTTTGTCTTTTGTTTGGCGTTTCAAAAGATGCTGTTGATGATGATGGTTTTATTATTTCAATTATCTTCTTCAGTTCTTCTTTATTTTTGGAATTATTGAGTGAATACCGGCTTTCAATGGCCTTGATCAATGAGGTAACTTTAACTTGTTGTATGAGACTTAACCCTTTGATCATTGAAGGTCCTTCATTCAAAATCTTGAAGCCGGTCATAATGAAGTCAGCTGCAGTGGTACCGTTATAAGCCTCAGCGGTTACATGAACCAACACGAAATAACCATTATCAAGAAAGTGTGTCTTTGTATCACCTCTTACTTTCTTCTTCGAGGGGTCTTCTTCTATCTTATAGACTTTTTTCAACTCCTTGAAATGCTGTGCAGCGTCTGATCCTGATTTCACAGGGAACGAATGGTATCCTTTCTTGTATAGTGATGTGAAATCTGTCAGCTCTAAAACAGGTTTATCGCCAAATTGGGCAGTCACAATAATCATTGTCAATTTGACAATAACTTTATCAGCTTGTTCCTTAAGACGGGTCAATCTCACAGACCGAAGGTCCTGGATATCCTTGATGTCATGGACCTTCATTTTGAGACTTAGTTTGCAGCTGTGAAAGGTTATTGTTCCGTGAATCTTGTTGATGTGTTATTGTTTATTTCAAGAGAAAAAACCACGGTAGACACACTACATCAACACAATTTTTTAAAGAGAGAAGACGCGTCAAGTAAACACAACAACACGAACCGAGCTAGATCAAACCTACAAAGTATGGTTGATTATGGGTTGTTGAAGAATATCGCCAGTCTTTCAGAGCCAAATGGCTATTATTTTGGGGAGTTGGTGTGTATGGTTGTATCCGCCAAAATTGGAACACCTTCAAGACTGGGCGTTACGGACTTCACAGCAAACAGGTTGATTGAAACAGACTATACAAGAGAAAATTACATCAGGACCTATGATGAGCGGATCCCATTGGACCAAATAATTCAATTAGGTATATATGAAAACAAATTATTACCCTTTGTGAACTCCTACAAGACCTTGAGAGGTAAAGAATTAAGAATCGGTGAAGGTTGGACAAATGTCCTGAGCGATGCAGTTTATGTTAAAGTTCAGGTTAAATTCAAGATGTTTAATGGTGTTCTAGAAGGTCTTGTCAAATCAATGACTCTCTTAGATCTCACAATAGGAAATGTTGATCTATCGTTGCCTGTGTTTAGACACACAATCAAGACTTTACCACCTTCTTTTGTTTTTGGGAATCTACAGAATTTTGAGAAGACAATACCTCCCACAAGCATAAGAAACTATATAACAGGTCCTGGTAGTGAAATTACTGAAGAAGATTTGGGAAGTTCTCCGGCCTCCAAATCAGGAGCTCAAAATATCAGAAATAACCGTGAGACATTATATGATCTAGCTGCCCCATATGCTGGTGATGCTCCAACTAGTCCTTCTGCTCCTCCTGTCAAATTATCCTCAGTGGCTGATCTCCCCGAAGACACTATCCATCGAAGGGATTATGATATAGAATCGCCTATTCGTCAAGATCCACAAACACAAGTGCCTCATACTCAAATAAAATCAACATATCAAGATCCGAAAGAGAGAGAGGAGTCAAATTTCATAGAGAGATGGAACAAACAAAAGACTATAGATGGAAAAGTCTTGGAATTTTCAGGTGCTGTCGTTGAAATTGAGCCATTAATGAATCAAGTATGTATCAAATATGATATCAATAAACCACCAGTGTTGAACCCTATAACAATCACTGTGAAAAGTGGATCAATTAGAAAAAGTCGAAATGAAGATCAATTCTTGAGAATATCCTTCGTTTCAAATTTGGAAGTTTTTAATTTCCTAGAGATGCATGAATTGGAATTGATTTATATCAAATCTCCAGAAATCTACCAAAAATTTCAAAAAATCTTAAAATCCAAAAATATGTTTGATTTCAAAGTATCAAGAAGGTTAATTAAAGTCAATAATTTTGGCAATTTCATATATGGTTGGGAAGGGCCAGGCATGACATTAAACGAGCTATACAAACAGGCATGAACCAGCTCAATTTTCATTTAACCAAGTTATGAGATCATCACTCAGTTTGTCAAATACATCATCTGTTTCGATGAATAAGTTGTTGAGTCCCTTTTCGTACTCCAACAATCTGATATTTTCAGCTGGACAATACTTTGCAAAATATTCAGTACCTTTGACTGTGGATACTGGATCTTTTTTTGAATGAATTAATAAGACGTTATGAACCGCAAAATCATTGAATTTTCTCTTGTTTTGTAGTACATGACTTATATGTTGGATTTCATAAAGGTAATTTGCAGTGATTGTGGAGAAGTTGAACTTTTTGGACTGAAGATAAGACAACCATCGTCTATCAGAGGTCAAATGTTCATACTTGATTGGAAGTGCAGATGTTTTAGATTTGGGAAGAACAAGAGCAAGAAATGGTGTAGTTGTTTGTGAAATTAAGCTGGCAAATTCAGGACATGCTGATAGGAATGGATTAATTGAAATGATACTTTTGATCCTGTGCTTGAATTTCCCTTTGACGCAATAGTTGAGAATTCTAGACCCTCCAATGAAATGACCAATTAAATGGAGTTTGTGACTTTTAACATAGCTTTGTGAATCTATATCATTGATACAGAGGTCCAAGATTCGACTCATCTCATTATAGATGTCCAAGCTGCTTTCATAAACGTTGGTCATTTGACAATAGAAGGTTTCATACCCATGCTTCCCCAAAACATCTATTAGCCTGTGATACAGAGTTACGTCCTCACCAGGATTATGCATCACTAAGACTCTTCCTTTATACGTCTGACTGTCGTCAATAGGCTGTCTGGTGTCAGTAGAAGTATTAGAAAAGAAACATTTCATACATACCCATACTTGTGCCCTATAAGCATACTGTTCCTTGATAACATCAACAAGTCTGGGTTCCTTACCCAACATTATACCCAGTGAACTCATTTCTTCAATCATATCTTCACAACTTCTTCACTTCTCTTCAAAGTGAGTGAGTACAATAGAGAAATTTCTTTCATGAGTGCGTTTTCTTGGATTCTGTACATCAATACTTGTTACTCAACAGGCGTGTCTGTTGGCAAACAGCCAAAAAACCGTTATCGATTAATTTTTCGTAACGGCCTTCAAACTTTGGAATGCAGATGAAATTACGACAAAAGTTGAAAGGTGACAAAAACAACGACAGATTTGAAAAGCAAAGGAAGACAGGAGCATTCGAGATCAAGGGTTCTTACATGTTATCTCAATTTGGGGAAACAAATCAGAACAATTGTCGACAAAGAGGATATCTCTTGTGACAACAAGATGGTAATCCCGAAGCACGTTTTCGTCCACTATTGGGTCGCTGGACTTGAAAAAAAATTAACACTAGCGAGATCTTCAATCCATCAATCATAAAATTATAGCACCAGTTACACACATATACTAGTTCAATGCTTTGCAAGCCAGTCCAATAGGTCTCTTTTGGCTTCCTTATAGATTTCTTCCCTTTCTATAAAGATACAATGAAGAGCCCCCTTGACCGGTATGAACGTCTTATCTTTGATAGGAACCAAATCAACAAACTTTTCAGAGGCGTGAACATCATTGATGTGGTCTTCATCTCCGTGAAGGATTAATAGTGGAACTGAAAAGCCCTTGGCGTAGTCTGGTTCGAGCAATCTCTCACCTCTATCGATTTGTTAGCAAGGAATTGAAGCTGGATCAAAATCATACTCACCTTTTCAAAAACTCATAAATGTTTTTCAAAGATCCCAATAGTGGTGTAACTGGCTCATTTGATAAGAATTTTCTCCATTCTGGCACACTTGTGATATATTCTTCCTTCAACTTGGTGTCCATTCTATAATTTGGGATAAGCTTCATAGCACTGTATGAAATCCCGTACAAAACTCTACCAGGTCTTGTGCTTGGCTGTATGATGTTAGTAGCAGCATTTGAAGATTCTAGTTCATATACTCACATGTAATAAAACTAATGGGCCAGAGACCGCGATACCAGTCAAATGATCTTTGTATTTACCTTTGATCCCATAGTTCAAAGAGATCCCACCACCCATAGAGTGCCCCATTAAGAATAACTTTTTGTTCTCACGAGCCTCCAATTCATCAATATTCTTTTTCAAGAAAAAGTCTAAATCATCAAAAGCATGGAAATCGTCGGTAATACCTTTTAATTTTCCAGGGGATGTTAACCCAGCACCTCTTTGATCGAAGAAAAACACTTCATATCCTGAATGACTTAAATCATCAAACAATTGAACATAGACTTTGGAGAACTCTGAAAACCCATGAACCCAAACAATTCTTCCCTTCAATTCTGTGTCTTTTGGAACTGACTAGATGAATAGCAATTAGTAAATATGTTCCGTTACATCAACAAAAAACAGTGAATCCTACCCATAGCTCAGTGTAAAAATTGGCACCATTATACTCAATGTATTGGACAACTGGTTTGTTCACTGGAGTATAAGGTGGCAGCGGTGTATTTGTCACTTGGCTCATGATTAAAGGATAGTCCGCTAAAATAATAGTACGTTAAAATCTGTAGTCTTGCCTGTTTATATTTCCGCACTTCAAGATTTCGCGATTGGAGGCACGGCAAAAACTGGCAGACTACACAAATACAACTATAAACAAAGTTTTATATTCAGTTACACAAAGCTGAAATATTTATAAAAGGCAAGTACCAGACTTAAACTTTCAAAATATCTGCAATGACCTTAGAAGCTTTGAGAGCTTCTTCCTCACAATAACGTCTACCAGCCAAGGTCAGACCAACTGGCATACCATCAGAAGCTTCTGGATCATAGATACCATACTCATAAGCTTCATACTCATTACGAGGTTTGTATGATTCATCTTTCAAATCAATTGATTTATCACCAAAGACACCAGTTGGGAAAGTAACACAAGTAGCATCCAAAATGTTCCATAATGAAGTATAACCCCAATATTTAATTTCTGAAGTCTTTGGAGCAGTACCAACGTAAGTTGGAGCAATAATAAAATCCACGCCTCTTTCGTTAAATAAATCTAGGTATTCTTGACGTAGAACTTCCCTTGTATGTGTGTAAAATTGTAACTCTAAGGTTTTCAAACCTTTATCACCTTTACCAAAAGTTAAATAATGTTCAGTTAATGGGGCTAAAGGTTCACCAGAAGCAGATAATCTATTGAAGGCAGAATAATTACCATCACAAGTGTAAGCGGCATTAGCAACTTCAGCAGCTTCATAAACTTTATGAGAATCCCAAGTGATGACATTAACACCAGCAGCTTTCAAATCTTCTTCAACTTTCTTCAAGGCACGTAGAACTGGAGGATGAGGTTTGACAACACCATCATCATAAACAATACCAATGGTTAAATCTGATGGTTTCGGAGTTGGGACTTCTCTCCAAGGAATTGGAAGACTATCTTGATCATATTTCCATGGTTCTGCAGCAACATAATTCTTCATGAATAATTCTAAATCATCAACAGAATTACTCATTGGACCTAAAGCACAACCAATAGTTTCAGGATAAGTATCTTCAAAAGGAGCAAAACAACGAGCCATTGATAATCTTTTAGTTGATGGTTTCAAACCCCAAATACCATTGAAAGCAGCTGGTGAACGGATTGAGCCACCAATATCAGAGCCAACACCTAATGGAGAACCTCTCATACCAATCAAAGCACCTTCACCAGAAGAGGAACCACCTGGAGATAGTGAAGTTTTGTAAGCATTTCTACCACGACCAGTGATGTTATTAATACTATCCAAATGCATCAAACATTGAGGTTCAGTAGTTCTAATGTAGAAAACAGCACCTAGATCATACAAGATTTGATTAGTTACAGAGAACTTTTCACTAACTCTATCAAGGCAACCAACAAATCCACCATGAGTGACACGGCCAGCGTAATCATAATGTTCTTTCAAAGAAACTGGAACACCATGTAACGCACCGATAGTTTTACCGTATTTTTCTTGATATTCATCCAATTCCTTAGCTCTTTTGATACCGTCTTCAAATAATATTTCCATAGCACAATGGGTCAATTGATGGGCAATTGTTGCTCTTTTGATGAAGGCCAAAATGGTTTCTGAGGCAGTCAATTCTTTAGCAGCGATTTTTTTAGCCAATTCGGTAGCAGTCATATTTGTAATTTGTAGTGATTTCTCATCCAACACTTTCTCTGGGACAGTGGTAGCATTAAAAGGAGCGGCATCTAAATCTTCTGGATATAAAGTTGAAGGAGCAAGATATTCCTTTGGCATGGCACTTTTCAAAGCATCATTATAAGCTTTGATCTTTGGAACCCAATCTCTCTCGTAACGTTCTGGATCACTTTTGTAAATAGATGGCTCACTGAATAATGGTTCTTTAGCGTGGTCAATAAATACTTTAGCAGCTGACATGATTGATGATGGATGTATGTTGAATTATGAATCATTTCAAACCATTGAGCCTAAGCATCAGGGTTCTTCCCCGTCTTTATATGATTTTGGATGAATAAAATTTGATAAGCATATTGAATACTGGTCCAAATTAGTACATTTCTCCACAAGCGACGTTTATAGATATCTAAAGTATTTGATTATCTTGAGCTGGTGAAGTGAACTCAAAACTCAAAAGGCTTTTCAAATTTTCGACCGGCGCTTAGCTTGTGAACTTCCTTATTGGGAGTTGCGACTCCCGGTTTTGAGGTGATGCCTTATCTCAACAAACTTGATCGCTTTATCTGAATATTATCCCTTTTGAGGTGTCGCTTATAGCATTAGTGGTGATTCGGTTTGCAGGCTTTGATTTATGCTAATATCTCTTCATGGTTCAAAGTGACATGTGCAATTGTCAAGCAGAAAATAAAGGCATTGATAGAAATACTACTATTACTCGTTTAGTGTCTCGCTTATGATGTTTTACTGACTCCAATCGAAACTGATGTTTAATATAGAATATCTATTAGCTATACATTCGGACCAAATTGGCATCCAATTATCCTCATCAAACGGATATGATATCAGATACAACCTTGGCGGCTTTCAAAGCAGCTTCTTCAGTGTAACGTCTACCAACAAGAGTTAGCCCAACTGGTAACCCATCAGAAGCTTCTGGATCATAGATCCCATATTCATGTTCTTCGTAAACATTACGTGCTTTGTAGCTTTCATCTTTGAAATCAGTTGATTTATCACCAAAGACACCAGAGGGGAATGTAACACAAGTTTGATCCATAATGTTCCACAATGAAGTGTAACCCCAATACTTGATAGTAGAAGGTTTTGGAGCAGTACCAACATATGTTGGTGTAATCAAAAAATCAACTCCTCTTTTATTGAACAGCTTCAAATACTCTTGACGCAAAACCTCTCTAGAATGAGTGTAATATTGCAGTTCCATAGAACTCAAACCTTTATCACCTTTACCAATTTGTAAGTAATGTTCACTCAATGGAGCTAATGGTTCACCAGATTTTTCTAATCTATCAAAGACAGCAGAATTACCATCAGATGAATAGGCAGCATTAGCAATTTCAACAGCATCATAAACTCTATGTGGGTCCCATTTAATGATGTGGACACCAGCAGCCTTAAGTTTTTCTTCGACTTCTTTCAATGCACGTATAACGGGTGGATGTGGTTTAACAACCCCATCATCATAGACAAAGCCAATAGTTAAATCAGATGCTCTTGGGGTTGGAACTTCTTTCCATGGGAGTGGAAACAATTGTTGGTCTAATTCCCAAGGCCTTTGAGCTAAATAGGATTTCATAAACAATTCCAGATCATCAACGGAATTACTCAAAGGACCCAACACCGCTTGGATGGCTTCACAAGTTGTATCTTCTCGAGCTGAAATTGAACCAATTAAAGAGATTCTCTTTGATGAAGGTTTCAAGCCCCAAACCCCATTAAAAGCAGCAGGACCTCTAATGGAACCTCCAATATCAGAACCAAGTCCCAATGGTGAACCTTTCATTGCAATGATTGCACCTTCACCAGATGATGATCCACCAGGACTCATTGTTGTCTTGTGTGGGTTTCTGCCACGACCTGTGATGTTGTTGATGCTATCCATATGCATTAACGATTGTGGTTCAGTAGTTCTAATGTAAAATACAGCACCAGAATCATACAATAGTTGACTAGTCAATGAAAATTTCTCCGAAACATTGTCTAGCAATGACACATAGCCAGCATGTGTAACATGACCTTCAAATTCATAATGTTCTTTCAAGGATAGTGGAACACCATGAAGTGGACCAACTGTGTGTCCTGTTTTTGCCTGATATTCATCCAACACCTTAGCTCTTTTAATACCGTAATCAAATAAAATCTCCATGGCACAATGGGTTAATTGATGGGCAAGTGTAGCTCTTTTGATGAATGCCAAAATGGTTTCTGAAGCAGTCAATTCTCTAGCAGCGATTTTTTGGGCAATTTCTGAAGCGTTTAATTCAGTGATGGTAAGAGTTTTTTCATCTAGAACTGTTGCTGGAATACCCATGGCATTGAAAGGAGTAGCATCTAAATCATCTGGTAATAAAGTACTTGGGGCAAGATATTCATTTGGGATTGCATTTGAGAGCTTTTCATTGTAAGCTTTGATCTTTGGGACCCATTCTTTTTCATATAGTTCCAGATTTGGCTTATAGGAGGTCGCTGGTGCGAGTAATGGCTCCTTTGAATGATCAATAAATAACTTAGCTGCACTCATAGTTTATCTTGAATTGTTAGATACATCATTGAAGGTGAAGGGGCCTCTCTGTATCTGGACAATAGAGGTTTTAAATAATATCAATCTATCCCCTATTGTAAATACAGCAAAAGAAACTAATCCTTTATCGCATTTGGTCTCTATTTTCTATGAATCATCTCGTCCACTTAAACTCAGCTTTATCCAGATATTGATAACAAATCAAGCTTTTCTAGAGCAAAACGTCCTATGTAACTTGTTCGTTGTCCCTTTTGCTACAAACCCGATTCAAGAAGATTCGCGATTTTCCTCGAATTTGCAAAATTTCATGGTCTGCCATTTTTGGAGTGAACGAGCTTATCAGAAAAATTCTTTGTTGACTTTGAATGGCTGAATCGGTGGCTAAAATATCAAAGATGATGACAATTCTTTTTTTGAAGGAGCTAGTATTACGTCCCCAATTGACACATTTACACATAGTACACCATTGGAATACCACCATATTGATAGGCCGCTATTGTTTATAAAATGGTAAAACATCCCTATGAGCAAGTCATCAAGTTTGAAGGTCTGGGAACTTTAAAGCCAAATAGAGCCAGAACAAAGAGATCAAGAAATGGGTGCTTCAACTGTGAGTAGATTCGGAAAACAATATGTTATCTGTCATCTAACAGGTCTTTAGGTCGAAAAAGAAAGAAGAAATGTGACGAGATGAAGCCTTCTTGTTCTTCATGTATCAACAAATGTATTAGCTGTGTTTGGCCCAAAGATGGTGGTGATAAATTACCAAAAGGATACAGAGTTCCAAGCTCTACGTCATCTGAGATGAACCCCAATGAGGGCACAATATTCATTCCTGTTGAGTTTGACTCAAAGACACCAGAAGTCGAAGAAAGATCACCAGTCAGCTCCATTGATTTTTTTGAGTCACCTAAAGGAATGACAATGATTCCTTATTCCAATGTCGCAGAGCTCATAGATGACTTTGGGTCTCCAGATTCAACCTCCTATTCTCTAGATCTTGAAAATTCATCAACTCCTTCATATAAAATAACTTTTCTCAGTCCATTTAGTTCTGATCCTGATCAAAGGTTCATCTTAGCTTGTACAAATGGTTTTATTGAATCTGTTGGTCCTCAGTATACACATCCTTTGCTAACAACCACTGCAACTTTTTCACCGTTTGTCAACAATAATCCAATTTCTCAAAAAGTTGCCATTGCCTGTGGTTGTGCTTTTCTGGCGTGGCAAAACCCTGAATTAACTGGATTGTCAACTCAAAAATATTATACAGCTTTTAATGCCTTGGAAACTTATGTGAATAATAATGAATCTGCTTATAAGGAGAGCTGGGTTGGTGCTGCGTTTCAATTGATGTGCTTGTGCTCTAAAATCACTTGGAGTTGTTCATCTGATAATTGTATTGCTAATCTAGTGAACTCATATAAAATCATTAGAAGACGGTTCATTGAAACAACAAGGTATGGTAAGAAGATACAAAAAAGTGATAAGATTTCAAGTTTAGAACCTCAATCAGACTTGGCCCATTATTTGAAGGACTTCAAGAATGATGCACTACAAATGGAAATTGAGAATAGCCTGATAGATCTGGATGATTTCAGCACGGAAGTTTTTGAATCACATTTTGAAAAAATGTTTGTTGAAAGTTTTCTATTCAATTATAGTATCGCCCTTTTGGTTTCTGAACAATTTTATCTTTTACCAAATCCGTTTGAAGTATTTAGAGACCTTCGTCAATTCTTGAAAACACCGTTATTCAGCTGTGATGTTGCTTGGATGAATAACCCTGTATTTGGTGCTTCTTTAGATGCTTATGAGTTGGCTGCTAAGGCTTCATATCTACTGAGAAACTTGAATGATCCAAATATGCTTGTGACTGCAAAGAAGCTCTATGATCTTGCAAGTTTTTATCCATCACCAATGATTCCATCAGAGATTCGTGTTAATTCTACCAAGTATAAGAACTTAAGAGATAGTGTTTTGATGGCTGAAATCGTTGCCAAAGTTTCAAAGATATTATTAAGAAAATTAATCATACCAGAAATAACAGAAATGGATTCGGTTGTCCAGAAGGATTTATCTTCTATCTTTATCAAACTGAAATCAATCTCGTCAGATTCTAGGGTGAAGATTATTTCTTGTTGGCCACTTCTTATAGCTGGTGCTGCTACTCAAAATGAAGAACAACGGGAACTTTTAACGAAGACCCTATTAGAAGCTGGTGCCTTAACACATGGTCGTCATGTTTACACAGTTTTGGATGCTCTAGATATCGCTTGGGGCAAAAGCCCAGAATGTGAAGAGATCAAAACCAGAGGTCTTGATATATTATTTGATAGAAGAGTTGTGGGTAAAGTGATTTTATAGAATGCTGTGTGCTTTGAACACAATACATAATAATACACAACCATTTTACCGGTTACACCTTGACTTATTCAGGATCTAACGGAGCAATAATATTAAAATGAATTGTAATTGGTATACTGTAGTTCTTGTGATGGCTTTAATTTTAAGCGCCTTCCTAATCGGGACTAAGCGCTCCTGGTTCTGTTTTCGGTAGTTTTCGTCGATTTTGGCGTCCACTTAATCAAAAAGCGGAACGTGAACAATCAACTCATCAAGCCCTGGATCATAAATGTGCCAACTGACAGATTGTACGCACTCCTTATCAATCCATTATCCATTACATTTGGCAATTGTGTCTTTTATCAACAGATTTGGCCAGCCGCAGCTCAAAAGAGAGAAAAACCGGAACTCGATGATGTTGATGATGCATTCCACTAGATAACGATTAGATTACAAAGGATTAGGATGCTACGATGTAATTGATCAACATTAGGTACATGGAGGTTTAGTTATTATGGCAAGCTACATCAGTGTGCTTCTGCTATCTAGGATTCTTTGTGGTGGTATATATAGAGCTATGACAATCCATCTTTGCCACCATTATCATTGTTTCAACTAGGTTCAAACACTTAGCTAAAATACATCGAATATGGGTCACGGTGCTATCAACTACAAAGCTGTCCCAGGTACAACACACTTGGTTGATTTAGATGGTCATATGAATGCTCACCATTCAAAAGGTGATTCACAAATTGTTTTAATTCCAACGCCCTCAGAAGACCCAGATGATCCATTGAATTGGAGTGCTAGAAGAAAATGGCTAGCTGTTTTCTGTAACGTCGTTTATACCTTTGGTGTTGGTGTTCCATCTGCTGCTATTTACTCAGTCTTGACTAACATTGCTGCTGAAACTGATATCACTTTAGGTCAATTGAATGCAGGTACTGGTTATATGTTTTTATTCTTTGGTCTTGGTTGTTTGATTTTTCAACCTTTAGCATTACAATATGGTAAAAGACCAACCTACCTGTTAAGTATGTTTGCTACCACCTTAATTTGTGTGTGGTCTCCTTACTGTAAATCAAATGGTGAATGGATTGGTAGTAAGATTTTGCAAGGTTTCTTTGGTGCTCCAATTGAATCATTAGGTGAAATCACAATGTCTGATATCTTTTTTGAGCATGAAAGGGCCAAAGGTATGGGTATTTATGCTGTTGCCTTGTTAACATCAAACTTTTTAGCACCAATGATTGCTGGTTTTATCAGTGATGGTATTGGCTGGAAATGGGTCATGTGGATGTGTTCTATCTTTGGTGCTGTTTGTTTTGTGTTTCTATTCTTTTTCATGGAAGAAACCAATTATAACCGTAAATTAGGCTCTAAAAAGATCAATATCATGACAATTGAGGGTATCGGTAAAGATGAAGAAAATATCACTAGCGTAACATCTGAAGAGAAAAGAATTGGAACTGTCTTATCTCATCAAACAATGGAGGAAAGAATGCAGGAAACAAATGAAAATTTGTATAATGAAGTTGATATGGCTTCAAGCTCTGATGAATTAAATTATGAATCAAAACCAAGAAAAACTTTCAAAGATAAATTATCATTGACTGGTGGGTTTAAAGAAAAGTTTCTACTGCTTCATTATTTCATTGGCCCTTTCAGAATGGCTAGATTCCCTTCTGTTCTATGGGGTGGTTTCTTGTATGGCTCTTCACTGGTCTGGTTTAATTTGTTGAATGCCACTGAAGCTACTGTTCTTGGTGGTGCACCATATCATTTTTCTTCAGCTATGTGTGGGTTAGCCTACATTTCACCAACTATCTTTTCTGTTGTCTTCTTCTTCCTTTCTGGTTATTTATCTGATTTTTTGAAGGTCAAATTGGCTAAGAGAAGAAATGGTCTTTCTTTACCAGAGGATAGATTTTGGGTTCTTATCGTATATATGGTCTTAGGGTTTTTGGCAAGTATTGGTTGGGGTGTTGGTGCTCATTATGGTGCCCATTGGATGGTCCTTGTTGTTTCCATGGGTGTTTTGGGAGGTCTTGGTGTCTTTGGCTGTATTTCTGCTGTTACTTATTGCTCAGATGCTTACCATGAACTAGATTGTGAAGCTATGGTTGTTGTCATTCTGATTAGAAACTTGATGTCGTTTGCCTGTAGTTATGGATTAACTGATTGGGTTGTCAATATGGGTTACAAGAATGCATTCATTTCATCAGGTTGTATTTTGTTTTTTTGTAATGGTTCGTTTTTGCTCATGAGATACACTGGTCCATTTTGGAGAAACAAGACAAAACACATCTACTGGAAATATGTTGAACAAAATAGAAAAGTTGTTGGGCATTGAGCTATACCTGTCTTGGTCAAATCTAGCTCAACGTTGTTTAACAATTGGAGTGTTCCAACTTTGCAGATTAGCTGATGGTGCTTGTGCTTCACAAGCTGATGGGACTTGGAAAGTTCACTTTCTGTTTTTTAAATGTTTTACTTTGTGTTTTAATATCAACTGTTTCTGTGCAGTTCAAGCTGCAGTATATTTCTTTCAATTCATCATCCTACGGATTTGATTAAATTTGTCCTGTTGTTCTGTTGTTTAATATCAATAGTGATCCACGTCAGTCTTTAATTTTACTTTATCAATATATTTATATAGTGTTACATCAAAAACATATCAGTTTGTTTTGATAATAAATTGGTTATACTAGAATAATTAGTTGTCGTTGTAATTTGATTAGTATTCTGCTGCTTAGTTCCCACAGGAAAATAGTGTCTCGATCCCTTCAAGGAGTTGTAAACCTTGCTAGCTCCATTACCTAGCTGTTTTAAGGCTAGTACAGCTATATAAGTCGCCTTGCACTGACTGGAACTGCACGGACGTGTATTCTTCAAGAATAGATGCTCCAGTTTCTACTAGCTCAACTGGTGATTAATGATATTGCAAGCTTTAAAGCAGCTAGGGAAACCCACGGCCATATAATATTACAAATATATTTAATATTTGTTATAACGTATCGGCCAATATTACCTGCAAAGTGATATCGTATATAACCATTTAATTGGAATTAATGCTTTTGATCTGCTCATAATTTGACAAGCCAACTTCCATTATTGGAGCATAATATTCATCAAGGTTTCAAGTCGAAGGCTCTAAGCGAGATCGAATGCAGGAGAGCAAATACTTTTCATGTACAAGGATATTATAAATGGTGCTTGCATTTATGAAAGAGCTAGGTGATACGTTTAGTGTTGAATTTGGAATTTTGAGGTTCATAGTTTAATTTGGTAGCTACATCAGAATTCAATGACCTACGCCTGAGCTCATACACCTACTTCTTGGTTATTTTATAGGCCGTCTCAAAACTCTCAAGTTTCAACCAGAACGAAATGCCATTTCAAAAAACTCTGCACTCGTGATATACAGACTTCTTGCAGCATGCTTTAAATCTCTCAACAACACAGCTTCCCAGTCGCACTATACGCCCTAGCATGTCCTTCTCAAAAAATGGCTATGTGTACAGCTTAATTTATCTCGTCACAAGCAGGTTTTAACAGCTAAAAGGCAAAGCGATGAGGCAGAAATTCATTCTAGAAGCATTTCACATGCATTATAGTAAGACATAGAAGCATAATAATAATACGATCAAGCATGCGGTAAATTGAACCGCACAGCGAATATTTGATTTAACACTGAGACTGGGTCCTGACATGAAGTTTGAAGTACTTTGAAGTTTGAACTGTACCTCAACGTTAACATTATTATGTATAAATGGTTCTACGCTGGCTACACTCGCGGTTTATATGAGCCAAACATCTAATATCAATGATTGGTTTATCGATTATATTTGAAGTTATCTTGTACAATATATGTGATTTTGGACGACAGATGAGATAATATTTAGATATATCAAAAATTTTCATGCTACAAGTAATTGGTTAGGACTCAGGTACGGCAACACGCTCTAGTGATCCAAGTTGAGGCTTAGCTAGCCTGGTACCTACACGGTTTGAATCCATCAAGAGCACTTTTAATGTCCTTGTGATCCTGTTTCCTCATGCCTTTTGGAAGTTTCCATACTCTATATGTACATTATGTATAATTCATATCGCTTTAACGTTTCTGTTGAGTACTTGATCACAAAAATGCATTACAGAACTAATTTGTATAGCATTTCTGAACTCTGTGATCAGGGATGGCTCATATCATGACGTCATGTTCACGCGCTTGGTGAGAGGAATTTTAACATACAACTACTGTTTGGTATCGAAAAATTAGCATAGCGAAAAAAGGTGTCATTTGGCTAAAAAAATTGTGTTCAACAAAGAGATTTAGCTGTACATCATCATGGACCTCTTTGTATGGGTTCAGTTATCGGGATTCGGGATACCCAGATATGATCATCGCTGTCATTTTTCTCTGGTGCCACACATGTATGCTTCTGCATGTGTGGTTCAAAAACTGCAGGATCTAGCTTGTCATGCATCGAAGTTTCGCAGTTGCCCAAACACGGATCAACTTGTATAATCTACTACACTGTAGCACGTTACGCTACCGATGAATCATGACACGCGTCTGTCTGAAGACTGAAGCTTCAAGACTTGAATCATAGAGTCAAGACTCAATTCCCAAGGCTACATGTACAGCCTAGGCTCTGATTCCTCTACGTACAGATAAAATGTTCGATTCTTTTGACTTCATCAACTGATTATTATGCTATATAGCTGATACACTTTCTGATTCGGCATAGATGATTCATAATATATACTATCAATATCTTAACTTATAGGTTTGATTCTAAATGTTGTATGGGTTTACCTGTGCATGGTCATTGGTCACTGGTTACAGCTCTAATCCAACGAATACTGTGTATAATGACTATCGATACATTGCCGATAATGTATCTCCATGCGTAATATTCATGATCAAGACAATCTTATGATAAAACATAGACACAGAAACTGATGGACGTCTCAGTTACTCTGTTGACCAGTTTTCTCAATATAAACAATATTCGTACTACGGCTTGAGATGTTAATCTTGAGTAACATATTATTATAACCAGCTCATGCTGCTAACAATTATGAATCCCATGGTCTCGAGCATTGGCTGAAAGAACTAACTAGATCAAGGCCCAGCGTTATATATAATATGTATACAATGTTGAGCTGGGCTTAAAGCTTACTGGTATAATTGCAAATCATACGAAAAAACTAACACTAGCTGTGGGTATCGATAATTAGTACTTATATATGTGGGCCTGTGCGCAACTAGATAAGTACTACCTAGGGATTTGAAATGTTTTGACTGCAGTACTCAATAATTTGTACATTTGGGAGTATATTTCGAGCTCAAAAGTGATGCAATTAATTTCATGGTCCTATAACACAATTTACAACGTGTTCGACCTCTATCAAAAGAGTGGTATCAGTAATAGGTGGTTTTCAAATAATCATCTGAGGATGTACCTTCGACAAGAAGTCTCACCTATCGGACATCTAGAGGAGAGCTGAACAATCAATAATGTATGACAAATAATTCATAATTTGTTATCCTTGTCATTAATATGTTGTTTCGTAACTAAGCGTCTTTCGATCACCAAGAATGTTTGAAGTTTGGAAGCTCCTGATCCTGTAAGACCACTCGAGAATTCAGCTCATGTGTAGTCTGTTATTATCAGTCTTTTACTTAGCCATATTATCATGGGTTATTATGGCAGCATACTGGAAAAAATTACTTATAAGTTATAGTGTCATTATTTTCAGACTGATCCGCCAGAATCTAGTTTAATACAGAATGGATTTATTTTCCAGCTCGAGCCCACATTTTCAAGTAACCTGCAGAACTAATTGATATATGATTAGTTGATCAATTACATATATTCATTACCCGTGATCTTGAATCATATTCGTTCTACCTTACTGGTAATATAACATTAACACCATGGTTAATCACAGCTTACATACTAGAATTGCTGCATGATCGGAGTCGAATCATATTGATTATAGCTGAATGAAAAACGTCCCGTGGATAAGGTAAATTGGCTTGTCAAGTTTGAGCAAAGATGCTCTAGAAGCTGTTACACAGCTAACCTGATGCTTATTAACAAGGTACCTGACATGCAATCTTCAATATCCAACTCTATCAGTACCTGTATAGCTTCCTGAACGTCAAGGGATCGACAGGGTTTGAATTCGACGGAATCAAAACATGTAGACTGAAAAATTAATAGACCGCGTCTGGACACTTTTGAGTTTAGCGTCCAACAACATGTGCACAAACACAATTGTGTTTTTGACACTTAACGTTTTCAACAGAAATGTTCTGCGCATTCTAGTCTTTCAATTAAAATTCTTCTTGTAGTTGTACTGAGACTTGCTCTAGCTTGTCCTTGAGCATTATTGAGGTCTCTTACTGGATGATTAATGATTAATCATGGCTACATCGCGACCCTGTATACGTAATTACCAAAGTCCAAAGTACCTGGAGTGGTCGAGTCGACTCTACAGTGTACACACTAAAATGTGTACAACAAGCTCGACTTGAATAGTCAGGTGTACATCATGTCGATCATTAAGAATATACGACATGTGTAAACCCAATCTACAAAGTCAAACCAACTACGTAGAGTTTAAAAGTCCAAACGCTCCACGGTGGGGCACCAGCTTAGGCAATCGCATCTTTTCAGCTATTTATCATACAAGTTGGAAAAGTTGTAGCCTACAACGATGGATTGTTTGGAACCTTTACTAATCTGAACGATCTAGACGTGTACCAAGTTGGACTACATTCGAAGCTTGAGCCTAAACTAGAAAGCTTTAAACTTGTAACAGGACAGTAACAGAACTTGTTTAACTTCTAGGCAGCCAAAACAGCGGCGGTGATCTCACCTTCGGGGCTCCTGGCAACTCGCTAGGCAGGTAGGCAGGTGGACACTCGCCAAAACTTTAACAAGGTCCCTCCCAAGACTGAGGGCAACTTTAACTTCTACCTTCTGCACTTGGTCAACACCGACACTTTATCTCTTTGTTATGAACAATCTACTGCAAGGAAAGGAGCGGGAGGGACCAACTTTAAGCTAAGTTTTGTGCTGTTTAGCTGCTCTAAACTCCTTCCAGATTGACCAAGTTGTTCTCAAGAGGCCCTCTCCTTAAATTCCCGTGTGGGCCTGTGGAAACTCTAACAACCTAGATCAACACCAATGTGAACCAGGTACACAATGCATTAAGTGATTGTCGTACTTAAGCCACTCACATATTCCTTCTCTTGAATCTCGCTTTTCCCCTTTGCTATTAGTGAATAATTGTACAAGGCTATTCATCAAGATTCAAATTAGTTCAATTGCTTCTCTACGGCCAGGAAAGTTGACTACAGATTCAACTCTGACATCCACAAGCCCTCCAAAGATAGTACATTTTGGGAAATAATGATGAAGTACTTGTGAGCTACATCAGATATGGTAATTCGAAGCTAGTTTTAACCATCTACTCTAGATATCTCATGGACATTGGCGCTGACAAAACAGTTTAAAGACAGCCAAGTTATTTTCTCGTATTCACCATCACGAACAAAGCTAAAATCGTCTGAAATCTATAGCTTTGCTCCACAACTTACAAGTCACTTTTCAACTTCGACCTTTTACTCCCGATGATCTTCGAAAGCTTTCAGGAGTCTGTGTCTTAAGTTTTAACTGGCCAATAGATCCTTGATTAATTAACGCTAATTCAGAAAAAAGAACAATCCAAACCTAACATTTGTCCAACACCTTCTTGTACTTGCAGCAATTAGTTGATGATCGATCCTTTCAGTGTAGTTCAGCAACATAGTGATCGAAAAACATAGAACAATCAGATTTACCAGGATTCCGAATTCAAGAAAGAAAGAAAAACAAGCTACATCGTATTAAGCTATAAACTACGACTCACAAACTGGTCGAGTATGCTAAAGCTTGTCAGCCACTGTGTAGTGAAAACACAAAACCTACGGTGAACCTTAGGCGGGTGAACCATGAACAAAAGATGAGATATGACTTATAGCACAAATATATCAAAACTAAATAACGAACAAACAATGTAATGAACAAAAGGATCTTTTTTGATCTTAAAGCAATGCTCATGAATTTGGAGAATAACATGAGCCCCAAATGTAATGCAAAAAACAACGTAACAAACAATAGACCTAACAACTTTTTTTTCACTTTTTATTAATAATACCAAAACTAAAAGTGACTATTTTCTTAATTCATTAAATCTTCCTTGAAGGAACAATCGACGACGATTCCAATTCCTTCAACCTTTTCAAATGCGAACACAATTTCTGTGGATCCTTTGTCAAAATATGATTATTTAACCAATCACCACCTGTAAACCTCACTCCACAAGTACAAGTCCCCCAATGTGGTAGTTTCTCATTCAAACTATAGAATTTTTTAACTTCACCATCATCAAATTCAAAATGGAAATGTAATAAATGCTTTTTGAAATCATATTGACGATTGAAAAACCCAGTCTTGTGTGCACAATTCCCTCTTGGATAAACACATCTAAAACGACTAACTTCTTCATGAATCCTCATATGTCTTGACATATCTCTTCTAATCACCTTTTCACAGATTTTACAGGTACCGCCTCTCAAGTTTTGTACTTTTTTGTTCTTCTTTCTTGATGACGATACCGATCTTGAGTCTGAATCTGAAGTACTTCTTAAAGAATCGTTTGAGTTACTTCTTTCCTCAGTGATCGAAAGGGGAGCTGATGAATTAGATGATGCAGAATATGATGGTTTTGATGATGTGGCTGAATTCGAATTGGAGCTGATGCTGGATTGATTTCCCTTATAACTATTTTGACTTTGGAAGTAATTAGATTGTGTTGATGATTCATTTGAACAATTCTCACTAATACTTGGTGATACTGAATAATTTGGATCAAATTCATGTTTTAATTGAGGTGAAAAGAAAACGGCGGGTTGGTTTGAACTAGGGAAATTGAAATTAAAATTGGATGGAGTTGATTGTGCTGAGTTTCTATCATGATTTAACTCAAAACTTGAAGGTTTAGGTAATTCAGGTGATGATTCTGTATCTGAAGTGAAAATATCCTGATTATAATGTGATGTTGTAATGCCTGTTCTGTGACGTTTAAGTTGTGGGAAAGGTGCTGAAATTGATTCTCTTGAATATGGATGAAGTTTAAACTCTTGTTGTTGATGAGGTGGAGGTTTCAATTCACCAAATAAGCCATCACTCTGAAATCCATTATCAACACTTGATCTATTTGCAGCAGTATGATAAGACCCAACATTTTGAGGATTTGTTGATGTAGTGAAACGATAACTTGTATCATGAAATAGATCTTGTAATCTTCCATTTATATTTGAATCAATCATTGAAGTGAATGCAAGTGCTTCATTCATTGGCAATTTCTCAGTATGTTCAGCTTCAGAACATGATTCATTATTTGATTCAGCCTTAAGAGTTTTTTGATCTTCATTCCTGCTTATTGTTGAAGCTTCACTGTCATAGTTCAAAGTTGTGTCTTGAACCTGTGTGGTGTTTCTACCTTTTGGCATTATAGTTCCGTTAATGGGATGTCTTGTACTTCTAACATTAATAGGCAACAATGAGTGTCAATCTCTATGGGGATTAATAAAGTTAACCTTTTGATTGGGTGTCAATTGAATTATATCTGAAGAGACAAGAACGTTTGGGGATGTAATTTGCTTTATATCTTGAATGATAAGGTTGATGAAGAATTGAGTGGGTTCAAGATGGGCAAAAAAAGCTGAAGATCCGTTCTTAACAATAAGGTAACTTCAATGATGTGTTTCACTCAAATGAAATTTGCTTGTGACTGTGGGTGTCTTGTTCCAAAGTTTCTGGTTTCCTAGATACAGATCATGAAGGTTAAAAAGAAGATGTATGATGGGTTATATATATTTTTCCTGGACTTGCCAGAGGTGCATTGGCTCGTCTTCGGTACCACACACAGCTCACACATCCTTTGTATGTAAAATGATTCAGATCTGGGTTTGTCTTTCATCTTCTCACAAGATTTAACTTTGAATCAAATTGGTACATTTCTGTTTTTGCTGTAGTCTCGAAGTGCGTTTTGTCTGAACATCTTTCCACCTAATTACACAACCAACAACAGTTGCAAAACAAAGGGAAGGAAGCTTATGAAAAGACCTGTGTTCTTCTGTTTCCTTGCCTTGACGAGTTCAAAACGTTACCACTCTACTTCCGTACATGTATTTCTATGCCCTTATAATTCTCAATTTTACAGAACTTCGGGTTGCATCAGGGAAAGAAAAAAAAAGTCTGGAATTCGTTGCTGAGGCCACCACTTGCTGGAAATACAAGGAGCGAGACTAGCTAGCAAAACGCTGGGATTTAGCAAAAAAATATTCCTTTGACTCAAAGGAGTAGCCAGTCAGGACCTAAAAGGAATAAGGATACGTCAACATAGCCTACGGTGTTTATCTGAAGATCTGCTGTGAAATTTAATAAAAAGAACAATAGATCACAATTACAATTTGACCACCCCAATTGAGTGAAAGGGTTTCACTTCTAGGAGGACAGGGGAGTGCTAGTAATTCTAACTTCCGATTTCTTCATCACAGTATCCTCTCGCGTACAATAATAACTAGATAGACGAGTAGAATGCCACGTAATTTATACATACTATTCACGTCACTTTAAGACAACAATGTGTTTGGTTCAAAACAGATGACGACGCGACCTTCTCGAAGCCTTCCCTTCAAGTAGTGGGAAATGGTGGTATCGAGATTCGAGAGTTGAGACAGCCATTCTGTGGAATTACTGGAGTTTGGAATGTAATTAGTAAGACATCTTTGTGCCTACGTCACCTAATTAAGCTGCTCAGATTTGAGCCTACACAACACTGGTCTATCTCGCTCCAATTTTACGTTGTACCTACAACCTTGTCAAAGAACGTATGTGCTTGAAAATTTTCGTGACACGTCGAAATTTATGGTTTCAACGAACATGCAATGCAGCTTACAAATTGCATATTATGCATGAAACCTTGCACTAAAGCGCATAGGCATTTGAAAGAGAAAAAGATGGAGGGAAGTTGAACTACAAAAGTTCAAAAACAATCTACTATACACCTCGAACAAAGACAAAACAGTCGAGCACTGGAAAAGAAAATGGAACAGAAATATCTGCTCAGAATATTAGCGATTGCGCTTGAACGAGTAGACTTTCGAAATACTAGGCTGAATTTTACCATCCGCACTCATGACGAGCTGCCCGTGTCTTAAAGCTGCTAATAATTGATCTCTCCGATCAAAAAGAACCATGTAGTCGATATTCATCCGCCTAAACTTTGGGCCAGACATGATAGGTACACTAGTTCTTGCTCTTGAGTCTTGAGTGTTGACGTCGTTCTATTGTCGAAAAGTAATTATCTAGCTGTGGTCGACGACATCAGTTAATTGGATATAATAAATTATTTGCAATTAGTTATCTTCCATACAGCTAGTTGACTAGTTTGATCGAGCGGTATGGAGTTATAGACTACTTTCAGATATTAAACGTCACTTTTATCTCCCTCTTTGCAATATGATGATCCATGATGAAAAGTTGTCAGTGATCACAGCGAGCACCAGCTTTTTACAGATTTGATCTAGTGATCATTGGGCCAACATGCAGTTCGATCCATGATATTTATAACAAATATTTGAATATCTCAATATCTTTATGACTTGGCTGTAACTTGGTCGAGCCAGCTTAATTTCAGTTTAATATATTTAATAATTTTCTTGATGTGGCTAATCATCTGTCTAACCTGATCCAATGTACCATATTGTTAATGCTATAAGCGCCAATTGAATCGTCTCTAGCTGTGTGAGTTAATTGGTTTAGAAGCTAGACAACATTATTCGAGTATAATTCTTCATTGCGTACTCAATCCATACATATTGAGGCCGTGTACGTAGGTACACTTACAACGTCGAAGCTTCTTTCGGGAGTCTGGACCAAAAGATATATATGTTCCACGCGTGAATGTTTTACGTGGTCTGTATCTATATTTTTAATTTCCCGAGCTATGTAGAAGCTGTTTGAAGTATACGAGAAGGCCAACGTCATTACGAACAATTGTTACAAATGATTCAGGTGTACCCATGAGTCCTGTCAAGGCACAATGACCTTTTTGACAAAAATGTTGGTGAAGTTAGATGAATCTACTAAATATAGCTATCAATTGAGGCAGCAACGTGTGCCCTACCTGGTGAAATCTTACAGGCATATTCGCAATGGATTCTGGTTCTTCTGAGAGGAGCCAATGAAGACGAGCAATTTGTTAATGTAATCAAAATTCATGAATGTGTAGAAGAAAAACAGCGGAACTACCTGGTGCACGGAGCCTATAAGTTCCTGATTTGCTATGTTGATCATTGAAGATTTACACATCTTATTAATTCCGCAGATTTTCATTGTTGTAGATTTGATTGTTGTCTTGTGCAATTTCGCCTAACAATACGAAATGTGCATATGAAAGCTGATTGTCCAACCGTTCTTTCAGCTTATGACCGTCAAATTGAATCTACAACCAGTTAAGTCTTTACATACTCGTAACGGGGCTTCAACTTCCTCCCTCAATGCTTCGGGGATATCTCTCTTTGTTCAGTAATCTAAATAAATAGAGTTCAGTCTAGTGTAGTTCGAACAGATTGGCTGCCAACTAAATATCAAATACATTACAGATCAATATCAATTGTTTTCGGTGCAAAGAGACGAGTACTCCTTACTCAATGGCGCTAGATTAATTCGATATTGGCTTCTATTTTAAGAACATTATTCTTCTGCAGTTAGTCTTTTGGCAAAATTTGCTTTTGTCACTTGTGTATATCTCAACTTGCAGTTGGAAATGGTCCCCAGTGCTCACTAGGTATACGTATACGTGCACTGTTTATTGACGGTCAGGACTCAGAAATCAGAGATCTTTTCAATTGGGACATCCAGTGATGTTCAGGCTGAACAGCAATAATAGTATATGATCACTTTCCACTACCACTACACAGCACTGTGTTATAACTTGTAACTCCCGCGCCTATTATTTCAGGCGCTTTGACAACAGACTTGAAGTGCTCTACGCGTTAAAGTCGGACACAGCTTCTCCAACAGAACGATCAACTTTTGACGAGCTCGACTATATAATCGTAGAACTCGGAAACAGGAATGAAAGTTGCTGAGCAGCGCTATTTTAAAGCTGTCATATTATATGTAATTCAAGCGATTTATTTTAGCCCTGGAGACGAGATAGCCATGTCGGTATCCTATACTAAATATCCCAATTAGCCTGCGCTCAAAAGTTCCCAATTGCAATTATATTTAAACGTGTGTGGTTACAAGTGTCGCACTACAAATAGAAAGACAGAGTCAGCAGCTCACGTCTAGCGTCTAGCAGCAAATCTGAGGAATTACATGGAATTAGTTACTTCATAAATATTTGAGAATCAAAATATCGTCATCTTCAGTTAAAGCCGGTGATCTAGCAACATTTGGTGCGCTCGGTGTCTTCTAATTGCACGAATTGTATTGTTAGTTTCAAAGTATGTGAACGTCTAAACTATTTTCTCGTTGCACAGCTTGTGGGACTTGAGTCTTGACCAATTTTCCAAAACTACGTGCTCTAGCTTTCAGTTGCAATTTGCAATTCTTCAGAGGTCCACTAAGTCCGCTTGTTTCCTGTGACATTATCCTAATTGTTTTCTCCATCATCACAATCCGATTATTACACTGAAGTTGAAAGCAAAAACGCTAGCCAAGGTGTACTTCCTCTTAAAGGTTTTTGGCCTGCTGGTCTAGTATGATTTTTGTCAGACCTTTCTCTGTTGCGGCAGAATTGACCAAGACTGGGATTCAGGGGATCTTAACTTCTTCCAGATTTTTACGCCGAGGCTGAATTAAAGTCTGTGAGTACCCTTTGATTAAAGTGATGGGAGGCCTTATTTTATTACACCTATAAGTTTAGTGCTTGAAAAGTTTCATAGCAGCCCTTATCACTACAGTTTAGTCAAATGCTGTGCGTGACTCTGATCCCAAATAGTAGACTAATTAGCTAAAGGAAATTAATTGTTTGTGCATTTTATTAGAATCGATGTCACAATAGTAAAGAGTCTGAACAACAACTTGAAAACTGTAATGAGTACTTTAATCATAACATGGTTATTTTTTTCGAGCTGATCTTTATGCATTGGAAGTATTCTCGCTTCAATAACAGAACATACATTCACATGTATCAATCAGATATTGTCTGCATCGTGATTATAGTGTGAACTAAGTTCCAACTATCCTCAAAGATATACTCTAAGGTGTTTCTGGCATGGGAAAGTTTTCCTGAAGTAACTTTTCTCAAATGTCTCTACGATTGGTCACTAAAGCAGTGCTTTCATCGTGAACTAATGCACTAAGCGATGAGCATAATGTATAAAGATTTTGAATCTAGTTGGATACTAGTGTCAGGAAATTGGAGACAGAATCTATACAGTTGAAACATGAAGCTTCCTATGCTGGTGGATTTTCTCCTTAGGCTATAGGGCTCTTCCACCAAGCTCTTCCTCTAATCATCAACATCAGAACTATTATTTGGTATCATAAGTAGACTATACTCAAATCTGAAGTCTCGATAAAAAATATCTCTAACCAATCCGCTTCCTTCGTTGGCAAATCGACATTGAAGTTGTAAAAGTAGTGCTCACAGTTGTCACCAAAGACTTTGAGTATTTTACTTACTGCATTATCTTTGAAATGCGCTGACTTTCATGTATCTGTTGTAACGGTGAATTTTAAGAAAGCATTACACTACAAAAATCTATAGAAGGTCTCTAAAAATTTTCCGGTGATTTAACCGGCTTTTGAAAAATCTGGAGATGGTACTTTTGGTTCATCCACTCACATTAACAATCGCAATGTGCTCTAGCTTTTCGATTGCACAAGTTAATTGAGTTTGAATAGCTAATTGTTGAGAAACTTAAAGTAAACCCTAGTATATGGGTTAGGTTAGAGCCACTAATATATTTTCAATCTACACTTCACCTACTAACAAATCAATCTCAAAGACCCCAATTTGACAGGTTCGTGTTCGCGAACCATCATGCAAAGATGCATCATTCAAGACATGGCGTCGAACTTTTTTGACACAAATACTTGAGATTGCTACTCACTCAAATGCAATCGCAAACGTCTTCTTCAAAGCATCTGTTATCCAAGGGGAATTAGATATATTGACAACTGTACTAACTTTAAAGAGCACGCGTTCAGTTCTGGTTTGCTAGTACAATTTGAGGTGGAATTATCCTACACAAGAAGACAACGTGTATAATACGGGGCAAGCTATCCAGACAGCAAATTAGCCAAATATTAATCTCTCTTGATTCCATGTGAACTCTCTGAGTAACAGGCTACATGAGCCTTGTAAGCTTCGATACCGATCTTCCTCTAATTATGTACATACATCAATCCCTCTTTCAGAAGGCACCCCTGTAGCCCATACAATAGAGTAGCATTCTTTAATGTTCTTTGGAGGTGAAATTAGCAATTATTTCAATCCTGATATCGTCATTAAAGTGATCCTCAAAAGCTTCAAAATTGTCAAAGAGCGTACCTATAAAATTTAAGAATCGTGCGTATTACAAAAACCCAGCACAACCGAAAAAAAAAAGTGTTTCGAAGAGAGCAAGTTAAGAAAATTTCAGTTCACAACACACACCACACACAAAAGGTAAACTCCAACAACAATAAGGTAACTCTAGGAAATATGGTTTTTGTGATGACAGCTGAAATTGATGCTTTATTGCTAATTTTTGGCAATTGAAATTGATTCACGAACTCACATATATATTGACCATGAGAACTCAATTTTACTTCAAGAATGCTTTTCTTTTGAAACCTGGATAATAAAGTCAATTCACTATTTTATCAAAGTAATAATGCGTTGGCCATATATCTTATCATTGTTAGCACTGTTAGGTGCTGGTCTTTTATTGTTTTTCAATATTTTATGTGGGGCTTCGACCTCTTCAGTTTTAGGTCAATTCTATTGGTTGCAAGCTGATACAAGTGGAATTAGTGGTGCTCATCCAACTACAAGATGGACAAATTATGACAGTTGTGGTGTCAGAAATGGCAGAAACTATGATTGTTCAAGTAAACAAGCTGGTTATCCAATGTCTCCAAGAGCAAACTTCGGTCAAAGTTCAGGTATCCCTTCAGGTTTGAGTTCAAGAAAAGGTATCACATACTACTTATCAAGAGTTGGTTGGGCCTTTTTGTTGCTAGGTTTATTGTTTACAATTCTTGCCTTGTTACCTGTTGCTGTCAGTTTCTGTATTCCAGGTTTGTCAATTTTGGGAATTGGTTCAAATTTTGCTACAAATGCCGCCTTGCTATTTACTGTCCTATCTGCCTGTTTGTTAACAGCTGCTTATGTTAAAGCCCGTAATGCCTTCAGAAGTGATGGTAGACAAACAAGTTTGGGTAAAAAGATGTTTGCTTTCATTTGGACCTCAGTTTTCTTGTTGTTCTTGAGTTCTTTGTTTAGTGGTGTTGGTTGCATTGGTAGCATGTTTGGTAAAAGAAGAGAAAAGAAGAGATATTCTGACAACTATGACTCAAGCTCACATGAAACTTACGGTAACAATTATGTCCAAGAGAAGAGAAATGATCCTGAACAAGGCAGAGGTGGCTTTTTCAGCAGAAAGAATCGTCAAAATGAAAACCTCGAAGATGTTGGTTACGCCGCTGGATTAGGTGCTGCTGGTGTTGGTACTGGGGCTGCAGCTGCTGGAGGTAACACTCGTAATCCTCAAACTGGTGAAACCTTGGATGATGTTGGTTACGCTGCTGGATTAGGTGCTTCAGGTGCTGGTACTGGGGCTGCTGCTGCTGGATCTAACACTAGAGGCGCTACCTCTACTGGAGATGCTGTCACTCGTAATCCTCAAACTGGTGAAACCTTGGATGATGTTGCTTACGCTGCTGGCTATGGTGCTTCAGGTGCCACTACTGATATTACCCAAGAACCACAACAAGCTCACACTAAAGGCTCATCTGGCTTAGGTACTACAGCTGCTGGTGTTGGAGCCGCAGGTGCAGGTGCTGCTGCATTAGGACATCGTCAATCAAAGAAGAATGACACTATCCCAGAAGCTAATGAAAATGAATATTCAAGTTATGGTACTGGCAAGGGTTCAACTGGTGCTGATACTGGTTATCAAACTGGTGCTTATGGGTCTTCAGGTAAGACTAGAGATTTGACTGGCAACACTTCTGGTACTTATGGTTCTTCTAACAAACACCCTGATCAAATGTATGGTGCTGGCGTTGGTGAAAATGAATACTACCATCCTGACTCTGGTGCTGCTGGTACTTATAACGAAGCTTCAAAACCTTATGATACTGGTGCTGCAACTGGTTATGGCTTAAAGTCAACACAACCAAATTCTGCTCAAGCTGGCTCATATGGTGATGCTGATACCACCTCTTCTTCTAACAAGGGTTTATGGGGTGCTGCTGCTGCTGCGCTCGGTCTAGGTGGAGCTGCTGCTGCCGCCAACCATAAGGACACTGATCAAACTGATAACTATGGTTCAAACTCCGCTTATGGCCGTGATACTACTGCTGGTGCTACTGCTGGTGAATCTTCTGGTGGATTTGGTACAACTGGTAGAGGTGTTTCCGATTCAACAACTCACAAGACTTCTGCTCAATATGGTGATTCTACTGGATATGGTAATGACTATCAAGATCAAACTAATTATGGTTCCAAGTCTGGTTCTGGTTATGGTACAACAGCCGCTGGCGCTGCAACAGGTGCTGGTTTAGCTTCAGGTTCACGCAAAGATACTAAACCTGTTTCTGGTGCTGCAACTCATGGTCCTGGTTATTATAGTGCTCATGGTACTGATACTGGTGAAGGTGCAACTCATGCTGGTGCTAATGCTGAAAAGATTAATAAATCTAAAGATCAATATGAAAACAAATCTACTGCCTTGCCTGTTGGTGCTTCACATTACAACAAAGATTCTTATGGTAATGAAACCCCAGGTTATGACACTGGTGTTCCAAGTGATGGTGCTGCGAGCGCTGCAACAGCCGCTGCTGCTGGAGGTTCTGGTGTTGCTGGTGTTCCAACAAGTAATTACTACAGAACCAGTAAAGAAGGTGCTGCTATTCGTCCTGAAGATACCTATAACAATCTTTATGCAAACTCCAAGGACAATAATGATGTTACTGATACTACTGGATATGAACCAACTTCTTACTATTCCCGCAAAACTGGTGAAGAATTCAACACTGGTAAAGAGAGAACAACTGATGCTTCAACTGGTGATAAGGTTTATGGTACTTCGACTTCAGGTGATTATGGTCCTTCTTCAGGTAGAACAGGTGCTGCTGCTGATGATACAACAACTTCTGATGCTGCAAAAGGTGGTTTCTTTGGCGCTTTCTTGGGTAGAGGAAACAGAAAATCAAAAACTTTTGATGATGATTCAAACTTAGCAAAGAGAAACTCTACTAGCTCATCTGTTTATGATACTCAAGTTCCAGAAACTAGCTCTAATTCTAACCGTGGAGGTGCTTATGATACTTCTTCCAGAGGTGCTAGAGGTGATACTACAACAACTGCTCCAACTTCAAAGACTGGTTATGGTGATGATTATAACAACACATCTGGTCAAAACAAGAAGTCATCTGGAATTGATAAAAATGCTGCCTTGGGTGCTGGTGCAATTGGTGCTGCTGCTGCTGCCACTTATGGTGCTGGTAAAACTGGCCATCATAAAGATGAACTCAACCAAGCCAAAGGTGTTTATGATAAGCATGGCGATAAATTGAACGATGCTATTAATGGTCAAGGCAAAAAAGATTCTTCCAAATATGGTTCCTCCTCAGCTACTCGTGATGCTACTTATGATTCTTCCTCCAAACCTACTTCTAAATCAACTTCCCGTCAAGCTGAAGATTTGAACGATGTTGGTTATTCTGCTGGTTATGGTGCTTCTGGTGCTACTTCTTCTACTCGTGATTCCTCCAAACCATATTCTAAGACTACTGATAAATCATCTTCAGCCAAAAAATCAACTAGTGGTCAAGGTGAAGACTTGAATGATGTTGCCTATGCTGCTGGATTTGGTGCTTCGGGCGCTACTGCTGATAAATCCAAACTTCATAAGTCACATGGAGGACATGGTATTACTGGTGCTGAAAGAGAATCTGGTCTTTCTTCTAAGGATACTTCTGGTGCTCGTAATCAAAACAAGTATGGTCAAGATTACACATCAAGTACTGGTAAAGGTTCATCTACAACAAGATCTGGTGATAAGGATGATATTGCTGCATCTGCTGCTGCTGCATTAGGTCTTGGTTCTGCTGCTGGTGCTGCTGGCTCTTCAAAGAAGGATTCTGGTTATGACTCAAAGTATCATGGTTCATCAAATCAAAAAGAAAACATTTATGATGCGAAAGGTGACAAGTATTCCAGCTCTGGTAACACTGGTGTTTCTTCAAGTGATAAATATGGTTCTAAATCAACCGGTTATGGTAAATATGATACTGATACTTCTGAAGTCAATCCAGCTGTTGACCCTTCAAGAAACAGAAACCCAATCGCTGAAGGTTTGACTGGATCAACTTCTGGCAAACCAACTACTGGTGGTAACACATCAATTCCATCAGCTGGTATAGGTTCAGGTGCTCGTGATGTGTCTGGTGTTTCTGGTAAGGATCAAAGTAACACTTATGGTTCAACAGGCATTGGTTCTGGTAGAACTGGTCCAAGTACTGGTGAAAAGTTGGAATCTGGAGTCACTGGTAAAGAAAGAAGTTCTGATTATGGCTCAAGAGCTGCAGATATCTCATCAAGAAACCATGGCTTGAGTACTGGTGAAAAATTAAATGATTCAACTGGTGGTACAACAAAAGGTAAAGGCTCTTATGCTCAAGCTGCCGCTGCTGGTGGTCTTGGATCTGCAGGTGCTTCATCTAGAAAATATGATAGCTCTTCAAGAGGAGGTGTCTCATCAAACACTAAAGGTACTGGTTACGGCTCTTCTGCTGGTAGATATGAAGGTGAAGATTATTATGATGATTCTGTTCCAGGTACTTTCCCAAACGATCAAGTTTCTTCACCAACCCAAAAAGCTGTTGATACTTCTGGTGATGGACACTATACCACAAGATCTGGATATGGCAACACCTCTGAAGAGACTAAATCAACACCAAGAAGCTCTGTGCAAGGTCAACAGTATGATGCTCAAGGAAACCCTATCAAAAAAGAAGGTATTCTAGATGTTATCGTTGATACAGCTAAAAGTGTGATTTGAATGATGCTGAGTTTTTCAAGGTTTGTGCAAGTATGATTTTGTCTTTTTTTCTATTAATGATACCAGAGTTTTGATGTTTTGACGAAAGTTATTTTTATTTTTTAGTTCTTTGTTACGTTTCAATTTATTTTTGTTCTACATTTAGTTAATTTATTTAATTTTGAACGCTTAATTAGTTTATGATTGGTCTTGTAGAAATATTTCTCTTCCGTAATATACCCAAAATTTTCGAGAAAATTAGGTGACACCAAAATCAAAAACTGGAGAAAAACAAGACGACTTTCGAGTTTCAAGAATCAACGCTTTCCATCATCGATCAAATTAACTAATTGAAACCAAATTTAATAATCAAATATGATCGGCTCAGTTATTAAAAGGTCTTCCTGGGCTATAATTAAGAGCCAATCATGCTCGAATCGTGGTATAGCAAGCGTCCCGTTCGTCATTAACAGGGGCTCAACCAACGCATATGATGTGTTCTCGAAGCTTTTATCAGAAAGAATCATTTATTTATCAGGTCCTATCGATGATAACTTGGCTACTACTGTCACAGCACAGCTTCTTTATTTGGAATCACAATCAAGTCTTCCTATAAATATTTACATCAATTCACCAGGGGGAAGTGTCACAGCAGGGTTGGCAATTTATGATACAATGCAATACATTCGTTGTGAGATATCCACTGTGGCAATTGGACAAGCATACTCTATGGCATCCCTTCTATTAGCTGCTGGCTCTCAAAAGAAAAGATTTGTTCTTCCAAACACTTCAATTATGGTTCATCAACCAAGTGGTGGCTTTCAAGGCCAAACTTCAGACATTGAAATCCACGCAAAGCATATCATCAAGACAAGAGAAAGGTTGAATAGGATTTATCAAAAACATATCAAACCAGGAACGACTCTAAGCAAGATTCATGAGCTTTTGGAAAGAGATAAATTTTTACTAGCAGAGGAGGCGGTTGAGCTTGGTTTAGCTGATAGAGTTCTTGCTAGACGAGAAGAGAACGAACAAGATAAACTATCAAGTAGGGAAAATATTGAAGCATAGAGCCCATTGAAATCACTGAAATCGCATACATCTTTGTTCTGAACTACATGTGTTAGTTATCAAACTGTTTTGGGATTTATGGGTACAAAAGGGTTGGGAGTTTATAAAACCAAACAAGAAAGCTTCCACTTCTTGTCACCATTGCCACCTGTTGCTTGTTCATAATCTCATTGTTGTGATAATAGAGCTAATGGGCGGTAGAAAGTATTCAGGTGGAAGTGAAGGAAGACCTTCCAGAAAGCGGTTCAGTGATCAAAACGGTTCTACCAATGGAGGTGGCCGCTTCCAGAGAAGAGGCTCAAAGGGCGGTAAAAGGTCTGATACCTCTGCTGGCTTGAAACAAGAGAAGCATTCTCCAGAAGCATGCTCAAGGTCGTCTACATCGTCTCAGGGATCAGTAGATTTTGCTGCTCCCGAGAAGCTGGAAGATCAAGTTGACAATGGTGGTGCTAAGGCTGAATATTTCCGTTTATTCAAAATTATCAAGAGAAGCAAATCTATTCCACTGAAGGGAGATGTTTGTTTTGAGCTAAGGCCAAATAGATCTTTCTTAATGTTGGTCCAATTGTGCACAAGTGGTGCTCGTGAAGTGGTTAACCACTCAAATGGTTTGCCAAGGTGCTGTTTTGAGGGTGAAATATTTGGAGATAACAGTCTTGCTAGTGGATCCAATACTGTCCAAGCTATAGGGTTAGGCATTCGGCTAAAGGAAATGTTAGCACATATATAATGTTGGTGTGTTGCCGTTTTGTTGAGAAGTTTTCTTGATCATACTTGATAATATGTTATATATTATAATTATATGGGAATTAGACTATAGAAAGGTTCATGAAGCGTGAACGAATTACTAGTACTACGTCTGTGGAATAAATAATATATAAATTAATGATCAACATTAATAATATTTCAATTCTAGTACGTAGTTATATTACCATTAATTTTTACTTGATCTATTTACAGGTTCAATATTAATGTAAATTAGCGGCGCCATTATATAATCAAATGCTCAGGAAGAGTATAATGCTCTGCCCCTTAATTATGATAAATATAGCTAGCTTATATATATTAATTAATGTACAGCAAGTACTGGTTCAGCTACGTCCTAATTAGAAATATCAATTAATTATATTAATACAGCTTATAATATTTATACAAAATTATATAAGTACCGTCAAAATTAATATATAACATATTAATTATATTCACTACTATGATGATATCAGTTAGTTAGCCAACCCATATGTTGATTGATCAACAATTCCTTCAATTCCTATCCCATTTTTTACTTCTATTTCCAAGTTCATAAAGCATTCATGCTCAGCTCCTTTAAGCTAGTGGTTCAGTCACCTTAGAATCAACTAATTAACAAACCATTAAGCTAGGACTTCATCAAGAAAAGTATTAATAGGAATATCTTGGTGATTTCCAAAAATTTTACAATTGCTCCAATTAATATAACAATTATTAAATAATATGGCCAGCTTTTTTAGTTCATTCTTACAGCTTGTTTAATTTTATATTCTGATTTATCCGGCCTTTTATTATAAATCAGTCATATATAGACTGATCAGTCGACCCCAGTGATTTTAATATAATTTGCAGTACAAAATATTATAATATTTTTAGCATTTTAATATATAAAATTATATATAACACATTATATTATATCTAGATCATACGACGTACAGCTAGGAATTATATCAGCTAAATATTAATATTATTCTGCATGATCATGAATTAATCGACAATATTATTAAAATATAGACGTACAGCTAGACCGTGTACTTTACAGAGTCTCCATTAGTTAATATGCATAATTAACTAAAAATTAATAACTGCAAATAATTAACAAAAATAAATGCAAATATCATCATGATGTAAATTATAATGTTCAGTACTAGCTGCTGCTTTGAAAAACCTTGATCATTCAGTAGCTGCTCTAGATGATCATCATCGACTCAGTGTAAAGAAATAAGTTCTTTTATAAATGCAGCTTATCTAGGTCTTTTATTCATGGTTTAAGGTTTTCATTTTAAATAATAAGATAGAATGTTTGATACTACAACGTCTTTATATAATTAATCTTCCGGCCGGCATAATCGAAGACATAATTTTGTTTTTTTTTGTATACAATAATTTTTTTTTTTTGTATACAATAACGTTTATTTCACTTATACTCATTTACAAATCCACTTATCTAAAAAAAAAATTGCACTCTAATTTGTGATTCTAATTGAATCTTAGATGCATCAAAAAGGCTAATAAAGCTAATTTTTGTATACAACAATAACATTATGCACTACAAGGAAGAAATGCTTTAAGCACGAACCAGTATAATTAAATACTGGAACAGTGTGGGATTCACCTGTATACATTTAGGCATACCCACTAAAACTCCCTCGCTTTCGGATTCACTTAACGTTAGAACAGGTTTTCAAATTCGAACCGGGAACCGTGTCACATATAATTGGAACCCTGGCCGCTGAACTATACGCCCGAAAGCTTTGTAATCTCTTATATAAGCAAAAGAATGGCTTGGGAGATCAACGTCATTAAAAACTCATAAAGAAAGCCATCATAGTATAGTGGTTAGTACAGGTCGTTGTGGCCGACCAGACCCAGGTTCGATTCCAGGTGGTGGCATTTAATTTTTTTTGCCGTTTTTGGCCATTTTTTAGAGCATTGTAATGCCAAAAGAGAACTATAGATTCTTTTAAAACCATTTCTAGTCTTTTAAACATTCATTTTGAGCAAATTGCACCATATTCACACTTTTTTTGGAGTCGCTATATTAGCGCCGGGAAGCGCGAAACTCCGCAAAATCATTGGTGTTTTTTTTTTTTCATTAATATTATTTAAGAGAACTGCTAAAGTTATCAATAATTATATTTTCATACAGCTTCCTGTGATGATTTTAAAACATGTCGATATCATATTACAGATATTTTATGCCGGTGCCATAATTAGTGTCCTTCTGGCTAAGTTTTATCCCAAATTGAATAGACTTTTAAAATATGGAAAGACGTTAGATGGTTCAACCAATAAACCAATTGAAAAAGACAACAGATTACTTGACAACCTATTACAGATTTATGTCCCAAAGTATTGGTTTTTCCATTTTTATGTGGTTTCCCTCACACTATCCGCTATATTTTTTGCCTTATTACATTGGGGGTTGAAATCCAAAGATGCATGGTGTGTTCAGTTTTTCAACACAAATTCATACGGTAAAAGTCCTCCAAGTATAT
>NW_017567110.1:761021-793955 GCF_001661255.1 Hansenula anomala
TTTGTATACAACAATAACATTATGCACTACAAGGAAGAAATGCTTTAAGCACGAACCAGTATAATTAAATACTGGAACAGTGTGGGATTCACCTGTATACATTTAGGCATACCCACTAAAACTCCCTCGCTTTCGGATTCACTTAACGTTAGAACAGGTTTTCAAATTCGAACCGGGAACCGTGTCACATATAATTGGAACCCTGGCCGCTGAACTATACGCCCGAAAGCTTTGTAATCTCTTATATAAGCAAAAGAATGGCTTGGGAGATCAACGTCATTAAAAACTCATAAAGAAAGCCATCATAGTATAGTGGTTAGTACAGGTCGTTGTGGCCGACCAGACCCAGGTTCGATTCCAGGTGGTGGCATTTAATTTTTTTTGCCGTTTTTGGCCATTTTTTAGAGCATTGTAATGCCAAAAGAGAACTATAGATTCTTTTAAAACCATTTCTAGTCTTTTAAACATTCATTTTGAGCAAATTGCACCATATTCACACTTTTTTTGGAGTCGCTATATTAGCGCCGGGAAGCGCGAAACTCCGCAAAATCATTGGTGTTTTTTTTTTCATTAATATTATTTAAGAGAACTGCTAAAGTTATCAATAATTATATTTTCATACAGCTTCCTGTGATGATTTTAAAACATGTCGATATCATATTACAGATATTTTATGCCGGTGCCATAATTAGTGTCCTTCTGGCTAAGTTTTATCCCAAATTGAATAGACTTTTAAAATATGGAAAGACGTTAGATGGTTCAACCAATAAACCAATTGAAAAAGACAACAGATTACTTGACAACCTATTACAGATTTATGTCCCAAAGTATTGGTTTTTCCATTTTTATGTGGTTTCCCTCACACTATCCGCTATATTTTTTGCCTTATTACATTGGGGGTTGAAATCCAAAGATGCATGGTGTGTTCAGTTTTTCAACACAAATTCATACGGTAAAAGTCCTCCAAGTATATCAAGATTAGCCTACTTTTTAATATTGGTTCATTCTTTCAGAAGGCTAGTTGAAAACCTGTTCATCTTAAGACATAGCAGTAAATCTAAAATGCATTTATCACATTATTTGGTTGGTATTTTCTTTTATTCTGCAATCAATCTCAATATCATTATAAATACATCACTTGGAGAGGATGATTTACAAGAAGAGCCTGAATTGGATTATAAGATTTTTATTCCTTTGTTTCTTTTTTTAATTGGTTTTGGCGACCAATTTTTAAATCATTTTCATCTTTCAAAAACCATCAAGTACAATTTACCAAGCTTTGGAATGTTCAAGCTTATCTGTTGTGCTCATTATTTTGATGAAATTCTCATTTATACATCAGTATATCTACTTCTCGGAAACAAAACTTCTCTTATAAGTTTGATATGGGTTATCGTTAACTTGACAGTGTCTTCTATAGAGACGCGGAATTATTACAAAATTAACAATGAAGGAAAGATTCCCAAATGGAGTATAATACCGTTCGTAATATAATCATTATATAGACATATATCATAGAGTCATAAAGTTAATAAATAATTCGTTCGTATAGTTAGTTATTCAGTGTATTTTTTGAACAATAATGAAGTATTGATACCACCGAAACCAAAACTATTTGATAACGAATATTCAATATTTTGCTCAACTGGCTTTGGACCAACCAAGTTTAGTGTAAAGTCCTCAATATTATCACCTTCCGCTCCACCTGGTGATTCCAAATTCAAAGTTGGAGGTGCGATGTTATTTTGAACAGCCAAAATTGAGAATATAGCTTCAACAGCACCAGCTGCACCCAATAAATGACCGTGTGATCCTTTAGTAGAAGAGACAAGGAAGTCTAAGTTGTTTTTGAAAATTGTTTTAATAGCATTATTCTCAATTCTATCACCAATCAATGTTGATGTTGCATGTGCATTGATGTACCCGACTTTTGTGAGATCAATACCTCTTGTAGCAAGCTCCATTGCCCTTCTTGCTCCTAAACCATCTGGAGAAGGTGCTGTTATATGATGTCCATCACCAGATAATCCATAACCAACAATTTCGGCATAAATTTTAGCATTTCGTTTCTTTGCATGTTCCAATTCTTCCAGGATCAAGATCCCAGAACCTTCGCTCAAAACAAAACCACCCCTTTCTTTATCGAAAGGTCTTGAAGCTTTCTCTGGGGTATCATTGAAATCAGTGGCCACCGATTGAGCTCTTGCAAATCCGGCTAAAGCCAGAGGATGAAGTGGGGCTTCAGAAGCACCAGCTACTATAGTCTTAGCATACCCATCTTTAATAAATCTATAGGAGTCACCAATAGCATGATTTCCTGTAGCACAAGCTGTAGATGGACAGTGATTTGGTCCTTTTAGACCGTATTTGATCGAAATAGCACCAGCAGCCATATTTGGTAGCATTTTAGGGACGAATAAAGGTTGAACTTTTCTATAACCACCATTCCCAAAAGCAATAGAATTCTCAAAAGTATCAGTAATACTACCTATACCAGAACCAACAATGACACCTGTGTTTAATTGATCTTCAATTTCTGTTGGAAACCAATTTGCATCTGTTAAAGCTTCATGAGCAGCAGCCAAGGCATACTGAGAGAATGTTGCCAAACGTCTTGCTTCACCTTTTTGAAAATGTTCGTTTATATTCCAGCCACCTTGAGCTAATTCACCTTCTGGAACTTTACCAACAGTTTTGGAAGGGATTTTTTCATATCGTTCATCATTTAAAGAATCTGTGGAGACGATACCAGATTTCCCAGCTAAAAGAGCATTCCAAGAATGCTTCACACCAACACCTAGTGGTGAGACCATACCCATACCGGTGATAACGACTCTGGACATGACTGTTGTTCGCTTGCTCTTTGTTGATTGGAACTGAAGGGCTGAAAACGAGTTTACTTATTGTTGAATCGACTATTTTTTTCCTCGACACATCTGCCAAAGGATCGGGTCAATTTCCTGCAGAAACCCGGTTGCGGCCGCATCAAGGAATTTAGTGCCCAAATAAATAATTTACACATTTGAATCTGAACTTGTTTTAATTCGAAACCCACGAGCTAGCGCTTAACAGAAAAGAACCAGGATTGGACAGAGCCACCGTGAAGAAGATCACACAGATCAAGTGCTCAATAGACAAGAAGATTACCTCCCGCTAGTTCAAGGCTTCTTTTCGTTGCTTTCACATACCCTCACGTGCTTTAGCATTCAAAAGTGTCACCTGAGTACTAATTGATAAGATGAAGTTTGCAGAGTGAGTTGAAAAAGATTAATGCTTTTAAAAAGAGTTGTGTAAACTAACATTAGCCCCTAGATACCTTTCGGAAAACTTGGTAAGTTGAAAGGCTTGTGTTTTGCTCTTTTTTTTTGCGTCAAGATCTAACATTTTACTAGGTAGGAGAATGGAGAGCTAAATATTTGGATTATAAGGTATGTCAAGAAAATTTTTTCCTCTATTCAAAAAAAGAGTGATTTGAAAACTAACTTTTGTTCAAAGGGTGGGAAGAAGAGAATAAAGAAGATCAATAATAGTCCTCTGTCTTTTGCAAAAAATTTACCAGGTGTTACTCCAAAACAACAACATAGTGGAAAATTTTCAGAACATTCATTCAAGCAGAAGAAAGATGATATTAACTCATTTTCATTACCACCAGCTGCTATAGATCCCTTAGAGGAGAGTGGAAGAAGTAAGGATTTCGAAGAGGTCCCATTTGAAAACGTTACTAATGACCAAACCCCATTGTTAGGTACAAAGAAAACTGCAAGCATTCGTGCTCACCCTTCGGTTTATAAGAGACAGTCTTTGGTTAGTAACATAGAAGAGGGATCTCCGTTACAAAGAGCCATGACTGCACGGTCTATAAATCGCGCTCCTCCCAAAACTTATGGTGGTAGCTCGGTCCCATTATCAGATGGGGTTCCTTTGGAAAATACAACTGAAACAGGTAAAAAAGAATTTCTTGAATGGCTAGATAGTGAACTTTATAAGATCGAGATGTTTTATAGAGAAAAGGAAGATCAAGCAGTTGAAAGGTTTTTGTTGCTTCAAGATCAGTTATATCAATTAAGGGAACAAAGAGAGTTACTGAAAAGTCAAGGACATCATGATCACTCTGATGAAATTTTACATTTGGGAATGGATGAAGCTAAAACAAAGCTTCAAAAAATTAACAAGTATGAATTACCATCTTTACCTAAGATAAATCTCCGGAAAATGAAGATTAAAGGAGATGATGATGCTGATGCAAGTCAACAAGCTCACAATAGAAGAGACTATGAACTCCGTAAAAAACCATCGGTTCCTTACTACGTTGCAAGAAGACAAATCAAAAGTGCAATTCAAGAATATTACCGCGGGTTAGAGTTATTGAAATCTTATAGAATGTTGAATCGTACTGGATTCAGAAAGTTAACTAAAAAATTTGATAAACAGACTCATTCTGACATATCAACTTGGTACATGGAGAAAGTAAATGCAAATTATTTTGGTACCAGTGATGTCTTGGATAACATGATACCCAAGGTTGAAGAGTTATTCAGTTTGTATTTTGAAAATGGGAACAGAAAAGTGGCTATTGAAAAACTTAGATCAAATATGAATGAAGATCAATTTTATTCATCAATGTTTTTATCTGGGATCTTGCTCGGTATTTCAGTTCCGTTATCAACATATGCTCTATACTTGGGATTGAGTAAAACGTTGGACCAGGAAATACCAGAAGGCAAACATTTACTTCAGATCTGGGCAGGTTTTTTCCTAGCTATATTAATTGCCATATTATTTGGTGTCAATTGTTATATCTGGACAAAGTATAAAGTGAATTATAGATTCATTTTTGAGTTCAATCCAAGGTCAGCTCTAGACTACAGACAATATGTTTTCCTTCCTTCCTTATTACTTTTCCTATTTTCAATCTTCATGTGGTTTAGTTTTAATGATTTTTGGCCTGATAAATTACCAGCAAGATATTGGCCATGGTTCTTTTTTGGGTTTGGTGGTGTTGTGCTCATTTTACCATTTGATGTGTTCTTTCATGAATCAAGAAAATGGCTGATAGTTACTGTTTGGAGATTGGTTTTATCTGGGCTTTATCCAGTCGAGTTTAGAGATTTCTTTATTGGTGATATTTTTTGCAGTTTGACATACACAATGGGAAACATTTCATTTTTCTTTTGTATGTATGCTACACATTGGAGCGGTGCATTAGAAGGAGGTGATCCAAAATGTGGTTCTTCAAAATCAAGATTGATGGGGTTCTTTGCAACATTACCACCAATTTGGAGATTCCTTCAATGTTTAAGACGTTATTTTGACTCTGGTGATTGGTTTCCACATTTAGCAAACATGGTCAAATATTTTATCACCGTGTTGTATTATATGCTTTTGAGTGTTTACAGAATTGATAGAACACTTCAAAATAGGGCTGCTTTTATATTTTTTGCAATTGTTAATTCTGTTTACAGTGCATTCTGGGATTTATTTATGGATTTTTCATTATTTCAAGACAAATATCTCTTAAGAAATGATTTAATGTATCCAAAATGGTTTTATTATTTCTCCATGGTGTTTGATGTTATTTTAAGATTTCAATGGATCTTTTATGCTCTTTTCAGCAGACAGATTCAACAGTCTGCGGTCACCAGTTTTTGTATTGCGGTTGCCGAGATTTTGAGAAGATTCATTTGGCTTCTCATTAGAATGGAGAATGAACATGTTACAAACAGACATCTTTATAGAGCATCAAGAGAAGTTCCACTTCCTTATCAATTGGCTAGACGTCCAAGCGTGAGATATTCTGAGGACCAAACAAGAGCAGAAGATCATGAGGCAAATGTTGGATATGAAAGTATTGGACCTCAAGAAGCTCAACAAACCCCAGCAACTCTGAGATCAAGAAGAGAATCAATTTTGAGTCCTGGTGTTTTACAAAATGTTTCCAAGGCTATCGTTAATGCTCATGCAAAAGATTTTCAACGTCGTAAACCTAAGCCAGAAGAGAGCCCAGATGATAACGGTAGTTCAGATGACGAGAACAGTGATGGTGAAGATTCTATTGCATATTTGAATAATTAATATTCATATACATTACATAACTAATAAATAATCCATCTGAAAAACAATCATACTGATAAAGCCGCTAAACACTTAAAACTAATAACCTTGAACCTTGGCATAATTTGGTGGATATATCTTCTTATAAACAACCTTGGATAACCAAATTGGAACAACGGAAACAGATAATATAACTGCTAATTGCCAGTAGAATTTTAAAGTGCTCATGAAGGGTAAATCAAAGTATTCAGATAAGAATGGAACTGACCCAACGTAAAGTAATAATGTTGCAACTTCTGAAAATATTAATATCTTACTCCATGTGTGAATTTCAATCCCAACCATGGCCAGTTCATTCAAAACCAAACCAGAAAACGACAAAGCAACCATTTTTGTGAAATCGACTTCATTAATACTAGTAAATGCTTGTGCAAACAATTGAATAACACTTCCTTGAAACAATGAAACCGCGCACCAAACAAAAAAAGTAACGTAACTCAAAGATTTACCAGAGGTGAGCTCATGATACAACTCTGGAAACACAAAGCAAACCTCCTTGTTGACATCATAATCAAAAACAAGTGCAAAAACAGGCATCATTGTATAGCATGTGGCATAACCAACCATTAAAAATCCTGTAATCAATGCAATTGGTTCATATGCAGATGTAATTGAAAAAACGGCTTGAGCAACTGAAATCAATAAACCTCTATGTATAACAAACTGTCCTAATTTTGCAGATCTTTTATAACTGTTTCTGCCATGCCACAATAGTAGTGTTGTCAAGTGGCAAAATTGAGTGATTGAAAAATCAGCAGCTAAAGAAGCTTGCTTACCTTCTTTACCAACAATACCGACACCTACATCGGCACATTGAATCATACTAACATCATTACCACCATCACCAATACAGCATACTCTTTTATGTGTGATTTCTCTAATCAGAACAGCAACATCTGCCTTTTGTTGAGGTGTACAACGACATGCAATGACACAAGGTAATTGGACAACAATATCAAAAAACTCCTTTCTATAATGTCTCAGGTAAAGACCCAAAGATTCCCCATCAATCAAAAGACACGAATTGTTGTTGACTCTCAAGTACTCCAAAGAGTTCATTGCTCCTTCAACCTTGGTCATTTTTGTAACTGTATGGACATACTGACCTCTAGAGATTAACCTTGCACTAACTGAAACACAGCGAGCAGTTTCAACTTTATCACCAGTCAACATCCATATTTTGATACCAGCATTTCTCAAAAGTTCAATCGATGATTTAACGTTTTTTTGTAATTTATCCTCAACACCTGTCAAACCTAATAACTCCAAGTCATGCTCTAAATACTGGAGTAACACCTTTTGCATTTCCGCGTCTCTATTAACCATTGAAGAAGATGCCTCCTCATATTTCTCTTTGAAAGTTTCATACAGTTTGGTTGTTAATTTTTTTCTTCCAATCACCAAAGTCCGTAAACCTTCTCTGGCCATATTACTAGTTTCTTCTTCTAGCCAATCATTACTTTGGACAATTTTGGTCATGACAGTATCAGCACCTTTCTCTAAAAACCATAATTCATCTTTCTTCAAATCACGAATAACAATACCCATTCTCTTTGTATCCGAGTTGAATGGGAAAACTTGTAAAATATCATATGATAAATTTTCATGTGAACCTTCATGTGCCAAGGTGATTTTATGACGATCTCTTTTAAATAATGATAATCCAACTTGTTCAGTGAATTTAACAATTGCGATTTCATCTGGTGAAGCAGCTTGGTAAGTGATTTCACCATCTTCAATTGTTGGTGTAACATTATGACAGATAGCCAAAGTTGATATCAAATCACGAACTCTTGTACCTAAATCTCTTTTATTTGTGGCGATGATATTTTTACCATCAATGTCCTTCACGTAATCTGCAACAATGTCCATAGTATCACCAGCATAAGAAACAGTTCCAAGATGTAATTTTTTCAACTCCATATCATTTTGTGTTAAAGTACCTGTTTTATCAGATAACAAATATTCAATTCTTCCTAAATCTTCTGGAATGGTACTTGTTCTAACAATAGTGTCTTCAATTTCATGATCATGTTCAATTTGATAAGCATAAACGGATTTAGCCAAATCCAAGTTAACTCTCAAAGAAACTGGAATAATTGTGGAAAATAAAATCAAAAATCTCATAACATCAACATACCATTTAGAGCCAAACCCATGAATTGAAACCAACCCAAATGATAAAACGAAAACACAAATACACAATATTTTAGAGACTCTGTTGATTTCCAGCTCAAGTAATCCGGTTTTCACACCAGATTTTGTCATGTTCATAGCTTGTCTTGTATCAGTACCAGTGTAAATAATACAACCGATTGCAGTACCAGATGCAAGGACTGTATTTGCCCAAAGTGTATTATCAATTGTAAGACCTGTTGTTTGATTATCATATGATAATCTACCAAGAAATGAATGAATTGATTTCTCAGGCGCGGATGCAGTTATACTGATGTTTTTCAAGTCATCTAATGATAAATTTTGAGTTAATGGTGTAGCTATTCTTAATTTCCAGTCAGTTTCACCATCTAATTGATCAGTCTTGATGAATGATTCACCAGATGCCTCACTTGATTGTAATAATATCATATCTGCTGGGATTCTTTTATCCTTATGCAATTTGACTAAATCACCAACAGCTAAATTTCTACTTGGGACCAATTTGGTTTGTCCAATAACTTCATACATCTCACCATTTGCCTCTGTGTCTCTTCTCCTTCTTTGGATATCATCAAGCGCTTCTTTAGACATTGTGACGATAAGCACAAACGCTAATGGGACCACATATGAAGATAAATAACCTATTCTTAAAGCCGGTATAGCTTGTGATAATGCAACTAGAAGGAAATATAAATTGAAGAAAAACTTGAATTGTTCATATAAGATGATTGGAATGAATGTTATTGGATTATATTTGGCATTTGATATAGCATTGTTTGGGAAGCTTTGTTTGGGTACTCCTGGATAAACTTCTCGTTCAGTATGTTCATCTGTCAGTTGTACTGATGATGCACTATCTTTGGATTTAAACAACTTTTTCAACCCGTTTGACCATGTGCTCTTGGCCCCATGCTTTGATTTTGAGGAATCAGTTATCAGTGGTGCATTATCAACATGAAGTAAATCATCCATGGAGTCTTTGTGTTGATTTGAATTAGCCATATTTTGTAAAGGGATATTATTATTGCTTGAAGAATGTAAACTATGACTTGAATTGTTTAAAAAAGGATTTGCTTCTAAGTTGGCCAATGCTGCATCTAAAGAGTCATCAAATTGTTCATCAAATGAAGAGAAGCTATCTTGTCGATGATTTGAATGGTTTTGAGTATTATTGGAATCAGTTAAAGGCATTTACTCTTGACAAAAAAAAACTAAAAAGGGGTAGAATGTGGGAAGTGATTGAATGATGACAAGGTGTATTGGTCTCTATGAAAGAAACCGCCACTACTGATTGAATTCTCTGAAGCAAAATTGAGACAGACGTATTATGATCTTGTTCTTGATTTATGTCTTGATCAAAATGATGTGTCAATATACCCGTTTAGCAGCGTCTAAGTGTCCTCTATTGTCTTTCTTCCAATTGTGACTTGACTTTGGTAGTTGGCGCTTGCAAAGTGAGATATGGTATATCTTGTAATGCAATTCACTGACGTGATGAATAGTTGTTTGGATAATTTGATGGATTGATTTCAGGCTGTTACAAAAGTGCCTTCAATTTAACAACCTTAATCATGGTTTCAGAAAATTGGATTCTAAAAAAAGTTCGCGAAAGTTGCAGAGGGCCACATTCTCCAAAACTATTAAAATCAAAGTCAGAGAGTAATCAATTGTGTTACAAAATAAGGTACAAATGGAATAAAAGTGTAGTATAGATCAAGAGAATTGGTCTATTGACCTTTCAACTTAGTCTCCTCGACAAATTCCCTATTTTAACCTGAATTACAACTGATCTTGAAATGATTAATTCTTCAAAAAAATAACGTAACAAAATTGTATTATTAATTTATACCTTTACAACCCCATTCATCTATTTTTTAGATTTTGAAGCTTTCTTTTCAGCTTTTTGTTCTTTTTCAGCTTGTTCTTTTAAGACACGTTTAACGATTTTTTGTTCTTCAATCAAGAAAGCTCTAACAACTCTTTCTTTAACACAGTTAGCACATCTTGAACCACCGTAAGCTCTTGAGACAGTTTTGTGAGTTTTTGAAACTTGAGCGTATTCTCTTGGACGTAAAGCTGAGATACCGGCTAAAGCAATACCACAGTCACCACATTTTGGTCTGGTACCAGATTTTTTAACGTGTTGAGCACGTAAAACACCACCTGGGGTTTTAACAACTTTGATTTTGTTAGAACGGGTGTTGTCTAGAAGGTTTATGTTAGTATTTCTGATTTTATAGATTTGATGTAAAATGATAACTATGGGGGTGTTGTTTCTCTCAGACTTATTCCTTTTTGAATTACTCTAAGTATCCTGCTGGTCATTGATTTATTGATTCATTGCTATTGTAGCTTCACTGCTTGATGGTTACATTAATATTTCTGCATGGATTCTCTTTGTTCATACAAAATCACACTTCTCTCATTCTAGATGATATCCCTTTCCAGACCATAAAACTACGAGGTCTATTCTCTTTCTTTCATTGATCCCTACGTATTCCCTTGATATTGATGATTTTCTTCAATAGTTGATCTTGTATCTTTAATGTATTCTCTTTTTTGATGATATCTCTTGATTGACGAATTCATTCTCTTTGAAACACAACTTCCCCTAGTTCATTTGATTTGCTTTGACACATACATGGATTTCTTCTTCTGTAGGTAACTCTTTGAGCCATTTTGTGAATGTTTTAACGGTCGTAAGAAGGTATCTAAACTATGTCTTAATCAAGTTTTGTTATTATTGTACACTATTGAAATTCTTTGAAAACTTTGCGAGGTGGTGAGAATCAGCGACAGGTGTTGGGATGTTTATGAATTTTTCAGCGCGAAAGACATACAAAACCAAGTTTTATGTTGGGCATACCAAGAAAAGCTAACAATTGGGAGTATTTTCGCGAATGTGTACCCTAGATGGTATCACGTGAGGTTTCACTCAGGGCAAGCCGAATTTGTACAAGATAGATGAAGATGAATTTTTGGCTTGACACAAAAGCACAAAAAGTTCAATATTTCTCGATTCTGTACACAAATACGAATAAATATATAGAGTAGAGAAGAGTTGAAAACACCTTTCTCAAATCTTTACAGCTAGCATCTACAATATGAAGTGATTCAATAAAAACTTTTGGATTTTGTGATCATAGGCATTACATTTACCAGAAATTGAAAAAATACACTCACAAGGTTTAGTTTTCAACAGCAATAGCTTCAATTTCAACCTGGTTTGCAAGTTAGTACTTAGGTTCAACTTATCATTCGTCTTAGTTATACTTACATCAACACCTAATGGTAATGATTTGACAGCAACACAGGATCTAGCTGGTTTATGGGTGTTGAAATGTTTAGCATAAACTTTGTTGAATTCAGCAAAGTCATTGATATCAGTTAAGAAAACGTTAACTAAAGAGAAATTGGTTAGTATCAGTATACTGTTTCATCTTTTTTCCTTAAATACCATTACTCACTTTTAACAGTTCTGTCTAAACCACTACCAGCTTCTTCTAAAATGTTTTTAACATTTTGTAGACATTGTTCAGCTCTATCAGCGATTGTACCTTCAACTTTTGTACCTTCTGGGGTTAATGGAACTTGACCTGAAACATAGATAAAGTCTAATTTGAATCAATTGTGTTAGTAACTAGATCTTTTTCATGTAAAGTTACAAATGTAGCTTAACACCATGGTGAGGTGAAAAACACTCACTATTAGCTTTTATAGCTTGAGAATATGAGGCAGCTGCTGGTGGGGCATTTTTAGTGGCAACCTAAATGAAAAGTTAGTATTTGATTGGAATGAATTGAATCAATAATAGAGATTAAATCAATACTATAGATCAATTGATAAGTACCTAACTGTTACATACTGGAGTGATTGTGGTTAAGTTTCTAGCAGACATTGTGAAGACTTTTGATTGTAATCTAGCAGCACGGGTAGCAGTTTGGATAAATGACATTTAGTGAATTCGAGGGAATTGGATAAGCTTAAATAGATTGCCAGTTAAGGGGATGGTTTTTGTTAATGTGGTATCAGTCAGATTTTCCCGTTCAACTTAAGTCCTAGGCTTCTGAACAGAGTCCTGAGGATTGACTTGGACCCAGACTCGGGTGCTGGACTCTGGTCTGGTCGGGACTCTTCTCTACAACGTAGAAGACGTTTTAGAAGTTTCCATTATGTTCATTAGTTATGACAGTTCTGTTTTAAGATGCCATGTTGATGATATTATATACATGAATATTTTGAATAGATTATGGTGTAAGCTTTCAATCCTTTTTAATCGGTTCCTCTGCTGTATGAGTTACACCACTCAATGGCTGTAATTGTTCATATTTCTTCCGTAGTTCTTGTTGTAGTTCATGTTCTTTTTGATTTGCCAATAGTTTCTTCTTTAATGCTTTCTCCTGCACTCTTTGGGCATCTTTTATAGGACCTTGATGTAGAGCCTTTTGAATTGGTTATTACTTTGAGTTCATGATGATTCTTTCTTCTTGTCAATACTTACATTTCTTTCTTCTTCTTGGACTTTATGCACCCATATAACAGTGACAGTGGTGGCTACTATGGTAGTTGCTAAAGTGATCTTACTAGCTCTGGACATCTTGAAGTGGAATATTTAGATGTTGTGTATTATAATATCAACCTTTTACGCTTTTGGCTCAGCTTAAAAATCCCAGCTCGATAATTCGCGGTAGAAAAAGGGTACGGTACACGCACGCACAGGGAGCCTCTTTACTCTTCTCATCTGATGAATCATGATTCACCGAGAACTCGGTTGGCTCAGAAATATAGGCAGCCTGCGTGTAAGCGAAGATTTGGCACTGGGTCCAAATGGCTAGCACAAACATCAAGATATAATCTGTACTTTCCCTTCCAAAGGGACAATTCACTTCTGCCTAGTTCTCTGCCCACGGTTCTTGCCAGACAGACAGGCCGATCAGTTGTGGACTGGGCCCTGGCCGCCACAAGCAGGGGGGTTACCCTCAGGGGTCGCCTAGCAGCGTCCGCGACGCCAGTAATTCCCAGCTGTGTAAGCTGAGCGCGCTGCTCTGCTCATGGGTAGTATAGGCTCCATCACACGTTTGAAATTACTCGTAGCATCAAACAACGAGAACAAACAGCCTCAAGCAATCACCAACACCACCACCAACAACAGCACTTGGTCCAAAGCCCCCTTCTGATGCAAGTGAGTATTATCCCAGCCAGCTGGTCTTAAACAGGTTCTAACTTCCAATCAACAGAATCAAGATTCAATACAGCTTGAGAGCGATTCAAGTCAACCCATAGTCATCCCTCAACCTGAAAACAACATCAATCACAAGCCCAGCACAGGCACTTACAACTTGCCTGAATCTTATCATACTGCTAGATCATTCAAACAATCCCCTAATGAACTACAATTCTCAAGCTCAGTCAATTCAACAAGTTCACAGATTGTAAATAACCCACAACAGACTGTCTCAGGTAGTAATAACAATAATAATAATAGCATCTCAAACAACATTTCAAACTTGAGAAACCCATTCAATTCATCTTCCCCAGGTGGTAACTTCAGTCCAAGAGCGGATCCACCATCTTTCTATTATAATGCCAATAATAGAGGTTCAATGAGTGATTCGGTCAATAACAGTGCATTTCTTCGGAATAATGTGACACATTCAACTTCATCAACTTCGTTAAATCGTCCAAGTTTGCTAACTTCAAAACTAGCTGCTACTTCATCATCATCTACCCATCAACTAGCTTCAGTACAACAACAACAACAGCAACAGCAACAACATATACCTCATGATTCACCAAGTTATCCCTATCCAAACCCGAAAACGGCAAGTTTTAGAAACTCATTTTTGAAATCATCAACAAATCATCATAACCCATCTTCATCATTTTCATCGTCTTTCAATCATGATCCAACTACAAGCTTTAGCTTCCCCAATAGATCTTCAAGTATCAATATTCAACAGCCTTCGACTTCCCAACATTTCAAACATTCAGAAGTTGTTAATTCATTTACACCTTTCCATAATACTCCAAGTGTTGTATCTTCATCATATAATTCATCAGCTCCAAATTCTGTACCTAGTCATTTCAATCCTTCAACTTCTTTTCATAATTTCCCTCAGCCAGGTGCTTCAATTCCAACAACGAATGTTAGTACAGAATCAGCATTACCTAATGAATTCTCAAGACCAATACCATCTGCAACAACAAGATCATCCACTGCAACTACTGAAATACCGCAGCATACCCATAACCTGAATGAGGATGATGATGAACCTCCACAATATTCAGAACCAATGTTTTCATCATCATTATCTGAATCGGAACCTCCAACTTATTTACCAATCAATAATGAAAACCATCTAGATATAGTGAACCATCCAGTTGATGATTTATTATTGATGCTTAGTGCGTTGTTACAGAAAATTGTGGAAGCCAATGATAACTTACATCCACATCATTATCATCAAGCATCTCAATTACACAATTCCCATAAATTCACTGCTAATGTCTTAGCATTCCATGGAAGAAACGTACCAGCTATATCATTACATGCATACCTAACAAGAATCTTGAAATATTGTCCAGTTACAAATGAAGTGTTTTTAACACTGTTAGTTTATTTTGATAGAATTGCTAAACGGGCAAATGCTGGAGATTTTGACCAAAACAAACAACAACAACAAGGGGAAGGTAATACTGCTGGAACCTCAAATGCTGGCTCAGATGATCAACAATTGTTTGTTATGGATAGTTATAATATTCATAGATTGATAATCGCAGGTGTTACAGTTGCTTCTAAATTCTTTAGTGATATTTTCTACAAGAATTCGAGATATGCAAAAGTTGGTGGGTTACCATTAGATGAATTGAACCATTTAGAATTACAATTTTTATTATTGACTGATTTTAGATTGATGATACAAATTGAAGAATTACAAAGATATGCTGATTTGTTATTGAAATTTTGGAAAAGGGAACAAAGTAAATCACAAAATGATGAAAAGATGACTGAAGGACAAGAATAGACTAAAGATTTATTGAAGTTTGAATATTTAATACTATTTGGAGTTTATGTGATGATTTTTTGTTTTTATTTGATAGAGTTTTTTTAGGCAGAACCCATTTCTGATGATGATATGTTCATTCTTTCTTCTTTAATTGACCTTTATTTTATTATTCTTTCAGTTCTAACACCTATTTAATTTTTTTAATCTTTTTTTAATATTCATCATCAGATATTGACTTTTTAATTGATTTATATATTAATTCTTAGCTCTTTGTTTGTTCTTTTTTTGGTTTCATCCATTCTTTAAAGGCGTTTGTTTGACTCTTTTTTGTTTGTTTTTGTATTATTCTTGCTGAAACATATTCAGATTTCCTTTACCAAATACCAATTAAGTTTAAAGAACTGTTATATTGGGAAAAACATTATATAATTTTCAATTAACGTATTACATTTATTATGATATGAACTACGTTGTGTAACCTCAGTGTCCAAAAATTCATTTTTGATAATGCATAGTAAAATTAATTATATATGACCAATTGTTGAAAAAAAAAACATTAAATAACCCATAAAACACAATAAAATAACAGCTTTTAACTTCAGTTTTAGTAATATTAAACCATCGTATCACCAAAACTTCCTTCTCATGTAGTTGATATGATCAAAAACTAAAGCATAAATATATAAAACGTTGACCACCACCTAAATGAGATAACATAAACTTCCAAAAAACAGATATGAAACGTCTCTAACGTAAACGACGAGCTTCACGTTCAGATTCCATTAATGATAAGATATCATTTTCACGAACTGGACCTTTAACATTTCTAACAATTGTTCTTGAAGAATCATCAATGAATTCAACTCTGACTTGGGTAACACCACCACGAGAACCGGTACGACCAAGAACTTTTTTAACTCTAGCTAAAGTGACAACAGTTTTAGTATCCATTTCAAATATATTATATGCGATTTAAACGATAGATTCGTGTAAACAACTTATACCCTCTAGTAGTGGTGAAAAAAAATTTCTATATGTACACACTTGGAAAACATTCGCGAAACTCAGATTGCGTCGTTTGCGGGTAAAAAACGCGAAAAAGCTCTGTTACGAGGGTATGTCATGTGAAATTATGCCGACGGTCCTCGGATTATCTCATTTTTTTTTTTCGGGCCTGTTGCGTTGAGTCAGATAACAGTGCATCAATGCTTCGAGATTTTTTTGTGAGTAAACCACATGTTGTGTCAAGTTTAACTACAACTGTTACAATTGTGTTTATATTAAAACAAAGATTTGAAAAACCAAGATGGATTTAGTTAATCACTTGACTGATAGATTATTATTCGCTGTCCCAAAGAGTATGTCCTTACATATAATACCCAAGATCTCTTTACTAACAAGATTTTTTCTCTAGAGGGTCGTCTTTATGAAAAAGCTATTCAATTATTAAAAGGTTCAGATATTGAGTTCCATCGTTATAACAGATTAGATATTGCCTTATCTACAAACCTACCAATTGCCTTGATTTTCTTACCAGCTGCAGATATTCCAACTTTTGTTGGTGAAGGTCGTTGTTCATTAGGTATCACAGGTGTTGATCAAGTTGAAGAATCAGAAGTTGATGTTGAATTAGCATTGGACTTAACATTTGGTAAATGTAGATTACAAGTTCAAGTACCACAAGATGGTCCAATTAAAGATCCAAAACAATTAATTGGTAAAACTATTGTTTCATCATTTACAACTTTAACAAGAAAATATTTTGAAAAATTAGAAGGTGTTAAACCAGGTGAACCTTTGAAAACTAAAATCAAATTTGTTGGTGGTTCAGTTGAAGCTTCTTGTGCATTGGGTGTTGCAGATGCTATTGTGGATTTAGTTGAAAGTGGTGAAACCATGAGAGCTGCAGGTTTAATTGATATCGATACAGTTTTATCAACTTCAGCTTATTTAATTGAATCCAAAAATCCATCACATCCAGAATTAGTTAAAACTATCAAAAATAGAATTGAAGGTGTTTTAGCTGCACAAAAATACATTTTATGTAATTATAATGCACCAAGAAATAACTTGGATGCTTTATTATCAATTACACCAGGTCGTCGTGCTGCTACAGTTTCACCATTAGATGATGAAGGTTGGGTTGCAATTTCATCAATGATTGAAAAGAATAAAAAAGGTGAAATTATGGATAAATTAAAAGCAGGTGGTGCTTCTGATATCTTATTGTTTGAAATTTCAAATTGTCGTGTATAAAGTGACGGAATATAATTGATTCATAGAATAGAGATTATAAAGACTTGTTGCAAGTGAGATGTAGAATTAATCAAGGCCGAAGCTAGTTATTGAAGACAAGTTCGCGAATTGATTCTTCATCCCGTCTGTCATTTCCATCGGGCATTCTGAAATTTTCTACACCTGTTTTCAAAATATCAAGTATCAATTCCAAAAACCAAACTATAGCCATAAATATAAATAAATAAAGTGATAATCACAAAGGATTCAGGCCAGCCTGGAACCCACCAGTTAGTCAATAATATAAATCAAGCACGTTGCTGTTTCTCCAAATCAATGTTTGAACCATTTTCAGTTGAAACATCAGTAGTTGTATTATTAGTCTGAGCATTCTTCATCAATCCATTATCACTACTGTTAACATTTTCAACAAACTCATCATCTTGTTTGACTTCGATATCACCACCCATTGCATTACCATGACCAGTTTCATCGAAATGAACTTGAGTAACAGCAGAATGATCAGGAGCCAATTTGCTACCTTTTCTACCAATAAGATACCAAGGTAATTCAAATAATTCCTCCATACCTTCAATGGAACGACCACTAATCTCTGGAACAAAGAACCAACAGAAAAACATACCAATGATGATGACACCAAAGAAGAAGAAGAAAGTACCACCATGATGCATTGCAATCATCATTGATGGAACAGCTTTAGTGTTACCAAATTGGTTTGCAAAATGGAAAGTCATGATTAAAGCAGTACCAATAGCTCTATGTCTCAAATTGAACATCTCTGAGTTAATCAAATATTGAATAGAATTCCAACCCATTGTCCAACCAACACCATTTAAGTACAACATTGCTAAAGCACAAACACCTGCATGTTTTTCTGAAGATGTCATTGTGAATTCATCATTTGAAACTTTTGGCACCACGGTGATGAAGACTGCAAAATATAAAGTTGATAAACATTGAACAGTTAATCCAATGTATAAACATTTTCTTCTCCCCAAGAAATCAATTAGGAAGAAAGCAGTTAAATAAGCTGAAGTGAATTTAACAACACCTAAAATAGCAGTCATTAATAATTTTTTAGTACCGGTATAACCAACCAATGCAGTCAATTCTGGCATATAAATTGTGATTGCATTTGCACCTGACCATTGACCCAAGATTTGAATACCAAGACCCAAGAATAATCTATATCTAACTGAAGGAACTGTGATGAATTCTTTGAATAAACCTAAGACAGAAGTATCTTGCATAACTTCCTTTTCATGTTTCATATGTTCTTGGATATCATTAATTTCACTCAAGATATAAGGATGATCTTCTGGTAAATTTCTAATTTTGGATAAATTTCTATAAGCTTGATCAACTCTATTTTTTTTCATCAACCAACGTGGAGATTCTTTACAGAACCAAGAACCAATAAATAAGATACCTGCAAATATGATTTTCAAAGAAGTTGGAGCAACCCATTGAACTCTTGAACTGGCTGAAACATGTAAAGCTGTACCGTAATGAGAAAAATAAGACATCATGATACCAAAATAAACAGCACCGGCAAAGACACAGTTACATAACCCTCTGATAGCCTTTGGAGCAATTTCAGAAAGATAGGTTGGACCAAGAACAACAGTTTGACCAATAGATAAACCTTCAATCAATCTTCCAGCATATAATTGACCAACATCTTTTGCAGTGATTTGAATAATAACAGAAGCAATCCAAAAGACACAAACACCTTGTAAAGTTCTAATACGACCAAATTTATCAACAAAGTATAAGGCCATCAAACAACCACCAATAGAACCTAGTTGGACCATCGAAGTGATATTTGACTTCAAATTTGCTAGATAATGTTCAGTTTTGGATTCATCATCAAGACCAAATTGATGTTTAAAAGATTTTTGAGCAACGGACCCACTAATGCCACCTTCATCTAAACCTCTTGCACAACCCAAGATACCAAAGATGAAAACAGAAATGTATAAGGTTCTATTAAAGATTTCTGGTGGTGAATTATCTTTATTAAAGAATTTTTTTCTAAGTGATTGTTTTGGATGAACAACTGCTGCAGTCATGATTGTTTGTGCGTGTGTTTCAGATTCTCTAGTCTGATTCAAACTTCATTATGATAATCTGGGGGAGCAAAAGTGTGTTTATATATGGCTTTTGGAACATGATGAAAAGAATGATTAAAGCCAGGCACCCAACGACAGAGGCACAAAAGGTTAAGTTTACTTAAAACAGATTGTTTCATCACCATCAATATGCTATTTCCCCATATTGCATCATGACTAAAAACGAGACAATTAATGGTTGTTGTGTATACGGAGATTCTCGTATTGCCAGTTGAAGAGGGTGAAGCTGTTGGGATTGCTTCTCTCCAATTAAATTGAGTTGAAAGATGAGCAGGAATTAATTGTAGATGAAGTGGTTGTGTCGATCAGCATCATGGCCTAAAGAAGTGCAGCTTGCGGATTTCGAGGTGGAGGCATTGACTATAAGCCCATCGAGGACCCTTCAAAGGACCCTTGAAAGGACCCTTTCCAATACGCTTTATAGAGCTCAAATACACTCCAGATCTCACTATAAAACACAATAGTACATAGGTCGCACACAAGCTTCTGGATCTTTGCACACACCAAGATAATATCACCACTACAAGCACTATTGTGGAACTCTTGTTAGGTGTAGAAATATCTTGTTCGAGCCTTTCTTGGTATTGATAGCCTCACCTGGCGCTTAAAGGCGGAAATTTGTTTCGTTATTATTTTGCGGGGATACATTTGAGTGCTTCACGGAAGAAACAGGCTGGATTAAATGAACAGCTTGATATTATGGTTACATTCAACTAGTTGTGAGCTGATTGAAGCCCTTCTCTTGGCCTATTCATCATCTGTTTGTTCGGGGATTCTGTGTGCCCAGGTCCCTCCAGAACGAGATCGGTTCTCCTGTGATTGGCTGGTTGAATAAACCTTTTGCAATGCTCTGGAGATTAGAGGACATGGTTTTGCTGTGGGTTTGTTTGATGATTCAAGATTATCCATATGATTCAACATAGTCATAGTAGTAGTCACCACCGTATACAACCCCAGATCTTAGCACTTACCACCCCAGAACAATAGTCATAAGATCATCTCGTTATCTAACTACCCATCACCACTGTTCCTTCTAGAACCCTTCAATCACCGTCACCGTCGTTATAATAGGCTCCACCATCTGTCTCAATCAAACCTAAACTCAACAGTATTATGTATCTCAAATCGCAGTCCGAAAAAACTTTGACTGTGTAAAGGCTATTGAAACTGTTTCAAGTAATTGTACTAAAACCTTCAAAGTACTACAATTACAACTAACAACCTCCTCGTGCTACACTGCATATCACTGTCAAAGTAGAAGTACCGTTCGACCTTATTTCTCAGTTGAGATATTTGGATCTAGCAATGGTTAAGGTGGAGATGTACAAGTTCTCTGAGATTTAAAGTGTGTAGGTCTTGGTTTGTCACTGAAGATGGTTAAATAAACCATTCGCGATATCAACCGTATTCTTGTTGGTGAATAATTAAATTAACTCGATCAATTGACACCACATCTATCGATACAGCCCTGAGTTGGAGTAAATGTGTTTGCTTGGTGTCAATGAAAAGTTGGTATAGAGACCGGTTTCCTCTTTTTTCAGTAATTCCTCCGTCTTTGCCTGATTATTCAGTGTAGAAGTTGAAGTTGTAAAGATTGAAATAGACAATAATGGGTTTTGTATTATATATCCCATTAACTAAACAATAGACATACCACAGTTTGAAGTAGCTCAAGGTAAAAATAACTAAAGGTAATGATAATATCTTCATCCTATCTCCAAAACACCGGTAAACCTTTTGAAATCCTTTCAAATACCTGCTTCCCGCCACCAACTACTTTTATAAAGAATCAAACATCAACACCATATATTCAAACCACTTTTTCTTAAACTCAATTGAAAACTAACCCACCATCAACAACATAAGATTGTCCTGTAATATAATTAGATTTTTCAGATGCCAAAAAACTAACCAAATCAGCAACATCTTGAGCATCACCAACTTTACCCATTGCTATTTTGGGAGTATAGCTTTTCAACAATGCATCTTTTGCCCTTCCTGAATAATCACCAGTCATTTCATTAATAGAATCCCACATATTTGTAGGGATCATTCCAGGACAATATGAATTAACAGTGATTTTTTGAGATGCTAATTCTTTAGCAGCAGTTTGTGTTAATGATTTAACTCCATGTTTTGTCACTGAATAAATACCCAAATTAACAAATCCTTCATGAGATGCAACCGATCCTGCATTAATAATCTTTCCTGGTTGATTCAATTCAATAAATTTCTTTGCAGAGGCTTGTATCCCCCATAGAGTACTTGATATATTTGTTTGTAAACTTTTTTCCCAAGATTCTGGAGTTATGGATAATAATGGACCTAGTTTGGCAATACCTGCGTTATTAATCATTGTATTAAACCCACCAAATTTGTTGAAAGTTTTATCAACAGCATTGAAAATTTCAGATCTTGAACAAACATCACCTGGGATGAATAAAGAATCTTGACCTATTTTATTAATTGAAGATACAACTTCTTGACCTAGTTGTTCTTGAGTTGGTAGATCTAGAATTGCAACTTTATAACCATCTTTAGCTAATTGTAGGGCAATTGATTTACCAATACCTTGAGCAGCACCAGTTATTAGAGCGACTTTAGACATGATGAGGAAAGCTTATCAGTTTTATCAATCAATTGATAAGTGTGTTAGTTTGGTTGTTGATGATGGTTGTTGATGATGGTTGTTGTTGTCAAAGGTTTCTCAGTTTTTTTGACTCCTTGTAACTGTTAGTCGATGGGCCACGGTAGAATATGGATCACCGTTTAAGACGTTGTACATTCTCGTTGATTACGACACAATAGAGACCAAAAAGATATTCAACTTGAAAAGACTGATAGTGATTGAATTAGTTTTTGATTGACTAGCATTATCAACATTTCACGATATCAACTTCTCAGATCTCAGATCTTGATTTTAGTCTGTGCAGTGGATGAAGCTGGTGTCACGGAAAAAGATTTTCATTTGCACTAACAAAAATTCATGAACGCCATTTTGAATATCGGTAACAAGTTGCAACACATTTGAACGAGAGATAAAGCACCAGAAACCCAAAGCATCCTGATATCTAACAGGATCAATGATCATACACTAGAATAACTCAATTATACCACCAGTTTATAAGTTGGCGCCAAATTGACAGCCTTGTTATTCGCGAGTTTCGCGAAATCCAACATGTATAGGCTTAAACGGGTTTTGTTTTTGTAAAACCCCTTGTTAATTGAAGTACACTAGACTGACATTTGTCGCCATGAGTTTGAACTATCTCAATATTCCAGCTTGATACCATATACAAGATGTCTACAGAAGGAGAATTCCACATCATCAAAGAGGCCATTGTCGATGGAGAACCAATCAATTCAACTAGAACAGAACAATATATAACCGCCTCCCCAGATAGTAATATATCATCAATCCAACATCATTTATTCATCAAATCTACAAGACCAAGATATGTGGAAACACTACAAGATGTATCAACTCTTCATCAATTCTTAAAAGATCAATTATCGTTTGATGAAGAATCACCAATATTAGAATACTCAACTTCTCGTATTCGTCATTATGAACCAATCTTGGGATATGAGAATTTAAGTGATATTTATGATTATTCTAAAAGATTTGGAACAGATCCAGCAGAGATTTTGCAAAGATTGGATGCTCTTTATGGGGCAATCAAAGATTGGGATCTTGATCAAGTTGGTAGAATTATCGATAATGAAAGGTTTAATAGATATGTGGAACTTTTACAAGATGTTGATGAGGTGAGAATGGAGAGAGAGTTTAAAGAGAGAGTTATTAAAAGAATGATTATTGAACAGATTAGTAGTATTGTTAGACCAATTAAAAATGATCGTTCAATTAAAGAGAAGGAGATTAATTTGGTGATATTGTTGAATTCAAATTGATGAGATTTTAAGGATGATTAATCAGCTTATGTGATTGCTTATGAGAATACAATGAGAATATATGAATGGTATGACAGCTACGTCCAGCCTGAGCTGTAGTAAACACTTGGAAAGGCCAGAAATTCGTCAAACATGGTGGCTTTTTCACAATATCAAATTTGAATCTACACATCTACACTATGAATTTAAAGAGTCTGATCATCTTTCTCTCTTCCCTCTTCCCCCTTCACATTCTCTTTTCTTTATCTTTAGACATTGCGATGGTGTCATTTTGAGAACGGATTTACTTCTGTTTTTAGTGTGGTTGATGGATTTTTTGTGACACAATTTTTGTAGAGCTGAACCGAACCGATATTATCAGTACCATCAACATGTGCTAACCATTGACATATTATATATTTTAGAACAAGAAAACAAGGAAGAAAGAAATTATAAAGAAAGAAAGGGTAGAGCACCCCCATCAAGTTTCCTCTAATCAGAACCATTTTGATCATACAAATGCCCTACCCATGGACGGAGACTCACGTCATTCGCGAAATATTTGCAAATTTGTCTCGAGCCTCAGTTTGTGGCTAGTAGAAAACTTCTACCAAACCTTTTGGTCTAAATTTACTATGCCTCTCATAAATTCATTAAAGTATGTAACTTATTCTTGTGCTTGTTTATGCTTAATCAAATTCAACAACGTACCCATGATGAAAATTCTTCCATCAATAGCAGAAATCTCAACATTATTCAAATCCATATCAATGAAATGATCTTCTAAATATTTCAAATGTAATAATCTTGATAATAAAAAACCAGTAATTTGTCCAACCATTATACCACAATCACTTCCATTAATTTGTTGTGGAGTCTTTTCAATAATTCTAATTTGGAAATTGAAACCTAAATATTTTGCCAATTGTGAAATGACATGTTTAGCTTCAGATTCATTAGCCCTTTCTAAAGTGTCATAAATCAATGCAGTCTTGTCCAATAAACTGATAACGACTAATGACCAATGAGAACCAGCACATGCATCTTCAACATCATCATTATCATTGACTGGTAAAAAGATGAATTTTGAAGTTTCTAAAGATGGTAGGACACCTTTCAATTCTTTTGGAGATGGATGATTTGCCAATAGGTAAACCATTGAAGGTCTTAATAAGATGATTGAATTTGAAACCAATTTATCAAAATTATTCAATTGATAACGTTCTAAGTATTCATAAATGAATGAAATATTATTATCATTTAACCATTCATCATCTTTTAAATTGTCTAGGTCTTCTTTATATATTGAAATATCGAAAAATTGCAAGATTTTCTCATCATCTTTAATTGTATGATCACTAATTGAATGTAAAATCTGTTTATGCAATGAGTTCAAGATTTTAATTTTATTAGCATCAGAAGGGATATAAAAATCATCAGAATCTGAGTTTTTCTGTTTCTTTCTTCTTTTACCCTTTTCCTTCTTTTTAGATTTTTTCTTTGATTCTGAACTTTCATCACTTTGTTTCCTTTTTACAATTCCTTCATTCATTTCATGATTCATATGCATTTTTGGTTCGTCTTCATAAATGGAATCAGGAGTTCCTTGTCTCTCTTCATCATCTATATATTCAGAGCCAGGATGATTCGGTTTTGAATATTGTTGTAATTCATCATTATCCCAACTAAAGAAATTGAACCCATTAGTCACCACTTGGGTTGAGTAATCATGACCACCACCACTATCTCTTCCTTTCGGTACACAATACCCTTTGAACTGATTATAATTGATCCTAAGCATTGACAATTCGAAATCTTTCACTTTAATTTCAAACTTGTGCTTTGAATTGTGATTTGTTTTGATTTTTTTGCTTTCAGCGGAGATTACATAATTGCTGACATCGCAACTGTGGCTTGTGTGGGTTTTTTAAATTTCCTTTTTTTGAACACAGTTAAATTCTACAACTTTATATAATTCTTAATCATTACGCCATAGTTGTTTCAGATAAAAAAGGTTCATCTTTGCCACTTTTGCATCTGTTTTAAATTCATCAGATTTAATATTTGAAGAGTTAGTTGTGGAAGAGGAAGAAGCTGGAGTCAAAGATGGATTTAAGAAAAAGTTGTAATCCCAACAAGTTTAATTATGACAAGAGTAGTAATATCACTGAATTGAAACAAGATGTTATTAATGATGATGAGGCTATCATAACGGATGAACCAAATGATGGAATTAACTCAGCAGAGAATATTGTCTCCAATACAAATTTAATACCAAGTGATAATTATCATAAATATTGTTATAGACATAATCCAGATGTTCAATGTAATAAACAATCAGATTCAATTAAAATGAATGAAATTCAAAAAAACCTAGAGAAATTACCATTAAAACATCAACATTTCATTAATTCAATTTGGTCAAGTTTTAGTAATTCAAATACATTTCAAAGAAACTTAATATTACAAGGGATTTTAACACAATGTTGTTTTCCACAATTATCATTCATATCACAAGAGATTTCATCATTAATAAGGATTGATTTCATAAGTACATTACCTTTTGAAATTAGTTTGAAAATTCTTTGTTATTTAGATTGTGCTTCTTTATGTAACGCTGCACAAGTTTCCAAAAAATGGCAAAAATTAGCAGATGATGATAGAGTTTGGCATCATATGTGTGAACAACATATTGATCGTAAATGTCCAAATTGTGGATGGGGTTTACCATTAATGCATATGAAAAGAGCTCGTGAAATAAAGATTGAACATGAACCAAAGACTAAAAAAAGGAAATTGTCATCATCAAGTACGGGGTCACCAGAGGTAAAGACAAGACCTTGGAAAACTGTTTATTCTGAAAGATTTAAAGTGGAGAGAAATTGGAGAAAAGGTTTATTCAAATCAAGAGAGTTTAAAGGTCATAAAGATGGGATTTTAACGTTGAAATATGATTATAAATATCTATTTACAGGCTCTTATGATTGTTCAATCAAAATATGGGATATAAATACTGGTGAAGTTTTGAAAACATTGGAATCTCATACAAAAGGTGTTAAATCACTTGTATTTGATGAACAAAAATTAATTACAGGATCATTTGATCATACTATAAAAGTTTGGAATTATCATACAGGTCAGTGTATTTCCACATATAGAGGACATACAGATTCAGTGTTGAGTGTTGATTTTTTCAAGAAATATATTGTTAGTGGTAGTGCGGATAAGACGTTAAAGATCTGGAATGTTGAAACTAGAACATGTTATGCATTAAGAGGACATTTGGAAGGTGTTAATAGTGTCAAGATTCATTCTAAAAGTTTAACAGTGTTCAGTGGATCTGATGATGCCACTATTAGAATGTGGGATTTGAAAACGAATAAATGTTTAAAGATTTTCAAAGGACATATTGGGCAAGTTCAAAAAGTTATTCCATTGAATATACCTGAAGATTATGATTTAGTTAAAGAGGATGAAGATGATGAGAAAGATGAGGATGATGAAGATGAGGAAGAAGAAGAAGATAATGAAGAATTTGGAGAGATTGATTATTCAGATGAGACAAGACAATATCCAACCTATATTTTATCAGCTTCATTAGACAATACTATTAAATTATGGAATGTTAAAACAGGTAAATGTATTCGTACCCAGTTTGGACATGTTGAAGGGATCTGGGATATTAGTGCTGATACTTTTAGAATAGTTAGTGGGGCACATGATCGTTCTACAAAGATATGGGATTTACAAAGTGGTAAATGTATGAATACATTTGCAGGACATAATAGTCCAGTTACGTGTGTTGGGTTGGGAGATTCTAGTTTTGCCAGTGGAGATGATACTGGTGTTGTTCGTATGGTTAATTTTGATGTTGATACTTTGGAATGATTGTTGTTATGTTATTTTTTGCTTGTTGTTTGGCTATATTTGCTTGTTGTTTGGCTATTGTTTGGTGTATTAATTGAGGATTGATTTGGATTTAATTGTAGAGTATCTCCGAGTAGTAAAAGGCTGATGAGAGAATGGCTGAGCCAACGTGGAGTAGTTAATTAAGATCAATCATCAGATGGTGTTATAATTATTTATTAAGATAGAAATGAGTTAAATATTAAATGATTATTCTATTCTCTTCTTCTCTATTCCATTCTATTGATCATTCATTTAATCACCTATTCTCTCATCATCAAATTAACCGAGTGTACCTACATCAGCTCATAACCACAATAAAATATCAACTAATTAATAATCCAATTAAACTAATTAAATAACAACATACCCACTATAAAACCATCCAAATATTCCAACTATTCCATCTATTATTCCATCTATTATTCCACCAAATTAACCCAATCCCACTCAATTTCCCCTTACCGAATAATCCCTTGTTTGACTCCTTTGAGAAGTTTTGAAAAAAAACCTGTACAAGCCCAAAAAAACACACAATTGCTAACAAGAGAAAAGGGATTTCAACTATCTAATCATAATAAATAAATAATTTTAATACCTATCATGAAATGTCACACTCAAGGAAAAACTCAACTTCAAGTGTCATAAACCGTTCTCCAAATGGAACTGATTCGCTATCATTATCCTTTCTTCACAAGAAGAGACATTCAGATTCTTCAATTGATAACAAGACACCTTCACCAACAGATTCTATCACATCAATACCAAAACTAATTAGAAAGAAATCAGGTGAATTAGTTAAATCAAATCTAAAATTAAACTGTTTACAAAATGCAGGTTTATCAAAATCTATGCCCACTACACCAATTTTCAATAAAAGTGTTCATTTTGGTCAAGATGTTGATGTACGATATTTTAATGAATTGGATAAACCAACAGCGGTTAGTGCTAGTGGGTCACCTATATTGAAAGGGAGAGGAAGACGACGTGGTAGTGGTGCTACTAACCGTGCAAAGCCTGGGAAGTTTAAATTTGGGTTTGGATTTGATGATTATGATAGTGTTGATGATAGTGATAGTGATTCAGATGATGATGAGTTTGATTTTGATGGGAAATATGAGATCACTTGGGATTTAGAAACTGTTAATTTTGGAAAGATTAAATATAACGAAAAGATATCAAGTTTGAAGAGTTTAATTTTTCTAGAGAGAATTTCAATTGATGAAGATTTATATTGTATATTGGGTTCAATTGCTGTTAAAAATTTATCATTTGAAAAAAAAATTCATGTTAGATATACTTTTGATAATTGGAAAACCGTGGTGGAGATTGAAAGTTTTTATATTGAAGATGCTCCAAAGATATTGAAAAGATCAAATTATGATCGATTTAAATTCAAGATTAATTTGATGAATTTCCAATTTTCTCAACAAGATGAAATCAAATTGAATTTTTGTATTAGATATAGATATAAATTGGATAATAACAAAGTTGGAGGAGGTGTTGAACATGAAGTTTGGGATAATAATGATTATAAAAACTATGAAATTTTAATCAAAAGAACTAAAACAAGAAGATTTAATAAATCAAGTCATAAATTTATATTGAATGATTATTTCACAGGTCAATTAAGTTCAGGAAAATCAATTGAAGATCATCATGATATGATTGATTCATATTTCAATAATTATGAAGCTGTGTTGAAATCTCCTGAAACTCCAAAAATCTTAAAAAATGAGATCAATGAGGAAGAAATGAGTCCTAATTTTGAACTGAAAAAAACTAATGAGAATAATAATGAAACTAATGAATTAAATAATGAAATAACAACACCAATGGATGAATTGAGTCTTCACAAGAACTATACAACATCAACTAATAATAATAACAACCAAGAATCAGATATTTTACCAAAACATAATAATACCCACAATTTCAAACTAAACAAACAGAAAAAACCACCAATCAACTCTAAATCTTATCAAGAATTATTAGATTCTTATTGTTTTTTCAAAGGTGATGATCATGATCAAACTTCAACAAATCATCATGCATCAAATTCTTCAATTTCAGGTCCAACTGGAGGTCCACCAAAGACAATAGCTAGTTTTTTGGATTTGACTATTAATAAAAATTGATAATAATAACTTATGAGATATAGACTATTTAAAGAAAACATTTATTTATGAATTGAAATGCTATGAAATAATTATCCTCAGTGGAAATGATTACATCAGTAATTACGTAATGTAACTTATGTAATGTCTTACTAATGACAATAAAAATTGTGTCAGAATTTTCTCGTTACACAATTTTTTCACTACAAAATAAAAAGTACGTCTTTCAAAACAACGGTTAAACTAGATCATGAGATTGAAATACCATCAGTTGAAATGATACGATCTAGCTTGAGATTTACTATTAATGTTATTATTGAGCTATACCACCAGTGTCTCTTCTGTGTACGTGGTACCGGTCCGATGAGTCCTAGCAGCGCTGTCCAAAGCCATGGAACACACGGCAGGGATCAGTAAATACCCGATGGTTCCACCAACATCAACATGATTTGTAATGCCTTTGATAATTAACATCATAACAATGTTAATACCGATGGCTTACAATAGCGCCTTGATGAAAAGAGTATGATTAAGTCTCTGTGACTGGTTAGCTATAAGGAATCAATGCTCTTCATGTTGTAGAACCATTGTATTGTATTGTATTGTGTATCCTATCATAACCGCTGTGTGTAAAGGCGTAAAAGCCGAAGAAACAGCTCAAAGAAACAACATCAACTAATTAATTATCCACGTTAATTCCTTCCTGAGCTAATTACAAGCGTCTGATTTAAATTGTGACTGGCTGACTTGATCCTACATTCCCATCAACTGCCATCCTATATAAACTCATCCAGGATCCATCAACGTCTTTATTCTTTTCCAGTCACACAGCGGCTCATATAGCTACACTGTGCTCATCTTGATATTCATATTCAATATTAATTGTTTAATCCACCAATACCCACACCATGGACTTTACCATCTTCTACTTGTTTGCCTTCATCTCCTTCGTCTATTACTCATCGCATAGATCAATCTTGAGTCAAAGAAGACTGGACATCCCATTGTTATGATCACAACAACAACAACAACAACATCTATTTAATCTCTCTATTTATCACCATCTAATACCACCACCTAATTTATTATGCTCCCCATGTCCTAACGCTGCTTATGTTCGTTTTATATTCACCAACTAATACACTAATATTAATTTCTTAATAAGCCATTGTAGACTCGGTCTTTACCGGCAATAACCTTAAACCCTCTTACATCAAAAAAGTTTTTTTCATGAACACCTCACTTATAAATACACTTCAAGATCTTCGATTTATTTTAATCTTGTATGGGATTAATATCTACAATGAGACTTTACCATTCCAAAACACAACACAAGTAGACAATTCATCATGTCTCATCAAGCCCTTTATTCAACACTATCCTCCAAAATACTATCAGCAAACAATGTCCTATCCACAGCAACTGCAGTAAATGTTTTATACCCGGAATCTAAAACCCTAGCCCAATTAGAGGCAACTTTTGCCTATTATTCAAACCAAGATATCTTACAAACCGCAACTGCTTCACAAGTGGTGGAATCCGCTAGTGCCGCAATGGCTCAAGCTTCAGCTACAATACAAGTTATTCATCAATCAAGTAATTTATATGGTGGGTTAACTCCTTCATATGGTGGGAATTTAGCATTAGCCGTCATTTTTGGGATTTTTTTCTTCCTACACACACTATCAGGGATTTGGTTTAAACAATGGTGGTTTGGTGTTGCTTTCTTTTGTGGTTGTGGATTAGAAATGGCTGGATATATTGGTAGAACTTTAAGTAATGGAGATTATACAGTATTGGATTGGTTCTTATTACAAATTATTTGTCTAACTATTGCTCCTGCTTTTATAATGGGTGGGATTTATTATATATTGGCAAAATTTATAATGATTTATGGTACGAAATTTGCAATAATGAAACCAATGTGGTATTCATATATTTTCATTGTTTGTGATGTTATTTCTTTAGTTATTCAAGCTGCCGGTGGTGGGTTAGCTGCTACTTCATTAACTGCAAATGAATCAACAGAAAGTGGGACTCATGTTATGGTTGCAGGTTTAGCATTTCAAGTGTTTTCAATGTCGATTTATATTTTCTTATATCTACATTTTTTCCACAAGATTAGATTTTTAAATCAGACTCAACATAAACAATTAGATGATCAATTCAATCCAGATTATAAACATATTAGAGATGAAAGAATGTTTAAAATCTTCCCATATGTGGTGTTTATCGGGGTTTTATTTGTTTATGTTCGTTGTATTTATAGAGTTGTGGAATTAGCTGAAGGTTGGACAGGATTTTTAATTGTTCATGAAGTTTATTTCATGATTTTAGATGCTTTAATGATGGCGTTAACTTGTTTGATTTTATTAATTTTCTATCCTGGTTATATATTACATGGAAGATCTGAAAAAATCCCTGTTAAAGGTATGAAGAGTTATAAACCTGAAGAAAATTTAGGTGAAGAAGGTCAACATCCTGAACAATTGGAAAGAAAACAACAACAATTGCAGGATCAAAATGCGAATAATAATGGATTTCAGCCAGATTTAGAGAAAATCAATCAATTTAATGATGATGGTACTTCTGATCGATCTTGATTGAATTATCAATATCATCCGTTATGCATTTTTGTATTTTGTCATACCCAGACGTTGTTTTCAGTTCTTTTAAATTATCATAAAAATACAAATACATCAATATTCAGTCGTTACTTTGTACTTGGTCTAAATTCAATTCATCAAACTCTCGCATGTTTATTCAACTCTTTTTTAACCGTTCCGAAATCTGAATCATCGGTGCAAAATTTGTGAGACAGCAACATGATACGATTGAAAGGCGGATTCTTGGTAATTAAACACCTATATCGAGTTTATTAACAACGACATTTCAAAATAGACTTAAATCTCCTTTCTTTACAGTTTACAGAAGTTACAGATGAGAATGAAAAATTGGAAATACATGTTGAAAATAAAGCTAATCTTTACAAAAAATTGGTTTTGAATGAAGAAATTGGAGAAGAAAAAGTTTGTAAAGTTTTAAAGGATAAAGATGGAAATCATATTGAACCAGATTCATTTAGACGTCTTAATAAGAAAAGACAAAGAAGAGAAGAAGAAGTCCATACAAGAACTCCAACTTATCCAGTTGAATATGGAGATGAAACAAATGAAGATAAAACTAAAAGATATGCCAAATTTTGGGCTTACATTGAGAATATCAACAAGCACAAGCCAGGATATCTAGAAACTCTACATTTATGGAATTTAGGAAAACTTGAACACAGATATTTCTCCAACAATGGTAAACAAGAGTGTTGTGGATGTAAAAAGCAGAATGAAACAATATATCATG
>NW_017567110.1:795010-866543 GCF_001661255.1 Hansenula anomala
CTAATACTTTACAAAAATTAGGTTTAGAATGAAGAAATTGGAGAAGAAAAAGTTTGTAAAGTTTTAAAGGATAAAGATGGAAATCATATTGAACCAGATTCATTTAGACGTCTTAATAAGAAAAGACAAAGAAGAGAAGAAGAAGTCCATACAAGAACTCCAACTTATCCAGTTGAATATGGAGATGAAACAAATGAAGATAAAACTAAAAGATATGCCAAATTTTGGGCTTACATTGAGAATATCAACAAGCACAAGCCAGGATATCTAGAAACTCTACATTTATGGAATTTAGGAAAACTTGAACACAGATATTTCTCCAACAATGGTAAACAAGAGTGTTGTGGATGTAAAAGACAGAATGAAACAATATATCATGTTTTTGAAAAATGTGAATTCACACATTATTTATGGGAACATTTAGGTTTTAAACGTGTTGCTAGCTCACCATTTAGTTTAACAGAACTAACAACCCCAACTCATGAATTCACAGAAAATGAAAAAGTCCTAAGAAAAATGTCTCTCTGGATAGATGCTTTGATACAAACTCGTATCACTAGAAAGAATGACAGAACATGTGAAGAAGCTGTTTCAGCTACCAAATACAAGATGAGAAGTATTCAACAAAAGTATGGTTTTAGAGGTGAATGGAGATGAGCGAGAGGTTCTGAAGGGGTTTAAAGGTTGTGTTGTTGAGATGCTAGGATAGATATATGGTTGAGGACAAATTCAACATCAATAGGGTGTTACAAAGATAAATCATATTATCCCTCTGTATTATGAAATCTTAAGTTGATTGATGATTTGACGCTTAGAGTCTTTTTGGAAACCTATTATTTTAAGAAACCAATTATTACTAGAAATCTAGTGGTTGTTTTAATTATTAATGAGAAATGTGAATTTGGGAATTGAACTAAATGGAAGTAATTGTATAGTTAGAAAAGATTAGAAATATAAGAACGTTGTCTAGTTAAAAAAAAAAAAAAACAGTTAAAAAATGTGTCAAATTGTACATGTAACTAGCTTTATCAAACCAAATTTAGTGATACTGCTATTAAGCCGTGTAGAAATGACAGATTTTTCTTAACACCCGTTGTCGGTTAAAAAAATACAAATGTATAAAAAAAAGAAAACATAATCTGTCCATAGTTAAAATTGTCAAACATCAAGCACCGTTGGGAAAAGCCATGACAAAAGTCAGTTCTAGGGCTATAGAAAATGGAGAATACTGTATGCTTAGCTTGACAAAAGTCAGTTCTAGGGCTATAGAAAATGGAGAATACTGTATGCTTAGCTAATATCGGGCTTATTTCTGTACATAAGCTGACTTTAAAAGTTTGGCTAAGCTTGGAAGATTATAAATGGAGTTGATCATGGAGTTAATCGGGCTTGCTTAACCAACTTCAACAAGATCATACAAAGATACAAACTAGTGAAATTGAAATCTATTTCATGTCGTCATATTGTTGTACAACTCAGCTACATGAATCATGATTTAGTTTGTGAAATGGGCTCGTATTTTCATGGTACATGTCGTTTGTGATCTAAAAAATATCTGATGTCATTTGTTGAATTCAGTTGCTTTCCATATGTTGAAGCAAAGTGTACCATTTGACGTGGTTTCAGACGGTTCTTTTGATGCACATGGGTTAAATATCTTCAAGGGCCCTACAAGTTTCGGATTAATTATTTCAAATCTAGAGATAGAGTCAACTATATCCCAATACAGCTCATGATCAAGAATAGAAATGTTTAATTACTCAGTCCTGTTTTAATGACATCTAAACCAGGCTCAGACAACATTCACACCCATTAATTACATGCTAAGCACTTATCTATCGGCCTGATTTTAAGGAATATCTATCAAAAACGTTTATATCTTAATGTCCGTTTTGGCGGTGTTGTCTCTATGGGTTTAAAAATTCGGCCGAAGATGAAAACTACGCCATATCAATATGCAGTACGGTTTTAGTCGGCCATTTGCAAATTTGATATATGAAAAACCAGAATAACTCAACAAATGGATACTATATCAACATATATAAATATAACGAACCCTGACTTTTAATCACAAGTTAGAGTTCATCAAATCAACAAAGAAAAAAATCCTCAAAAAATGTCTAGTACAATCACATCAACAACTTCAAATTATCAACCTTTGATAACGTCACTAGTTTCACAAATATCATCAGCATCACAACTCTTAGTGAGTCAATCAACAGATGTTTCCTTACAAGGTGACTATGCCAAATTACAAGCGTCTTATCTCTCTGCATCAAATCAACAAATATTACAAACCGCTACAGCTTCAGATGTTGTATCAAGCGCATCACAGGCAATTGCTCAAGCGAGTGCAACTTTATTAGAGATTAAAAAAGAGAATAATCAATACGAGGGATTGATACCTTCTTTTGAAGGAAACCTAATATTTTTAATTTTGTTTGCATTGGCAATGATTCTTCATATTGGATTTGGATATTGGTATAAACAATGGTGGGTTATGGTTTCATTTTTTTGTGGATGTGGATTGGAAATGGCTGGGTTTCTCACAAGAACTTTATCACATGACGATTATGATGTAAAGGATTATTTCTTGTGTCAAATAATCACATTAACTATTGCTCCGGCGTTCATTATGGGTGGTGTCTACATATTATTGGGGAAATTCATTATGGTTTATGGGGCTCAGTTCGCATTAATGAAGCCTATGGCATACTCATATATCTTTATGGGGTGTGATTTTGTATCCTTAGTGGTTCAAGCTGCCGGTGGTGCTATGGCTGCAAGTGCAACTACTAAATCGGATAATGAATTAGGTACTCATGTTATGGTTGCTGGATTAGCTTTCCAAGTGTTTTCAATGACTATTTATGTTGCATTGTTTTTACATTATTTTTACAAGATAAAGTTTTTCAACAAAAAGGAACATGAAGAGTTGGAGGTTGAAGCATTTAATCCAGCTTATAAACAATTAAGATCAAGAAAAATATTTCAATGGTTTCCTTATGTTGTTTTCGCTTGTGTTGCATTGATTTATATCCGTTGTGTTTATAGAGTTGTTGAATTGGCTGAAGGCTGGTCAGGTTATTTGATTACACATGAATTGTTTTTATTTTTCCTAGATGCTTTGATGATTGCTCTTACAGCTTTCCTGTTGATTGTTTTCCATCCAGGTACTGTGTTTGATGGAAGAAATATTAAAATTCAAGTTGCTGGACAATCCAAAGATAAGAAAACTAATCATGAAGGTGTTCCTTTAGATGATTTGAAAAAAGATGGTGACTTTGATGAAGCTTCTGATCAGTCATTCAACAGTGTCAAGTTTAAGAGAAATCACATTTAGTCATCCCAACCCAGCTTTGTTGTCGTATCTTCTCAGAGCAGTGGGCTCTTCACAATCATTGTCGTAGGGCCCAATAAATCCGTTATATTTAGCATATTGATAGATGTTTTGCATTTTTATTGAATGACTTGTAATTGATGTATTTTTCACGTGATAAATTACATATTGTAATCAAATAATTTCCCAGTAGTTACGCAGTTGTTCGAGATTAATATCATCATAACCAGATCGCATAAATTCGCGACAAATACACCACACATAGTACGTCTTCTGTTATACCTTGCAACTAAACGGTAAGGGCATCACTGGAATTATTAGTGACGGAGTTGATGACAAGAGAAGCATAAGGCTTATTATCCAAATAAGAAGATAAGTTCATCGAAGTCGATTAAGTTGTAACTTGTGGCTAAAATTAGATATTGGTTTTCAATCGTATTGAGCCGGGATGCAATGGCAGATTTATCTCGCGAATTCGACGTTGATGAATGTTTTTTTGGACAGCAGTTCCAACTTCCTGTACTAGCAGATTGTCGACTTGTACTTCAATCCAAGAAGGTGTCGTAAAAGTATCGTAAAAATAGATTATGTTTCCAAGAATTTACATTTGAGCTTGATCTTCAAGATTACCAAAGATAACAAAGCGCATAAAGCCCTAGACACTGTTTTCCGACGATGGAGTTAATCGGGCGTGTTTGTTTCTATCCGGTTATATTGATGTTGTTCCACCTTCCAGCCTCCAGGTACTCGCAGTCTGCAAAGTAACTGCATTCATTGTCAGTTACAGTTTATCAAAATGCAAAGAGATATTGTTTGAACTTCGCCCAAAGACAGATACCGTTGCTCTACAGATGTTCATGGTTATTGTTAATTTTCAGCTCGGAATGATACATCCTGTATCAATAAATCATGTGAAGCTGTTCCAAATGATCTTATGTCATATCGTGATATTGCCTTAAAGTATTATAATCCAGACCTCAATAATATAGCTGCTACTTTGACTTGAACTTTGGCCTTTATGGTTCAATTGAACTGAGAAGGGTCCAGATGGTTGATCTATCAGAACTATAATTAGCATTAATTGGGCCCATAGAGCTGTGGGCTTTAGCACAGCCCTATGCAAACAACCAGTTTTGTTCCAGTGCTACAGATCAAAATAGATTAATATGTTACAGTTTAATATTTCCGTTGAGAAGGTCCAGCTAAAACCCGATTTTGTGGGCTTTATTCGGTCGCGAAAGGAAAATTCTACGGTTTTTACGCTGTGCGGTTTTAGTCGGTAGCCAATAATCACAACAATCAAATAGTATAAAGAGGCTTCAATGGACCCTGTTTTTCTCACAGATATTTCAATGAAACTACTATCAAATCATCGAGACTCAATTGAACCTACAAAATGTCTAGCACTTCCAATTATCAACCATTGATTACATCTTTAGCTTCAAGAATTTCATCAGTCTCTCAAGCCTTAATTACTCAATCAACTGCTACTTCACTTCAACAAGAATATGCCAAATTACAAGCATCTCATCTTTCTGCTTCAAACCAACAACTTTTACAAACTGCAACAGCTACCGATGTTGTTTCAAGTGCTTCACAAGCAATTGCTCAAGCCTCTGAAACTTTATTACAGATCAAAAAAAGTAATAACCAATATGAGGGAGTGATTCCTTCATTTGAAGGGAATTTAATCTTCTTGGTTGTTTTTGCTTTAGCAATGATTCTCCATACTGGTATTGGATTTTGGTATAAGCAATGGTGGGTTATGGTTTCATTCTTTTGTGGATGTGGGTTAGAATTGGCCGGATTCCTTACAAGAACTTTATCTCATAACGATTATGATGTCGAAGATTACTTCTTATGTCAAATCATTACCTTAACTATTGCTCCTGCTTTCATTATGGGTGGTGTTTATATCTTGTTGGGTAAATTTATCATGATTTATGGTGCTCAATTTGCATTGATGAGACCAATGGCATACTCTTATATTTTTATGGTGTGTGATTTTATTTCATTGGTTATTCAAGCTGCCGGTGGTGCTATGGCTGCTAGTGCAGAAAATTTGGAAGATAATCAAATGGGTACTCATATCATGGTTGCTGGTTTAGCTTTCCAAGTTTTCTCAATGAGTGCTTATGTTATCTTATTCTTACATTATTTTTACAAGATTAATTTCTTCAATAAGAGTGGATATCGTGCATTATCTATTGATTTCAATCCAGCCTATAAACATTTAAGATCAAGAAAAATTTTCAAAATGTTCCCATATGTTGTCTTCATCTGTGTTGTTTTGATCTATATTCGTTGTATTTATAGAGTTATTGAATTAGCTCAAGGTTGGTCTGGTTACTTGATCACCCATGAATTGTATTTGTTCTTTTTAGATGCTTTGATGATTGCTCTTACTGCTTTCTTGTTGATTGTTTTCCATCCAGGTTTTGTGTTTGATGGAAGAAATACTCATGTTCAAGTTGCTCGTCGCTCCAAGAATACAGTCCCTGAGGAGGGCGTTCCTTTAGAAGAATTCAAACAAGATGGTGATTTCGGTGATGCAGAAGAATCAGGCTCAAGTAGAAGAGATGTTATTTAAGCCGTCGTCTGGTTAAAGCTATTGACTAGTTTATGCTAGGTGTCACCATGACAGTTTATTTCTCCTGTTTAGTGTATAACAGATAACTTTACTGATTTTTGACATCATTGTAGTAGAGAGAAAAACATTCTGTTTGTTGCAGGCCCTACTGGCTTTACTGTGTCGATTTCCAATTAGTAGCTATTATCAAGCGCGTGGAAAATTGACTATATTTTGGATAAGAAATTAAACTATGTAACATGATATTAATAATGAACGACTAAACTATACACAAATATTTACTCAAAATCACTTGCTGTGATGCTAGCACTCTCACACATTTCTCTGAAACGGCCACCTTTATGATATAGAGTTGCTGGTTCTTCAAATTCTTCAACTTCTCCTTTTTCCAAAACCAAAATTTTATCATAATTCAAAATAGTCTTCAATCTATGTGCAATACATAACACTGTGCAATCTTTGAATTCTGTGGCGATTGTTGTTTGAACAATTTAATCAGTGTGATAGTCAACACTTGAGGTGGCTTCATCAAGAATCAAAATTTTGGATTGACGAACCAAGGCTCTTGCCAATGCTACTAACTGACGTTCACCTAATGAAAAGTTGGACCCTTCATCTTCAACTTTACTCTCAAGATGGAATTTGTGATAATTGTCATTGGTCTGAAGCTTGATATCATCTAAATCATCACCATTAATCAAGCCACTTCTTCTCAAAGCATCCCATAATTTATCATCAGTGCACTCATTAAATGGATCTAAATTCTTTCTAATGTCCCCTTGAAATAAAGTCGGATCCTGAGGAATGATTGTCAACTTTGATCTCAAGCTGTGTAGCCCTAATTTGCTAATGTCAACACCATCAATTGTAATTTCACCACCAGCCAGTTCATTCAAACGATAAAGTGCTGTTAAGATAGACGATTTACCGGCACCTGTACGTCCACAAATACCAATTTTTTCACCACCATCAACATGTAATGTCAATCTTTTCAAAATAAGTGGGAGATTTTCACGGTATCTAAAAGAGACATTCTTGAACTCAATACTACCAGCAGACGGCCAGCTTGGATCTGGTGTAGTTTCAGAGATCATATATGGGGATTCTTGTTCCAAAGATGAAGCATAATGACAAATTCTTTCCACAGAGTTCATTTGGTTTTCAATTTGGGTGAATACATTCAAAATTGCAGCAAAATTGGAAGCCATTTCCATCATATAAGTTGTCAATAACCCCACACTAGCAGCACTAATCTTAAATTGTCCAGTAACAGCCAAAATAGTAACAAGGAAGACCAAAACACTTGCTAATGCATTAAGAGTCAAACTGATCCATCTTTGACAAACAAAAACAACAATGTAAACTTCATTTAACTTATCTGAAAACAAACTGTTTTTGTCAAGAAACCTTTCTTCGGCGTTATAAGCCTTGATTGTATTCATACCATTCATTACTTCATTCAAGTTGTTGAAAATGTGAGACCGAACAATAGCTTCCAATCTTTTAACTTCTCTTGAAGTTGCTTGATAGTAATTTGTCACACCAACGAATAAAATAATAAAAAATGGAACGGCAATTGCAAACCATGGAATGTAGGCAATAGCTAAAATAATGGCACCAACAATTGAAGAGAGCATATAGATAAATATTTTTATATTTTCAACAATCTCATTATCCAACGTATTGGTATCCTTTGAAAATCTGTTAATGACTCTACCAACCGGTGTGGTATCCATGAATTTCATTGGTGTATGCAAAACTTTTGATACAGCTTGAAGATTCAACACCTGAGATGCCCTAACAAGAACATATCCCAACAGTATAAATTCTGAAGCAGTGAAGAAAACCGTAACTACACTGAGCAAAACATAGATCCCCATATAGGTACCTTTTCCCATCCCTTTGAAATGATTATCAACCCAGTATGATAGCCAGACGTTTGTGAACAGGTAACAAAATGTACCAACAACAATAAGAGCAAATAATAATACAAACATTCCGAAACCCCATCCATTAGACCCAGCATTCAAATATTGTTTATAAACAGAAAGTGGAATACTATTGATAGCACGTTCTTCATTTCCATATAAAGCACCATTCTGTTTTTTCTTAGACTCTGGCTGGCCATCTATTGCATCTATATGATCTTTTGTTCTGTCTTTTTCAGGGTCTTCCGCATCTGTAGTATGTTTCATCAAAGAAACAAATTTCAAGTTTCTGGCTCTCAATTCATCCTCAGTACCAACGTCAATTGTTCCATCACCATTTAAAAAAACAATACGGTCAGCCTTTTTGATCAGTGATAATTGATGTGTAGCAATAACTCTGGTCTTATCAGAAAGGACGCCCAATAAGCAATTTTCAGTGATTTGTTTACCAACATTTGCATCAACTGCACTCAAAATGTCATCGAAAAGGTATATATCTTTATCTGTGTAAACAGCTCTTGCCAAACTCAATCTTGCCTTTTGACCACCAGATAAAGTGACTCCTCTTTCTCCAATTTCTGTCATATCACCAGCAGGCAATTCCTTTATATCACTATCAAAAGCACATGCTTTGATTGTGTTTCTGTATCTATCTGAATCATATTGTGTACCAAATAAAATGTTCTCTTTAATGGTTGCATTCTGGATCCATGGTGCACCACACAACAAAGCCGAGCCAGAGACACCGACATCACCACTAGTTTTCTTCATGAATCCAGTAATTGCTGACAATAATGATGACTTTCCGGATCCTATGACCCCTGTTATCACCAAAAATTCACCTTTATAGATATCTAAATTGATATCTTTAAGAACAAAATCACCTGCGGTTTTCTCATTGGTATCACCGTCGTTTAGCAAACCAAGTTCAATATCACCTTCAACTTTGTTTGGGTCAACTTTATCCTTTTCATCTTCATTATCAAAAGTTTCCCATTCAAAATCACCATGTAGGATCTTGATTGCAATATCCTTATCCTTTATCAATGAATCATTATAAAAACTTTCGAGATCAAACTCTTGCTCTGAAGATTTAAGGTACTTTGTGATTCTATCTGAACCAGAAATAGCATCCATCACAAATGATATTGTATAAGGAAGGTTGATAGATTGGGTAGACAACAAACCAAACAAGGAAAGTGACGAAAATATTCTTGCAGCATCTTGATCTTTTTTGACAGCTGATAAAACCAAAAAAGCAGTCATTGAAACAATAGATGGTGCACAAAATGAAAGAGAAAAAATGTAATTCAGCACATTTTGCACCTTATAAACATAGGAGACTTCGTTCTTTCTTATTTCTCTGACAGAAGCTTCATAAGCATTTTCCCAAGAATAAAACTTAATCATTTTCATAGATTGTAATATCTCTCTCATAATAGATACACGCTCATCAGTGTGGACATTTGCTTTCATTCTTAAATTCAACAATGATTTTGCAGGAAAAGAGACACTAACCATAATGAGAACATACACAGCAATACCAGCTAGAGCAGAAACCCCAATGTTAACAATAAGTATCGCAATACCAATTATCAAAGGGATTGGAAAACCTAAACCAAAAGGGAGCATAGAAAATCCAAGATCAATTCTTGATATGTCACCGCTGATTAGAGAAATGATTTTTCCACTTGGGAAATTGTGTTTGGTCTCAGAACTAGCAATGAATGATTTCTCTAATAAGGCTTTAGTTAAGATTGTTCTTGAATTACCACCGACAAACTTGGATAAAATTAAAGATTGATTTTGTAAAAATCCAATGATAATCATCATGAGAGAGACACCAAGACATAATCCGACACCACGACCAGTAGGAGTATCTGGAACGAGTCTTTTCTCTTCAGCAAATGAGATTAGATACCTGGTAACCAACGGTGTCAAAGCTTCAAAAGCAGTTGAGATCAATTTCATGACAACAGCAGTTGAATATTCCCATTTGTAGAGTTTGAAAATGGCAAGTATTATAGCAAATCTTGGGAAACTTTCTGAATCTGGATTTTTTTCTCTATATTTGGTCAAAATGGCATCTAAATTCTCTTGAAACTTCAAAAAAGCATTGTCGACTTTGAGGCTATCATCAAGATACCATAAATCAGAAGGTTCAATAGTTCTTTTGTACCCAATATTTAGCAATGGAAACACCCAAAACAGGAATATTTTGGAGAAAATGTTTGTTGAAAATAATGGTAAAGGCTTTCTTTCAGACTCTAACTTGGTTTGTGGAACATATTTCGATACTAATGGAGTGAACAACCGTTTAACAGGACGTTTGACTTCAACTTGCTCCTCAACATCTACTAGATGTAGTGACTTTTCATCGATCACAGATGCGTTGGAAGACATGTTGTAGTTGTTTGAAAACGTTTTGTGGAGAGCATCTTCAGGCATCAAGGGAGGAGCATCATAGAAGAAACTGATGCCCTTTTAACTGATTGTTGTTTATTCATCTGTGGCATATTAACGATTTTTGCCTATCGTTAAACCCGTTCGGATCAAACAGGTACCAAATATTAAGGGCCTAAAGCCACTTAATTAGCTGGAAAGATAAGGGTACACCAAGAGTTGTGTGGAAGCTTGAATTCTCTGGGAATCTGGGGATGCAGCATGCTTAAGCTCCATGGTCTAGCCTATGAGCATGTCGCTATTTCCTAGCAGTACAGCGTCTCACAATCACGATCCAGCATTTGTGATTTGTAGCTCAAATAGTCCAAAAAAGGAAAAACATGTATGGTTGCTTGATCACGATCACGGTACTCAAGATTCATCGAAATCATTGGACCGCATCACTATTTGTTATACAGTTCTAAATTGTGTAAGTGTCAAGGGCTCAAGCTGACACTCTGTCTTCACCTATCGTTTTGATCTAGAGTGGCTGCTGAGTCATCAAAACGCTGCCAACCTTCATGGTTGAACAGTGGACGTCGCGTATAACCACCAGCTACAATGTTTATATCAGGTGCTGATGGATCACTGAATCATTAGTTAGGCTGTCCCTATACTGGACGATATCTTGCAACTAGCAACTAGCTTTGTAGACGTCGAAGGTCTAATCGCTATAGCGTTTGATTTTATTGAACCTTATATATGACAGATAATTTTATTCTGTGCTGAAAAAAAGCTAAAAATAATTATATCAACAACGACAACAACAATAATAATAATGATACTTATAAGCACACCTAGCGTCCTTTTTCAAAACTTGAAGATCATGACTCTTCAACGTTAAGCCTCTGTTCTGAGGTGTGCTGCTTCATGTACTTCAATTTTCAAAGCCTCCGTGCAAAGTGCAAGATGGAACATTTTCAAAGGGTCGATATAAAGTTCATCGGACATTTTGAATGTTCATGAAACAGGAACTCCCTGAATGATAATGCCGGTTGTTTACAATATTCGAGCGCGTTGTTGTCGTTGTGCGACACGTTGGTGATGTTTACAGATGAATTCCGAATCGTATTTATTGTGCTTTGGACATATGGGCCAAAAATAGATTCCCTCTTCTTTTTGGTTATTGAAAGGTTTTTGTTTTCAGCTGATGATACTGAATTTTGGAAAAGCTCAAATTTTATTTGTGGTTGAAGGCTCTATGGGTGCTTATGAGCTGTCGGATAGTTGATGGTCTAGAGTGGTTGATTAGGGAAAGTTCAATTCAGGAAAATAATTAATCAGTATTCAAGTTATAGGTGGTGTTCATGTTGCTTCAAAACAATCATCAACTCAGCTGCTCAGCCCTTTACCAGGGTCCTACAAGTCGTGAAGAAAATGCATCAACTTATAACCATTGCTTCAAATCTGGCTAGCCTTTAGCAAAATCTATTTTAAATTTGTCTCCATTTATATTTTTAGGTCTTTTCAGGAATATCTATTATCGAGTGCTGTTCTTCGATTGATTGAAAGAACAAATAATGTGATGAGAAGGATATCAGTCGGTCGTTTTATAATGATGTTCAGCTAGACTATAAAAATATGCCAAAGGACCCTCTTTTCAGACGTTTACTTGATGAGCTTTGTATTTAACCAGAAGGAGCAAATTGAAATATAAAGTTAAAATGTCTAGTACAATCCATTCAGCTACCTCAAATTACCAGCCTTTGATTACAGCATTGGCTTCATAAATCTCATCAGTTTCAGAAATCTTGAACACCTATTCAACCGATGTTTATTGGCAAGGTCAATATTCCAAGTTGGAGGCATCTTATATCGCAGTATCAAACCAACAAATTCTCCAAACTGCAACAGCTTCCGAAGTTGTTTCAAGTGCTTCACAGGCTGTTGCACAAGCTAGTGCAACTATATTGCAGATTAAGAAAGACAACAACCAATACCAAGGAATGATTCCTTCCTTTGGCGGGAATCTAACTTTTTTGATCCTGTTTGCTTTGGCAATGGTTCTTCATGCTGGTCTTGGCTTTTGGTATAAACAATGGTGGGTTATGGTTTCTTTCTTCTGTGGCTGTGGATTGGAATTGGCTGGATTCGTTACAAGAACTTTATCTCATGAAAATTATGATATTCAGTCTTACTTCTTGTGTCAAATTATCAGCTTGACTATTGCTCCCGTTTTCATTATCGGTGGTGTTTACATATTGTTGGGGAAATTCATTGTAATCTATGGTGCTCACTTCGCATTGATGAAACCCATGGCATGTTCTTATATCTTTATGGCTTGTGATTTTGTTTCTTTAGTAGTTCAAGCTGCTGGTGGTGCTTTGGCTGCTACTGCAAGTACCAAACAAGATAATGCGGTTGGGACTCATGTCATGGTTGCAGGATTGGCTTTTCAAGTGTTCTCAATGACAGTTTATGTTCTTTTGTTCTTACATTTCTTTTACAACATAAGATTTTTCAATAAGAGGAAGCATGAAGAGATATTTGATTATTTCAATCCTGATTACGAACAATTAAGATCGAGAAGAATTTTTCAATGGTTCCCTTATGTTGTTCTCGTTTGTGTTGGATTCATCTACATTCGCTGTATTTATAGGGTTGTTGAATTAGCAGAAGGTTGGTCTGGTTATTTGATCACTCATGAATCATTTTTATTCTTTTTGGATGCTTTGATGATTGCACTAACTTCATTCACACTAGTGATTTTCCATCCAGGGTTTGCATTTGATGGGAGAAATACTGAAATTGACGTTGTTCGTGGTCCAAAAGAGGAAGCTAACGATGAAGGTGTTCCTTTGAATTGCTTGGACAAAAATGGGAACTTTACTGAAGAAGCAAGATCTTTCAACAGTGCAGTTTTCAGAAGAGATATAATTTAGATCAGATAGTTGGTGCTGATTATCGATCGTATTATTAATATAACAGTCGATAATGCATGCCTACTAATTCGCCAAATAATTAAATATTGTAGATATTTATATTTCTATCAACTAAACTTCAGAGGCCTTTAGAACTTTATATTAATATTAAAGCTAATTAAAAGTATCTAGCTGACGTAAGAATAGCTTAGTGTACTTATAACCGGGGGTAATCTGATAATTAATTAATATATATAATTGATTATATTAAATATAAATATTAAAGCGCGCTGGAGTCTTAACTGTACTAATATTGTTTAATTATAATTACTGCTGCATTAATATCAATATTCCTCAACAAGAGGCGAGTCCCACACTGTTCCGTGGTGGAGAATAGGTTTCTCAGTTGGCTGAGAAGGATATTATAAGGAAGCCTGAATTCCAACATAGCGAGAAGCCTACAATCCAAGCGGTTCGTGCGTAATTGCATTCCTCATCCAAGTTCATCAAATACTGCAATATCAACTAAAAAAAAAAATAATAATATTTGTATAAATTATTTGATATAATTTAATTAGCTGATGATATTCTATTATATATTCGATATCACAATATAGCGGCGCTTTATATACTCAGACATATTATATATTAGCGGCGACTGAAATTTAACCGCAAAAGTTGGCAGATGTCTCGGTTAATTACAAATATATGATGATTCCACAACTAGACAGGAATTACTTGCCTGCGTGGGCCCTGTAGTATGTAGTATGTACCCACGAGTCATCAGCCAGTAAGCCCATAATTCGTAACAAATAATCCGAACAGAGGATGTAATTATAAACATGCGTCAGTCTCAAAATTTAACAGGGAGCTGGGAACACTATAATGTTGTTATCTGTCCTTCAATATTTCATGCAAAGCTGTCATAAGACTGAAACAGGGCTCAGGGAGTTGAAACATCTTGTCGTCATGAACAAGCAACACTTCAGATACACTACACTCTATTTAGTTCATAACGTTCATTAAAGTTTTTATATTACAGTGCTATCTCTGCAAGATTGCTTGTTCAATCTTTTCGTGCTCCAGTTCTTCATTTCTGATCATTGGAGTTAAAGTTCCTTTGACATAAGTGCTATTCGTATTTTGATTTTTATCTAGGAAATTTTTGATATCGTCTTTGGAATCTTTTGAAAGCTCTCCAGCCTCATCATCTTGGGGAGCATCAGAATCATGATCAATCAGCTCAAAAAAAGGTTGGAATAATAAATTCCCTGTCTTGTTATTATCTGCAATTTTTTTCAACACATTTCCCAAAAGTACTTTCAAATCTGGGTTAAATTTTTTTGTTTTCTTCGTTGCTGGTTTCAAAACTAGTTCATCTCTATCCTCAGGTTCTACCAATTCTTTATCAGCACCGATTCCTTGACTTTCCAACTGATGATTTTTATTCATATAAAAAAAGAGTTCACGGGCCTCAGGTACAACGCCTATCCAATTAATAAATAAGGCTGTGAGTTCAATCCTATACTCCTCTAGGTCAATGGTTCCCTGTGAGGTTAATCTGTTGATTAAAAGACAAATCAACTTGACAATCTTCACATTTTTCTCAAACTCTGATAAATTTTGAATATATTGACTTTCTTCCAACCTTCCACTCTCATGATGTGTGTTTTTAGATAATGGAATCAAACAATTGTTTAAAAACTCATGCAACAACATTGATTTTTCGATCTCTGACAATTCCAAAGGGCCTTGTCTACTAAAAATATAATTATTGGCCCCAGTTTTATCTTTTTGTTGCTTTTCACCCCGAATGCCAATCAACAATTCAAAAATATAATTAATCAATTGGAAAGAAAGTGATAAATGGGTAATAAACCAAATTATAACCCTTCTGTAACCATGCGCCATTAACATTTCATCAAGCATTGCATAAGCAGCAGCTGGGTTGTATATCAACATAGGTTCAAAAATCCAATCATAGCTCCATTTTTCATAAATCTTATCTGGTGTAATAATTCTAACATCTGAAGTTTCCTGATCTTTTGAACCACCGGTTACACTTCTATTAATATCTTGTTCAAATTCTAATTTGACAGCTCTTGCAATTGTGAAAATAACTTTTTGAGCCAATTCATGAGAGATGGGTTCTTTGGACATTCTATCAAATACTTGTAGCAGTTCCTCCCAATCCAAACAAGTGGTATCGTCTAGTTTAATATCAGTGTTGAAAAAAATGTTACCACCTCTTGGAATATCTCTCCAATCACGACCCATTTCATCAAATTCAATATTCTCATCGGATCTAACCGCTGTCGGAACATTTTCTTTGGAAAAATTCTTAATTTGTTCATCCTTGTACTTTTGGATTTCGTCCAATTCTTTAGCCTCATCATCATCATCATCTTCTGGCTCTTCGAGAAAGACACAAGTACATCTTTTCCTAACAACTCTATGTAAATGGCCATCTTCATCTTCATAAACAATTGAGCCTCCATTTCTCAGCTCTTCTTGCTCTTCCTGTGCATCTTCATCGTCTTGGAAAATCTCTTCATAATGGAAATCTTCATATTCATAATCAAACATGTATCGTATATCTTCATCATAACGATCATTCGGTTCTAAATCTATGAGAGTCTCAACAACTTCATTTAAATCTGAGCCTAAAGCCAACATAGCACCGACATACCACCTAACATCAGCATTCAATGCACCTGAACCATTTCTTCTTCCAAATGGAGATAAAAAATTCAATATATTTACATGGTTCAAGTCATGAAATCTGTCTTCAATGTCATCATTAAGAATGGCGGCAAGGACATACCTAATTGAACTTGAGCCTCTAATAACTTGTTTCACAATATTGGGTGTACTCAAATCAGGGTCAGACTCTATTCTTCTATCAATTTCTAATCCCAGTAAAACTAAATTTGTAAAAATTTTCCAAAGTTTTAAAAAAAACCAAGAAATGGGTTTAGACATAAATCCTTGTTTTGATTGAAATATAGTTTGAAAATTGTAAAGATACAAACACAATCTATCATATAAATTAATCTTAAATCTGAATCATTTATACCATGTGGTGTCCATTCACCCAATCTCAACCTCCAATCAACTTTCAAGTCAGAATTGTTCAAGCTCCTTAGTTTCACCTCATCTTTACAATTTAATATACTTAAAGTTGATTCAATGATCTTGAACAAACTAGTTGATAATTCAAAGACTGGGATGATTGAATCTTGTTCATAATAGAGACTTATGATCATATCAGATATCACTTCCAATGATACCACATGTGTATCTGACTCGAAAGTTCTGAAGACACCTTTAAAAGAGGAATTTGGCTCCAAACAACAAGAAATGAATAGTGAGCTCTAGTTTAGACTCTAGTAGGAAGTTAGAGAGAGCAGGATTTCTATTTGTATTATTTTTCAGTTCTCAAAGCTATGTTCATTATATTAATCCCATTTCTAAAGCCCGGGATTGAAGATTGTGGGATATTGCGTGGCCGTTGCCAATCTGCTTTTTCTTTTGGTGTCGATAACGTCAATTCTGAATCAGCTTTACATGCTGACGATAAGAGGAGGCTAGAGCAGATTTTGGTTTGTTTTCTTAGCTTGACAGTGAAAAATCATGATCTGGTGAAGCATATTATATTATAGCAGCGAGGCTAAGCTGATCGAGGAAGGCGCTTCTCTATCTGCAATTTGCAGCTTATCTATGAGATCAGTCACGTGACCCTGAAGCAAAATTCGCGTCCAATTCAATAGGGTGACTTTTCGCGAATTTTATTAGGTCACGTGCAAGAAAATTCACAGTACGCTTCTCGGAAAAAAAATGGTTATACGTGAGTAGAATTGTATATGGTAATTTGAATTTACCAGCAAATCTTATTCAATTGAGAGTGTTATATCTAATAAACCCAAACTCTACGGCTAAATAGCAAGTCAGATTCACCATCACCACCTGAGTTTTTACAAAACCAATTGCACCAAGAAAGCAATTTGCTATAATCACATTGATATTCAAAGAACCCAAAACAAGTGCTTAAATACAGCACACACCATTCACAAACCACCATCATATTCCAAGATTAGTCACTCAAAGAAGAACAAGAAAAGAAGCTCCAAAGCTTCGAGCCAAAAGAAGTCACAACAAGTCCCTCAGAGGAGACAAAGTGATTTCGAATTAGACCATGCTCACCATGAAGAAGCTGAACATGATTTAGATGAAGAGTATGATCAAGAAGAAGAATTTGAAGAGGAGTATTCTTTTGATCTTCCCATTATACCATTCATATCACACGCAGAAAGAAGACATAAAGCTTTATCGAAACTTTTAAGGTTGAATGCTTATGAAGATGATGGTGATGGTTCAATTTCAAAATTATTTATTACAATAGCTACAATAGTGGACCCTATGACACAACCTATGGTTAAGGGACACAATTGTCGTGCCATATCGTTTGCAAAGGGGTGTCAAATCAAGTTTTACTCATATTTATACACTTTATTCTACTTTTTTTTTGGCTCTTTGGATTGAATACACATTTATTCAAAGATCATGATGCTCCCAACTCAAAGATTCATAGCTGGTGCTACTAAATCATCTTCTAGATCTCTTATACAGTCATGCGTCTTCAAGAGATATTCGTCATCTAGTTCATCTAGTTCATCTTCTCCAGACGAAGCCAACTCGTCACAAGCCCAAGAAGCCAAAGATCTTGAAAATGAAACAGAAATAAAAGCTTCAAGTGTTGGAGGTTCTTTAAAATCACCAATAAGCACACAAGCTCACACTTCAAGCATAGAAAGCTCTAGTACACCTACTCCACAACAAGACTCCACCCCATCATCATTTGTTGCATCTTCACCAAAGCACACATCACAATCAAAGAGGAAGTCTTCAAAGTCAACAAGATCCAAACCATTAACATATAACCTACCATATGTACCATCTACTCAACATCTGAATGTAGATCGTATCTTTGAAGATTCATTATACCAAGGTTTTAGACCATTAACAACTCCAATCAAAGATATGAAGAAATATATCTCATTAACAATCCCAGCACCTCCAGCAAAGAATAACAAAGCATATTGGAATACTTCTGCTTGTCAAGTGGAAGAATTTTCACCTTTAGATAGTGTTCCTAAATTCATTGGAGATGGAATGAAGGCATTCAAAGCACCACAACAACCAGGAAATGAAATCAGAATATACCCTCGTGATGATAGACATGTTTCTAGTGATCCATTATCTAAAAGATTTAGAAAATATGTTCAAAAAGAATTAGAAAAGGAGAGAAGAGCACTGGATAAGAAGAAAATTACAGCCTTCAGATACTACGATGATATAATTCATTAGTCTGGCTAATACCTTTGCTTCTGTTTCTTTTCATTTGGTTGGCTTTTTTGCGGTTACGGCTCCTTTCAGTACATCATATATTCATAGTTGATACTTAATTAATATTTATTTTGAACAATCCAGTTGTAACTACCCTCTCTCATCGTCATATCAAAGCATACTTGTGAGTGTAATATTTTATCAACCCATTATAACCTTTCAAATCTCCATTCTTCAATAAATTCGATATATCAACATTCAAAGGACTATTTGGTTCTGGGTCTTGTAGCAATAAAATGATGGCAACCATTGTGGATAACAATGTCCAAGCTGGAGTCCATTGTGCTTGTAAAATGTCCAAGCAAATCTCACCATTCTATTTATGTTAGTAAATGAAGTCCACAAGATATCGATTCTAAACTCACCTTAAAATTCACATTTGGGTGACATATCTTGTTAACAAATTCCATTTTTGGTGGTGAGATTGGGTAATCATGAGGTACACGTATCTTTATTTCCCATATCCCTTTCTCGAAGGGGCTCCCATTAGGTCCTCTTATTGTGGATTTCCAGTTAAATAAATCATTCAAAGGCTCTAAAGATATTATATTTTGGTATTCTTCATTCTTATCTAGTTCTTTCTGGATGTTTGAATATTCCTTCATCAACCTCTTTGCAGCCATTTTCACTTGTTCAAACTATACCTGATAATCCACAAACAGCTCAGCTATACTCTCAGCCCACTTTCGGATGGAAAAACGCGTCTTCCCAATACTTTTCCAATTGTTTATCCTATCAACAAACGCTTTATTTTAATCTCATTATTCTCCATTTTCAAAAAAAGTCGTGCACTTGACGAAAAATACTTTTCCGCGAATTTTTCCTTGCAAAATTAAATTCGACAGTTTTTTTTTAAATTGCCACTAGTTGAAAAGGGATTTGATCATCACCAAAACATCAAGGACAATTAATCAATTGAATTGACTCTTGGAATTAAATAATGTCTAAAGTTGCAGATTTCCTTTCAAGTGAGTTAAACCCGATTCAAAGCATTATGAAACGATAGTTTACTAACTTCCCTCTTTTTCAGAAATCGCTATTCCAGCAGGTATCGCTGTTAGTGCAGCTCAATATTCAATGTATGATGTTAAAGGTGGTTCAAGAGCTGTTATTTTCGATAGAATAAGTGGTGTTCAACAAACTGTTGTTGGTGAAGGTACACATTTTTTAATTCCTTGGTTACAAAAAGCTGTTATATATGATGTTCGTACTAAACCTAGAAATATTGCATCAAATACTGGTACAAAGGATTTACAAATGGTTTCTTTAACTTTAAGAGTCTTACATCGTCCTCAAGTGCAAAATTTACCTCAAATATACCAATCTTTAGGGTTGGATTATGATGAAAGAGTTTTACCATCCATTGGTAATGAAGTTTTAAAATCTATTGTTGCACAATTTGATGCAGCTGAATTAATTACTCAAAGAGAAGTTGTATCAGCAAGAATTAGACAAGAATTAAGTGAAAGAGCTAAAGAATTTAACATCAAACTAGAAGATGTTTCAATTACCCATTTAACTTTTGGTAAAGAATTTACAAAAGCTGTTGAACAAAAACAAATTGCACAACAAGATGCTGAAAGAGCTAAATTTGTTGTTGAAAAAGCTGAACAAGAAAGACAAGCTTCAGTTATCAGAGCTGAAGGTGAAGCTGAATCAGCTGATTACATTTCAAAAGCTTTGAATAAAGCTGGTGATGGTTTATTATTGATTAGAAGAATCGAAGCTTCAAAAGATATTGCAACCACTTTGGCCAACTCTAGTAATGTTACTTATTTACCAGGTGGTAGTCAAGGTGCTGGTGGTGCTGAGCAAAAAGCTAACCCAAATAGTTTATTATTGAACTTGGGACGTTAAGGAATTCAGAAATGTAAACAATATATTCAAAAGAGAAGTTGATAAGAAAATAAAGTTTTTCAAACCCATTGTATATAGAGAAAGAAAACCATTTTAGTTTCTTTATCAAACACAATCAATGACTTATTTATATCTATTTTAGTTGAAAAGACAAGAGATAGATCTCTCTTTATAGGTATTCCACCAACAATAGGAACGACGGACCGTGCAAATAGACAGAGCTTATACAGAAATGTGAAACCACATCGCTTCATACACATACATGTACGCCTTTGTAAATCATCACTCATCGAGCTCTAAAATTTGGTGAGAGGTTATAAGAGATGTTACGAAGTTGCACTGCACTAATATTACAATCGGACCTGAAAATTAGGCTGCACACAATATCGAACCGATCCATATACGAGACCCTGGGCCACTTCTTTTCACACACTTTTCAATAACTAACTACATAGAATATCATAGATCTAACCGCTTAAATCCATTGGATTATATAAAAAGCCAATGAATATGGCTTTTGACGTTTTTCTTGTGAAGCGGACTGATTTCCCAAAAAGGCGCCAACACCGCGTATTTTGCGAAAAACATCCACAGTTTTATGTCAAATAGCCACTGTGTTTATAAACAAACTTCACGAGACTTGAGAACATAAACAATGTGTATTTTGCATTTGTTCCATCGTTTTAAATTATATGGCTGCTAGGGGGCTAAAGAGAAATTAGTAATCTCATGCAACCCATGATTGATTGGTGATAGCAGGAAAAGTTTTCCAACTCGATGATCAAATTGGGTAAACTTTGTTACAATGCAAAATTGGCTGTCTAGATCAATTATGGGCCAGGTCTGATCTAAGGATTCACGAGCTTATGGTATTTAGCTCACACAATTTCCTGTTAAAAGTTGATAAACCAAGATTTGAAATATTTTAGATCAAGACAAAGAAAAGCTTAATATATTCAGGTAGACAATGGCAAATACAAGAGCAAAGAAAATTACAAAACACTCAAAGAAATTCGAAAGAACACAAACAGGATGTCTTCAATGCAGACAGAAAAAGTGGGTATTAATTCAAAACTTGAGAATCATCAAGACACTAACTAATATCTTTGAAAGGAAGAAGTGTGATGGTAAAAGACCAAGTTGTGAAAGTTGTATCAAGAGAGGCATTAGCTGTTATTTCCCTGCAAACATAAGAATTTTCCAGTATCAAAAGAAGCAGAATAAAGAATTTGTCTCAGAACCAACTCCAAAGAGCCTTGCAAAAAGTGATGCTGATTCCAAGATCGAGCCAATAAATTTCAAACAAGTTAAATTGGAACATCCAACCTGTAATACTGAACAAGACAAAAGACGTCCAAGTGTTGATGATGAACTGAAGGAGAACTTACTGTCACTTTCGGACAAAATTGAACAAATACTAGAAGTAAAAGAAGAACCAGACATTGAATCAATTCAACTACAATCAAGATCGGACTCAATAGCTTCATTGATTTCAGATTCAGATAATGATTCTATAATTTCAATGAATCAACCTAGAACCCCACCATCAACATCAACTTATGAAATAAGTGAGTCACAAAGAGCTACTAATTTAATCCATGAAGGTGGTTCGATTAATAAAATCTTGAATCAAATGACTATTGATTTGATCAAAAAATCGATAAACAACTTGCAATATATTGATTTCGAGAAAAAAAGAGATCTCAGCATACTTCAAGCTCAAGACATACTAGAAGAAGAACAATACAATAAATCACTAGGATACATTGATGAAGTTATGCCTGATGAATTGATATTTCATCCAGATGAGTATTTGAGTTTTGATTAGGTCGGAGATATGCGCACTATTTGAAAGAATCGGGGTTTTGTTGTGAGCTGGTCTCCAACAACAAGGGGAAATAAAGGATATTTGTATAGAATTAAATCAATTCAGGTCTTAAAGATTATAAAGAGTATATTTATTTAAAAAAATAGAGCCATTTCCACCTCTAAACCGCCATTTCGGCGGGAAAATTCTGGCAAAAAAAAGATCTTCCCCGCCAGGAGTCGAACCTGGAATCTTCTGGTTTCAGAAGTAGCTAGAAATCGTAGCCAGACGCCGTGACCATTGGGCCACGAGGAATAGATTCTGGTTTAAAAATTCGCTGAAACAGCAAGAGACTTTTTACGCCGTGACATTTACCCGGCATAGAGTCACGTGATATCATATTTTCGCGGCTATCTGCCACTGCGATTTCTTCCCCTCCTTTCCCCTTTCCAGAAGTAATAGCCTACAAATGTTATCAGTTGATTTGAAAACTCAACAAAACGCGTTGTGTATTCGTTCAATTGATCGTTTAAAACTGTTGATAAAAGAGGCTTCTGTTTGAATCCACAAAATGGACACAGCAATTAACAATTGAAAAGAGGAGAATCATTCTATTGAAACTTGTTATAAATACAACTCAAGTTCATGACCATCCCATGCTAATTATCCTTTTGCTTTAATCAAATCAAATAAACTATTGCTGTTGAAATCAATATCACAAGATCCATAATTGATCCACACTATATTATTCGGATAAACTATTTTGAAATCATCAAACAAAACAAGACTTTGCAATAGCGGCCAAGTGACACAAAATCCCAAAACTTGCAACATGTTACACAAATACAATAATAGTTCAAACACAAACAGCTTTTCTTTAAATACAAACTATATTGATGACTTTGATAAAAACTTGTTGTACAATTCTATGTACCCAAGCAAAACAAGAAGAAGCTCATCTTCATCATCAATCTCATCCATCCCTTATTCTATTGATCAATCTAGAAGAAGTTCTGTTGGTTCAATCAACTCAGAAACTGCTGGTGAACCTTTCCATCAACAGGCATTATCTACAAACAAGAATACTTCAAAGCCTCAAAAGAAGGATCAATCCTGGTTATTATTATTGATATTAGGTGCTTGAAAAAACCATTCTTTTCCATTATGCCTTTACTTTGTCCCACTTTTGATGAAGATACTGCTAAAATCTCAAATCCATATTCTGTTGAAAATAAATCTTTATTTGATGTGACTGATGTTGAGTCTTGTTATAGTGAACTTGAACTTGACAATGAAGAATTGGAAGAAAAAAAAGACCCAAATCCATTAAAATGGTTTGAAAATCCAGAACATAATAGATTTGCTAAAGTATTGATTAAGGATCTTCTTTTGATTGGGTTTACATTCATTATTGTTGTTATTGATCACATTTGTGCGCCATGTGAGTCTCTTTGTGCCTTTGTTTCATTTACACTAGGTGTCGTGGTAAATTGTTTCAGTATATTTTATAAAGAATATTCATCTAATCTAGCTTGGATTTCATTCTTCAATGGGGTTGTGGTTTCTATTATTGGCATCATTAATAATTTACATGTTCTATGGCTTGCTGGATTGTTGGAAAGTTCTGGGTATTTGAAAGAGGATGTTTTCAAAGCTTTTGGGATGGTGAATGAGTATTTACCATTTATAAATATTTTGGGGTTCATTTGTTTGGTTTGTCTTAGTGGGTACATCCATTACCTATTGTTGAAGTTGATTAATTGAGTTACTCAACTGATTGAAACTATTGGTGAAAATGAAGAATGGGGTCTTCCAATTAAGATAAACTGTTAATCATATATAAAAAAAAAGGACACATACATAGAGCTATACAATTTTAATATCATTCATGAGTTGTGATTTCATAATGATCATGGAGCTAGCTACCAAAAGGGCTGATCAAGTAGAGCGTACATTGTAGTTTTAGTAGGATTCTATCGATCGAGGGAAATCAGATTGAATGAGTTGTACCAAGATCCAAATGAACAAGTATATCCATCTGGTTTCTCGAAGTATCCCATCAAATGTATAGCCAATTGTAATGATTCATCGTGAACCCTCGAAGATAAGGATACAGTCCCAATCGGGGACTAACTCCACGTACAAGCAGGCCAGTTATAACTTCAACTTCAGGGCCCTTCAAACTCATTGACTCATCATGACTCAACTAACTACATCACTTGGCTAAGACTAATTTAATTCTCCCTGTGCTTTAAAACAGCCACGTCTTTTATCTACTGCTTTCAATTTAATTCAATATGTTGAAATTGAGGATTGTGGTGGCTTCGAGTTGAGAATTATCTCCGAAAGCCGTATAGACCAAATTAAAAATCAAAAATGGAGATTGAAAATTAGTATATAAACTCTTGACAAGTTCACAGGTGTTAAAAAAGATCTATATTTTACTAACAACAACCAATTACCAAAATGACATTCGAAGACAAGTTTGAAACACTAATTTCAGAAAGAGCAAGAGCTAGAAAATCTCAAGCAGGTTTTTATCAATCTGTTATTCCTCCAGAAGTCGTAAAACATCCAAATCCATTGCCTTTAGGAGGAGGTTGTCCTGATGAAGGATTCTTCCCAGTTGAATCAATCCATTTGAATCTAGTTGATGAACCTTTCCAACATTTGAAATATGCAAATAAGAGTGCACACACGAATTTAAAAGATATCAATATTAAGGATCAAATTCACAAGATTAATGATACTCATACAAATCATACTTATCGTTATTCTTCAAATGATGATGAAATTGACATTGCAACTGGGTTTCAATACTCTTGGGGTGCTGGTTTCCCTCAATTGAGAAATTTTTCTAAAAATTTAATCAAAAGAACAAATAAACCAGCTTATGAAGATTGGGATGCAATTATTACAAATGGTTCTGGTGATTCCCTACATAAAATTTGTGATTTATTAGTGGAAACTAATGGTACAATTTTGGTTGAAGAATTCACTTTTACTCCTTTCAATTCCACTGCTGGTAATTATAACGGGACTGCAATCCCAGTTAAATTAAACATTAGACCAAAAGATGGCAAAGAACCAGGTATTGATCCTGAATATTTAGATGACTTGTTGACTAATTGGGATTCATCAGATTACAAGGATTTACCAAGACCAAAAGCATTATACACGATCCCAACTGGTCAGAATCCAACAGGTCTAAGTCAATCTTTAGAATTGAGAAAGAAAATTTATGCAATTGCTGAAAAACATAATTTCATCATTGTGGAAGATGACCCTTATGGCTACATCTCTTTACCAAAATATGGTACTCCAAACGTTTATGAAAATGAGGGAAAATTATCTAATGATGACTATATCAAAGACTATTTGAAACCTTCATATCTAACTATTGACACTTCAGGAAGAGTCATTAGATTAGAAACATACTCAAAATTATTTGCACCAGGTTTAAGATTAGGTTTCATTGTGGCAAACAAATATTTCATTGAGAAATTATCATTATACACTGCATTATCAACAAGGGCACCATCTGGTGTTTCCCAATTATTATTCAATAACATTGTTCAAAATTGGGGTGGTGTTGATGGTTGGTTGAATTGGGCTAAGAAAATTGCCAAACATTATACAATCAGACGTGATTATTTCCTCAAGACTTTATATGATTCAAAATCGTATTCTAAAAACCAATTTGAAGTCGTGGAACCTGATGCTGGTATGTTTATTATCCTTTATGTCAATATCGAGGAAAAATTCCCAGATCCAGAGACATGGGAAAAAGTATTGGATCAATTACGTTATAAAACAGTTACAAATGGTATTGATGTTGTTTTCGGTAATAGAATGACAACTGATTTGAATTTTAAATTCACTACACCAAAATCTCATTTCTTGAGGTTAACAATTGCTGCTGTTCATGATAATGATGAAATTGTGGAAGCTGCTAAAAGATTATCAATCTCAATTGAGCAATTCTTTGAAGATTTAGATGCTGGTAAATACGATCATTTGAAATGATAATAAATCATCTATAAAAAAGATATTCTATGCAATTAATTATTATTTAAAACTCTATCAAAATGCTTCTAGTTCTAGTGTACAAAAATATATCACATATGTAGTCCTTAGTTCAATAAAGATTTATGCTTATCATGAACTTTTTCAATAGCTTGATTGATCTCATCTTTACGTTCTTGACTAATCCATGAACCATTAACACCATTTCTAGCAACTCTGCACCAAGTTTCTAAACTCCAACCAAATCTAGTATGAACAGTGATATAATTATCCAAGATATACCCACCGAAATAAGCTGGATCATCTGAATTTAAACTGAATGGGACATTGGCATCAAGGAATTTATTTAATGGTAATTCTGAAACATCTTTGACAACTTGTAATTTAACATTAGATAAAGGACAAACGGTCAACATTGTTTGATCTTTAGCCAATCTTTCCATCAAGGCAGCATCTTGAATTGAATTAACACCATGATCAATACGTGTGACTTTCAAAAGGTCTAATGAAGTGACAACATAATCAGCACCACCTTCTTCACCAGCATGTGCAGTGAGTTGGATATTTGAATTGATTTGTTTAACTTTTGAATAACAATCTTCAAATAATTGTGGTGGGAAAGGTTTTTCTGCACTATCTAAACCCAAGGCAGTGATAGTACCATCTTTAATGAAAGTTTTAGCACTTTCAATAGTTTCTAAACCATTTTCAGATGGTAAATGTCTCAATAAACACATGATTAATCTACTAGTTAACCCCAATTCACGTTCAGCTTTATCACATGCTTTTTGGAAACCTTTAACAACAACTTCAATTGGAATATCACGTTCAGTATGGGATTGAGGATCAAAGAACACTTCACTATGCCAAGTACCATCTTTATGAGCTTTTTGGAAATATGCCCACGCTAGATCAAAGAAATCTTCCTCTTTAATCAAGACATTACACCCAATGTAATAATAATCCAAAAAATCTTGTAAATCTTTAAATTGTGTATAACGTTTGTTTAATTCTTCAACATTTGATGGGAAATTTGAAGGTAATTGAATTCCATTTCTTTCAGCTAATGGGAATAAAAGATTTGGTTCTAAAGTTCCTTCTAAATGTAAATGATGTTCACACTTTGGTAATTCTTTCAAGAAGGATTCCATGTGATGGTTACACTCGTACTTGGCCATTATGGTGCAATGAGGTATTTGAATACAGCTCAATTGGGAGGTTTCCAGTAAACAGAATTGAAGAAGAGTGAAAAATTTTAAGCTATTTTTTCAATCTGGATTCCGTATGTTATTGAAATTTTTTTTTTGAAATGCCGATGTGTCAAAATTTCTTTTTCCACGAACGGTCCGAAGGCATGCCGCGGCAATGGCCTTTGTCGAAGTTTTTGAAAAGACGTTGAATTTTTGTATTGAAATTGGTTAAATTTGTAGTTGAAAGTAACCATCTTGATACTAATTAAAGTCATTAGGTCTTACGTTCAGACTATGAAGCTCATGGGGGTAATGTTTGTTGCTGATGTGATGTTTCATCCACTCATGCTTCATTAATTGGGATCTAATTTACCTCATGGAGTAAGCCTAAGGGAACACTAAGTATCGCTTTCGAACACAAACCTTTTGATCAACATTAGAAATGACAGAATATGGCGATTTAGTAGATGAGACCTTGAACGGTATTGGTGACTATATTATAGAGATCACTAAAAGTTCACAATGATAATATTTATTAATGGTCATGAAGCTCGTTGAAACTTTGTCAGGCATCCACGTAAAACCTCAGATTACTGGCTGGGAATGACTGATATGAAAGAAACAATTGCTCAATTTGATGAATTGATCAAAGACTTCAGTATTCAACTACCAACTAAGAAACATAAAGTATAGGAATTGAAGTTTTCACACTTTGTACTGCTCATTTGGATGACAAATTCTGTATTTTTTACTGTGTCGGTTATAAAGCCATGAAAATTGTATAAAAGGGATCCACAACTTTCGACTTTTCAAATGTAGTTGTATAATGCTTCAAAGCCTGAAAACACTATTCAAGCCAACATCAATTGCCATAAGAACAATGTCTACACAAATCCCAAAGACTCAAAAAGCCATCAGAATCCACGAAAGTGGAGGATGGGACGTTTTACGTTATGAAGATGCCCCAGTCCCAGAAATCAACGACGACGAAGTTTTGATCAAAAACAAATATGCTGGTATCAATTTTATTGAAAACTACTTCAGAACTGGGTTATATCCTGCTCCCAAACCTCAAACCCTTGGTAGAGAAGCTTCAGGTGTTATTGTTGCTAAAGGTAAGAATGTTAAAGAATTTGATATAGGTGATAATGTGGCTTATGCTTCGCCAGCAACTTTTGCTCAATACACCAAATACAATCCAGCTATAAGAATTTTCAAACTACCAAAAGATGCGTCAGAAGAGAAACTTCAATTATATGGTGGGTTATTCATTCAAGGTTTCACTGCCTTAACGTTTATTACTGAGGCATATGATGTTAAAAAAGGTGATTATATCTTAGTCCATGCAGCAGCTGGTGGTGTTGGTTTAATCTTGACCCAATTGATTAAAGCTCGTGGTGCTCATGTCATTGCTACGGCTTCAACAGATGCAAAATTACAATTGGCTAAAGAAAATGGTGCTGAATTCTTAATCAACTCTAAAACTGAGGACGTTACTAAAAAAGTTTTGGAAATCACTAATGGAAAAGGTGTTATTGCAAGTTATGATGGTGTTGGTAAAGATACTTTTCAAATCTCATTAGACTCTTTAGCAAGAAAGGGAACTTTAATCTCATTTGGTAATGCATCTGGCGCTGTCCCGCCTGTTCCTTTAACAGCTTTGAACCCAAAGAATTTGAAACTATTGAGACCTACCGTCTTCAACTATATTGCTGACAAAGAGGAATGGGATTTTTATTCCAAAGAACTTTTCGATCTTGTTGAATCTGGGAAATTAAAGCTTGATATATCAAAAATCTATCCATTAAGTGACTACAGACAAGCTGCTGAAGATTTAGAAAGCAGAAAGACCACTGGTAAGTTATTGTTGGAAATTCCTCAATGAAAAGTTGATGTTATAAGCTGTTGATCAGCTAGATTATACAAGTATTCAGTTCTAATAAAAGCTAAACAATGAATTTCTTTGATGTAGCTTCTCTTTCCAGATTTCAAGGTTATCTGTGGCGAGGTTTGATACTGTCGAGTCAATGAGATACTGAAAATGGCAAAATATATGTTCAACCTAATGCTTAAGCATCTCAGTAGTTAAGTATTAAATAGACCATTTAACAGATTATTTAATAGATAGCATTATAATTATATGGTTAGTTGCCCTTGTAAATCGCGATTTTTTTAATGGTCTTCAAAATTGGTGTCGACTAGTTCAACATTGAAAATATCATAGATCAAGAGACAGATTCCCAGGATAAAACACGCATATTCATAAACCAAAATGGAACTAGTATGTTAACATGGTAATTTCCAGTGGGTCTAGAGAAAAAGCTCTGACAAATTTTAGCTACCGGAAGGTCAAAATAACCAAGTTGAAGTCACATTTGAAGATCAAAAAAAGATAAATGAATTCTCAAAATTGATCCAAAAGAAAGATTTATTAAGTGCTGAATTGACAAAGCAAAAGCAAGAGAAAGAGTATTTAGATGATGTCTCTATGGAAATTGAATTGATTGATGAAGATGAATTGGTGAATTATAAAGTCTCAAGTGTATTTGTTAAAATGAAGCAAGAAGATGCCGTTGAAAAATTGGAAAAGGATAGTGAGATCTTGGATGGTCAAATAAGTGAATTAGAAACCAAGCTAGAGGATATAGATGACAAACTATCAGAATTGAAGACACAATTATACACAAAGTTTGGTGACAATATCAACCTTGAGCGTTAATGAAAAGAGAAAAGCTTGTATATTGAACAAATTGTACTACAAATTTAATAACCATAAGCGTTTTCTCATGAAGTATTAAAATATCATATCATAAAACTCATAACCTATTATATCCAAAATATTATCCTTTCCCATATAAATTACCTCATACAACCGCCTTTTAAAAATATCACTAGCCCAAATAATCTCATTTAGAACCATCGTTAATAGAAACTGTTGAATCCTTTTCAATAATAAACGGGTATTTAGTATCTGATAGCTTTGCAATAGCTTCGACCAATCCATTATCTGGAATATTGAAAGAAAACCCTGTCAAAACTGTGGTGTATTCATGTGTGATTTCACCACCTAAGGCAATGATTTTGTCCTTAACTAAAGTAACATATCTAATGAATAGTTAGTATTCAGCCAAATCCACACTACATGTCGATTGTACCTACCTATTTGGAGTTAACTGTCCCTGTTCAAACGCAAGAATATATGAATCTGAGCCTCATGTTAGTAACTGATACTTCAATGTCTCTCCAACTCGAAAAAAGAACACATACTTGCAAATGCAAATGAAACCAACGAGAACACAAAGAGTAACGACTTGAAATTCATTCTTATATTGCTATTTTGTTGTACTAGTATTGTTTAATACTTGACGCCTTCAGAGAACAATTTCTTATGTGTCTCCGAGTTTCGCTGGTTTTTTATCGTTTTTAGATATGCACGTGACCGTACATACAAATGAAGTTTCAAAATCAGAAATCGTTCATTAGAAACACATCAAATTAAAATTTTATAGGTCTGGGTTCAAAATAAATTGACAAAAGTACTTGACAGCACTATAAATTTCTTTACCGACAGGGATGATGAATTTTGAAGGTAGTAAAAATCCATGTGAACCAGTATCTCTTAGTTTTAATTGGAATGCCCAATGTGCTCTGTTATGATACATGTAGTCTAATGATGAACCAGCACCAAGGCCAGGTAATAGATCAACACCACGGTCTTTACAAGCTGGTAAGACTTCATAATGTTTTCCACTTTTCAATCTAATAGATTTTGCTAGACCATAAGCTAATTCTAATAAATTTTCAATATCTCTTGGATATTCATCACAAGAATAAGCATACGGATAAAGGATTTTCTGAGTATATGAATGGAAGTCCAAGAATCCATAAATAATATGATCTGGTTTTGTGATATTCACATAATGATCCAAATTTTCAGCTTCCATAGCTTCAAACTGTGCTTCTCCACTATAAGATTCACCACATGGGAAATCTTCTGATCTTGTCCAATGATAACCAAATGAATGATCGATATCGATACCGAAACATCTTGGAATGTAAGTTTCTTGACGATTCTTTCTCCATAAACGATCAGTTGTCCAGGTATATTCATAACCATCTGGATTGAAAACTGGGATAATTAAAAAATCCAATTGATTTAAAAAATTTGTCTCTTTTTTTGAAGATCCATATTTGCTTAAAAGTTGATAGATGGTGAAAAGAACAGTTGAAACACTAATCCATTCTCTTGCATGAACACCTGCAGTCATAACAATTGTTTTCTTTGTTGGGTTCAATCCAGTTTGTGAACTTAGATGAAGCGCTTTCAAATCACGACCTTCATAACTTTGTCCCAACCATTCAATTTCAACAAGATCTGGATATGTCTCCTTCAAAATGTCTAGCCAGGCATATATAGTGGATAAAGGTCTATATTCCTTGAAGAAAATATCACTTTCAGTATGGAAATCAGATTCTTTATTTATTTTGAAATCGGTACCTTCAGGTTTTGGGTATGTTTCATAAATGGTTTGAGCTAAATCATCTATTATGATTTTATGATTGCCCACTTCTTTGATGGTTGATAAATCAGAATCTGGTATTTTCAAATCAATAAACTCTTGATTATGTTCCCACTGATCGTAATTTTTCCTGAGTTCTTCAATTATTTTGTGATTAGTTTCATCATAATAAAACCTTATTATTTTGTGATTTTCATATTGAGATAAATCAGTTGGTAGTTGTGAGATGTCCTTAGTTGAATAATGATTATCAGGTTTTGGATTTTGAAAGAATGATTTGAATTGATTTACTACCTCTTTATAATCCTTATCGACAATTTGAAAGTTGTCTAGTAAGGGCATTTGTAATGCAGCACAAAAAGCGACTAAGCCCAGTGTCACTGGAACTAATTTGCTGAACCTCATGAAATGTATCTTTTAAGTATAACAGGAACGCTCAGAACCCTCTAGGAGATTGTTGCCTCAGAATTAGGCATAACCTTTTGACTGTGATGGTTTTTTTTTCGAAAAAGGCGGTCAAGAAAAAAACTCCGGGAAACATCTCAAAAGGGGAAATTACTCGATATGGACATACTGTCAAATTTAAATCATTATCATTAATGTCGACGTTATAAATTATAAAACTTCATACTTTCACCAGTCATAGATCGATTGACAGCTGCCTGTATAATTACTGAGCTCATCGATTTGATACTCATCAAAATCAATGAATGATTCCGGAGGGATATTTGTGCAAAATTGCTTCACTGGTGTGTATTTCAAGAAGCCAATGTCAACTGTGTCACCTGGCTCCAAGTTGTGAATGTAGAGCCCTAGTGTCTCCAGCTGAGGAATACGCCTCGATAAATCTGGTAGTTGAAGCCTTGAGTTCTCTAGCTTCTGTGTGTTTTCAAAAATGAGGGATAGAACCTTAACATTGTCCAATCTAGTTTTCAGCAACATATCAAGCTCATTTGCCATAGATAAATCTTCAACTTCCATATCATCATCTTTCATCAAATACATAGGCACTGTTGGATAAAACCATTCTTTCTGGATATATACTTTCAAGTTTTCAACATTTTGCAAAGACCGTGATTGTTCCAATTCAGCAAGATAGACGGGACTAGGAACAACGATTTTCTCCAAAGAAGGAAAGCAGCCACCATCTAATACCAATGTATTTAATATGCCCCTGATTGTATGGTTTAACGATAAAAGCTGGAGGCTTGGAGCATATAAATTCTTGATATACGAAGTTTTGGTCATTTGAATATCAAGCACCTCCAATGAGTCCAACTCACAATTGACAATACCCGGTAACCTTGCATCAGGATCAATACTGATGGTTTTCAACTTGGGAAATTTGCAATTACTCATCATCAAAGAATAACCAGCTGATAATTTTATCTTTTCCAAATTACATAGTTCCAAGTCTTCCAAATCTGAAAAGCTATTAATTCCAAGCCTAACCAAATTTGTGAAATCCCTAACGCAATTGGAGCTCAAATGTGATGATTTAACTTCAAGAACCTTCAAATTTGGGATTTTGAACTTTTTTAGAAATGCTTTCCTATTACCAAAATCAACATAGAGACTTTCAAGGTTTGGTGCATCAATGGAAAAGTTCATTGAATCATAGAATTTCTCAAAAACTTCAGCAGAACCTAGTCTTTTCGCATTTGATATTTTTATACCAGCACTATATTCATTACCATTGAAAACAGCTTGATTGAAAAATCCTCTAGGCAATAACTCTGTTTGGAAGTTGATGAAATGTGTCCTTTTGTAAAAGATCATTCTGTTTATTATCCTCGGAAGGAAAGCTTCACCAACTGGCGCACATATATTGATAATGAAATATTGATAGTTATGGATTGATTCTTCATAAGTAGCTAAATGGAAGGTATGTAATGGTGACTCTTTCTTTATTCTTAAATCATCTGTCAAGACACAAAGGGATCTGTCAATCAAGGGCTTAAATTGTGGAAGGAAGACCAACGTCTGGAAATCTTGGAAAGGATCAAGATTTGAAAGAATAAGACTCAATATCTCATTAGGTAGTTCAAAAAAGTAGCTCATATCATTATAGTATGATTATATTGAAGATAACAATACTGAACCAAAGTATGGAGAAAGGTCATTTGTAAAGTTGACGCTTATAAAATCAACTTACGAGGGTAAATAAGCGTGACCTAGCGTAATCCGAGCTACTCTATAGAACCTAATTGAGATTGTAAATCATAAGATAAAACTTTAGCTCTTTTAGCAGCATTTTGTAAATTTTCACCATTAATATCCCAACCACTAACGATTAAATCATTTGGATCAACTAAGGGTAAAATTGAGTTGAATGGAACATAAACATCCTTACCAGATTCATCAATACCAATTTTAACAGTGGAAGCTTGAGTAACTGAACCAAAATAGTTTGATTTAATTTCACCATCTTTTGTATTAAAGACAATTTTTTGTTTATTTGATTCCACAGCGGAAACAAAAGTAGTACCATTATTACCACCCAAACCAACTAATAACAAACCAACTTTTGGGACTTTCAAATCAACTTGAAATTCATAATCTTTAGTGAAAGGTTTAACTGTATAAGTTTCACCTTGTTTTGAGACAATTGAGTTTTGATAGGTGTAAGAAGAAGTTAAAACAGTGTTGTCACTGTTATACTTGACGTTATCATTTGAGACTTTTAAGGAAACCATTGTTGAAGTTAATTAATGAAAGATTATATGCCCCAGCCCTGAGTTTGAAGTTGAACGTTTGTTGTTGTAAGGGTGGTGTTTTATTTCTCTATCCACGGTGAAAAATGTTTTCAAACGGTTCAAATTGTATGTTGTGATTAACTGGTTGTCTGTCCACAAGTTTGTTGACATCAAACATGAGCTTGTAAACCATATGTTTGTTTCCACTAGGATATACTTTATACTTCAATGGACGTTTTGGTTTATCATGAATCATTTCCTCAAGATAATTCAACTGGGAAACAAAATCACTAATCTTTGAATTTTCGACCCTAACAGATATAGTGAAGAGCTTCAATTTCCATGGAGCTCCGAGTATACTAAAGATTTTCAAGACATTTTCATACTCTTTTTTCAACTTCCATTTAGGACCATGCCATGTTAAAATAGTTAATTTTTCTAGATTTTCAATCTCTGTAAGCTGGTGTAAATATGAAGCTTGGGAAAGTTCCAATTCTTTTAAATCACGATCAGTATGAATCTCATCAATTTCACTCCCTTTTTTCATGGGCAAAAACCCAGTGATACTAAGTTTTTGAACTCCTTCAACTATCAAATTCCATAAATGAAGTGGTGAACTAGAATTAATACTAAATTCTTTAAGAGAGCCACTAGACCCAAATATAGAATTAAGAATTGACTTGATCCCAGGATTTTTATCCTTTGTTTGAAGAATTGTCAACTTTGGAAACGAACAATTTGCAATATCAACCGAATATGTAGTATGTAGATTCAACCATCAACTTGAAAACTTTCAACTCACGCAATTCCAAATCATCTATACATATACTTTTCATTGGTGGACAATTTGGAGCATCTGTAAAAGTTAGTGAAAGTACTTGTAATTTGGGGAAATCATTCAATCTTTCTAAATTACGAAAATTTCTTTGATTAACCCCCATATGGAAAAATTGAAGATTTGGGGCTTGAATCTTTGCTAAAATATGAGCATAACCGTATTGAGGACAAACAACAAGTTGTTTCAACTTAGGAGCATCCACTCTGGCTGTCATGCCTCTGATTTCCTCATAGGATCCAATATGCATATAAGGTCTGTTTATAACATCTATTGAACAGATAATCTTGGTATGAGATGGGAGATATATTTCTTCTCTTAAAACATTATGCCAAAACTCTGTAGGCCATCTATTAGAATCGAAAAGCTCCAAAGGTACTCCCGATGGGTTACGATAGACAAATGAGAATGGTCTATCAATGGTGAGTATAATATAACCTTCCTCCTGTATAAACATGTTGGATGTTGTGCGGGAGTATTCGACAATAAGATACCTGTCTTTGTACTTGTTTTGTGGGATATATTCCACAACAGGGACATCATAAAGTTCTTGAGTAACTGAGGGGACACCTGTAATATTTTGTCTTGCTTCTCTTTGTATAAGTAGTGTTCGATCAATTATTGATTTGAACTGAGGAAATTGGTAAAGTGAAATATAAGCATCAACTGACCTTTCTGGACAATCTTTTGAAGGACAGTATTTGGGAGGTCTAAAATGTTCATCTTTGATAGCAGTTATATTCAAGCAAAGGGATTGGAGGTAGTGTTGTAATGACTTCTGAAAAGGTTTGAGCTTTACTTTGAGAATTTCATAGAAAGCCTTTCGCGAATACAGATTTAATTTTACAGAAACCTCAAAAACTCAAGGAAGCCATCAACTTATTTTAGCTGTTTCTAAATAACCTATTCGCTTCAAGATCCAGCACTCAAATCAAACGCAATGACAGAGATTCATATGATGCCACACTCGTCAGATTCTGAATCTGATTATGATGTTCCAGAAATTGATGAAGAAGGTAAAAGAGTATTCACCTACTCAGGACCAGCATTAGGACCAACACCACCAATTGCATATAGATCACATTTATTAAGATTAGGAGCAGAATCAAGAAGAAACTATATCAGACTTAGAAAACCACTAGCCATATTGGAACATTTGGCAGCAATGCCCGTGTCTGCTATACCTGATGAGGAAACTTTTGTTAGGCTTTATAATTTATTTGATGATGGTATTATCAAGTTTAAATTGAAGAATCCTATACCTCCAGAACTTGATGAAGAGATGCAAAGGGCAAGAAAAAGTTATATTGATACATGTAATTTGATGTGTGGTATGACTACTGGGTTTGATTATCGTAAGGCATCATTAGCTACTCGGATTACAGAGGTGACTTCAGATGATGAAGCAGTTACAGAAATGGCAGCAGAAGAATATGCGGAACGCTATGATTCTGAATTAGAAGATTATCATGATTTATGGATTCAGGTTTATCAATTCCCTATTTGTGATCCAGAAAAGGCTTATAGGTTTTTGTTAAGTTTAAGAGGTGATTGGGTTGGGTTTTTGTTCAAGTATTTCCGCTATTTCAGAAATGGTGATGGTTTGCCAGATTTTGATGAGCTTGCTTTCAGACATTTACCTGAATGGGCCCGTCTCAAGGAAAAAGCTTTTATGAAAAGGGCCAGAGAAGAATATGAAGAAGAGCTTGGAGAGAGTGAAGAAGAGCTCAAAGTGCCAGAAGACTCAGATGAGGAAGAAGATGGCTTTGGTTCATATGTACCTCACATTCACTACTCTGGATTTGCTCAATTTGTTCCAGCATTACCTACAAATGAAGATATTGATGCTAGACTGAGTGGGATTAATCTAAGGGGCTCAGACAATCCAATTCCAGAGGATTCGAATAGAGGTGGAACAGGTAACAGAGGAAGAGGTCACAGAGGCAGAGGCAGAGGACATAGAGGTGGATGGAGAGGCAGAGGTAGAGGAAGAGGAAGAAACAATGGAGGAAACACACTCAGAGGAGATGTTACACCACCTCCAAGATTTAACAATAGTAGACCATCAAGAACCTGGAGTGATGCTTTGGTTTCTCCAGAATGATCAAGAGAGCTAAGCTGAATGATGACATGAATGGAAAAATGCTATAAATTCAACAAAGAAATGTATTCAATTAGTAGAAACAGCACTACACTGATGGCCCAAAGAGACCCATTCTTTCGGGTCCAGGTACCTTTCCAACTGACATGTAACTTTAAGCATCTCGAACATCTCCTATTAAAACGGGATTAAAATAGACAGAGTCAGTTCTGTTTTTTGTTCAGGTTTGACTTCTTTTTAGATGCGATTGTAAAGCCGATTGATGGTGATCTGAGTTGTAGAGGGACTCATGGAGAAATGAAAAACCTGGAGAAACAAGCTGAGAACAGCGCAACTAAAGCTCAGAACAACCCAGTTACAAGTCAATTGACCCTTGATCTAACCTATTCTCTCTTGTCGCATAGATGATCCAATGGTCATCGTGTCAAGACTGTGTTTAAAGTGGGCACAGGTCATGAATCTCGAATCTCTTTGATTGCACAATGTGTTCGCGAATGGCACTTTAAGCTCGGTTCAATGCGTGAGGCCTAATTCAGATTAGACGTTTGGAGGGGCGCCCATTGGAAAGTATAAAGACGAAGAGAAATCCAAGATGAGCCAACCGACAACAGCACCATCATCAACATCAACTAGAAACCACTACAATGGCTGAGGAAGTGGACTCGCTCTTGGTGGACAACGTCAAGTCAATCGTCGCTGGTGGTGTCGGTGGTGTAGCCGCCGTGGTCACTGGCCATCCGTTTGATCTAGTCAAGGTTCGTCTACAAAGTGGCCAATACCCAACCATGTTGACCGCTGTGAAATCAATCTTGAAAACATCTGGACCAACTGGGTTCTATAGAGGTGTTGTGCCTCCATTGGTCGGCGTGACTCCAATGTTTGCTGTTAGTTTTTGGGGTTATGATATGGGTAAAAACATTGTATCTTCTTTTAGTGGTGGTAAACCTGCCGCAGAATTCACAAATGCTCAATTGAGTACTGCTGGTTTCATTAGTGCTATTCCAACAACTTTAGTGGCTGCTCCAATGGAGAGAACCAAAATTGTCTTACAAACTCAAGACGCAAATGCATCAAAATCAATGATTTCAGCCGTTCGTAGAATCTTAGCCACTGGTGGTGTAAGATCGTTATTCAAAGGTTCAGTGGCAACTTTGGCAAGAGATGGTCCAGGTTCTGCTATTTATTTTGCAACTTATGAAATCGCCAAAAAGGAATTGTCTAAATTAAGTGGTGCTAAATCTGATGAAATGAGTCTCGCTGCTATTTCAACTGCTGGTGGGTTAGCTGGTGTTGGTATGTGGGTTGTTGTTTTCCCTATAGATACTATAAAGACAAGAATCACAAGTAATGTTAATGAATCAATTGGTGCCAAAGAGGCAATTTCTTCTATCTATAAGAAAGCTGGTATAAAAGGATTCTTCCCAGGTATAGGACCTGCTTTATTAAGAAGTTTCCCAGCAAATGCAGCTACTTTTGTGGGTGTGGAATTGACGCATCAATTCTTTAAGAAATATACATGAATGATTAGAAAAGCAGGATCTCTTCAAATGTGATTAAAATAAAAGATTAAAAGAAGTTGTGTATAATAGAAAAGATTACTTCTTATAACTTATTGCTGAGATTATGTAAGTTTTGCGTGCTGTATTACCTAATCTGATAATGGTGTTTGGGTGTTAATTATCACGACTTTTTCGATTCGTCAAAAAACAAAATGGTGAAATCTATTGAGGGCCATAAAAGTTGAAAACAACAACCTAAATATTCCAATAATACAGCAGCATGTCATTCCAAGCTATTTCAAGAGTGAGTTGGAAATGTTAAGAAACTATTATTGCTCGAAAATACTACTAACAATTTCCTCCCTAGATAGGGCTTCCTACCGTTCTCGGTATTTCCTTAATTTCAATCCCAACAGCATTAAATGAATCCAAACCTTCTAGATCCTTTTATGAACAAGATGATGATTTAAACTTATCACCAGTTATCGAAACACAACCAGTGGAAACTATCCCATTAGAAAAAACTAAAACACCAAAGAATGATACTGAAGTTAAATCAACATTTATAGATGGTTATAAAATAAATACTTCAAATTTCTTGGAAACTCATTTAAACACTTTAAGATCCAAGACTATCAATCAACTAAACATTGCAGATGCTGAACTAAACAACTTGACATCCGCTTTCAAGAATGAAGTCAATGCAGTATATTCACATATTTATTCAGTTTATGATCCAAGGGATCAATTTTTACCAAGTTTTATTTATGCATTAACTACAACATTAACAGGTTCAATACTCGTGAATAGAAGATCATTACCAATTAGATTCGTGAGTCCTTTATTATTCGCTACTTTAGGTTTCAAAGTTTTCTTACCAAGAACTTTTGATAATACTGTTAATGTTGTTAGAAATTGGGAAGCTGAATCATATCCAGAATTATTAAATTTCCAAAGATCAATCAAGAAATTCATCATTGTTTCTGAAGAACAAGCTATAAAGTCTTCACAAGATTTAAACAATTCATTGATTTCTACAATTCATGATCTTAGAACAAGTTTAACAAAATGAATAAAAAATTGCATCTAAAAAACAAAACAAATCTAAACAAAACATTATAAGTGAACGTATTTTCAATAGACTCTATCTGTAGTTTGAATTGGCTTTATAACCATAGTTATTTGAGTTATGGTAATCATACTTATCCTCATCACTAACCACACCTGGGCCATAATGGAATTGTTGTTGTTGTTGAGGAACAGGTCTATAACCACCTTGATTCCAAGCACTATTATCATAAACAGGAGCAGGCTTTGGAGGATACATATGAGGATTATCATAAGCACTTGGTTTTGGAATATCACTCATCTCTCTTTGATAACCTAGTTGATTATTTCTTCTTGAATTATTATTATTCCCACAAATTCTACAACAACAACATAAACACTCAGCAATACCTGATACACCTGATATGAAACAATGAGCTAATCCACCAATGATCCAGACAACCACTATAATGGCTAATACTATCCCAACAATAGCCACGATTTTACACGTTTTGTTATCCATACACGTATTCCAACTCTTAAAAGATTGGGCAGTGGACACGACATCTGAAGTGAATGATCTTGGGTGTAGTAGTTTTGAAGGACATAGATCTAGGTTTAGACTCTTGGAAGGTAGTAGCATTTTGATATTTTAGTTAAAGCGAATGGGAAAGGAAAAGATAATTCGGTGGATCTTGGACGTGTTTTATAAGTGAATCAAGTAATTAGGAATGTCTGTTTTTTTGTGTACCTGACAAACGCGGCTTTATGAGAAAATACAGCCCTCGAATTTTTCAAGACTGGCTGAGTCAAATGATCAAGAGGAAAAGTTAACAATAGAACGTATAAGCCCTTTTGGATTTTATTTCTAGAATCATATCTACAAAATTACGTTATAAGAATAGACTAGTACAGGTATCTTGTATAAATAAGCGGGATGTGTTTAGGTCCTAGATGGATATAGCCTGTGGCTGAAGTAATACTAGATCGTGACAGCAGGTTTAATGAAAGACTAACTTCCCTTGTCAGTACTGTATCCTAGATGGTCTACAAAATAAGTAATCCATAATCCTTCAATTTTAACACTAATATACAAATAAACATTACAATAAATTAAGAACCATCAAACCATCGGTTCATTTGTTCATGAAATCAAACATACTACCCATATCAACATAACGACGACCACAATCACTCAAATATTTTTGAACAACACTTTTGAAAACTTCAAAGTTTTCACGATTTTGTTCACTCAATGCATCAATTTGACCTTTAATCATTGGTGTAGGCTGAGATTTATCTTCACTGTCATATAATGGTCTTAATGATTGTGTCTTGTTTTTGGAAACATCAAATAATGAATCAAAATATAACAATTGATTATATAGCTCCTTATCACTATATTTATATCTCATAACACCTTTACAACCATGTGACAAACATCTTTTACCATACACTGAAATTTGCTTTGTAGTCATACCACATGTTGAATCATCACAAACAACAACACCTTGATAATATTTAGCAATAAATGATCTAATTCTATGTTCTAATTGACTTGAAACACCTAGAGTTGATATTTGGGATTCACATTTCTTACATTGAACACCATTAAATGTAATTTGGTAATCATGAGAAGCAACAATACCACCAAATTTGAAATGATTACCACATTTACAATTCAAAAACAAATGTGCTGCGTTTTTAAATCTTTCAGAATCTGGAATTGTAGATTCTAATGGTTGTAAAGTACCCATTGAAGCACCATTATTACTATTATTGTTCAATTGTTTGGATCTATGCTCTAATCCTAATGCTTTTGCTAATCTAACAATATCAACACCTTCAATTCTTTCAACCAATCTTTCCACTGGAGCAAATATCTGCTTTTCCAAATAATAATTAGGATCTGGCTTCAAAGTTGAATTCTTAGCAAGCATTTCATTCAATGATCTAGCTCTTTCTGCAACACTACCTTCATCACCTTCAGTAATAACAAATGTTATAACACTACCAGCTTTAATAACTTTACCTTGTTCTTTCAATCTTAAAGCAACTTGCACAGCAGGCATATTCTTACCACCAGGATAAGCTGAAGGATCTTTGGATAATTTGGTATTGATCTTGAAATTTTCTGGTCTAATCTCAAAATTTTTAATCTTTGAAGTGGTTTCTTCTAAATATGAATAAACTTCATTCAATGCAACTTCTGGATCTAAATCTGATAAAATTTTCTGTAAAACATAGATAGATATATCTTTAGATAATGGACAATATTCACGACGTTTCATATCAAGACCTTTAACTTCCAAAGTGGCAATTTCTTTACCCATTTTATCAAATGAAACATTCATAGCGGCATATTTCTTCTTTGCATGCAACAATAATCTTTTGAAGACATTATCAATATCAATTTCCAATAATCTATATCTTTCATTGACTTTAACTTTAAAATCTTCACCAATCTTTATAGCTTCTTTAAAATTATCACAATTTGTATCAATCATAACAGAATCAGTATCACCATAAACAACTCTTAAACCTAAACTTTCAGCTAATTGTCTGGTATCCATTAAAATTTCTCTACCTTTATTAGTAACCAACATAGCTAATGGTTTGGCATAAAATCTTGAGTGAACATAACCAAGACAACCATACATAGAATTGGCAGTCAATTTCAAAGCTTGTTGTTTAATATCATATTGAGCTTTCTCCACAGCACTTGCAGTTGGATCTTTCATTAATTTCTTAACTTCACGACGACGATTAACCAATGTTGATAATAATCTTGGTAAAACACCTTGTTGGGTAGAATTTGCTGGAACATCTGGTAAATTCTCAATATTGTTTAAATCTCTATCAACTGTTGTGAAACAAATGTTGAACTCTTGAATGATTGATGGATATAATGAGTTGAAATCCATAACCAAGACATAATTCTTATGTAGCCCCTTTTCAGGTTCAAAAACTAACCCACCCTGATATTTAGATTTCTTATTATTACCAGAACTTTGTTGTTGAGCTTCATCACCATCATCATTCATATCTTGCTGTTGTTGCTGTTGGAAAGCTTGTCTCTGTTGACGAGTTTCTTTATCTGGAACAATATAACCATTTCTATTAAACTCATGCAACAAAATATATTCATTACGACCAGCTCTTGTACCACCCAAGGTATGTGCCCAAGCGTTACCAGCCAAATTGGTTAATTGTTTGGATAATGATAATATTTGCATACCAAATGCAATCTCAGCTGTTATTAAACAATTCATACAATTTTCTTTCAAAACCATGAATAAAGAATTTGCATTTTCAGCATATTGAGGATTGGCCCAATTAATTTCCAATGGCATATGTTTCTTCTTACAAACAACATCATACATTTCTGGTAAATCCCATGATTGACACTTTGTTGTTAATGATTGACCCATTTCATTTGATATATCACATAATAATCTTCCTGCAAAAATCTCCTTGATTAAGAAACTGGTATTGGCATTGTTTTTACCAAATCTGTCAGGCCATGCTTTTCTTTGACGACGACCAAATGTACTAAAAGTTGCAACTTTCAAATCATGCATACGATGTAAAACAATATCTAATGAAATATTCTCCAATCTGTGACCAATGAAAACATCTGGATCTGATAATTTGACCAAGGCAGCTAAACAATTTAATAAAGTCTTTTCATTACTGAAAACTCTTAAGGGTAATTTATTTTTATCAGCTAAAGTCTTAAGACCAGGAGGAAATGAAACACCAATAGGTCTAGTTAAAGTGACAAAATCATCTGGTTTCAAATTTTCATCAACTGGTGCATCTTGTGGTAAGTTTCTATATGTGGCTAATGTGACTGCGACGACTTCTTGTCTGTTCTCTTTTTGATTCATCATAGACTGAACAGAAATGGAACATGAAGTTAAAGGTGGAGGAGTAATTTGGAACTCTGGAGTTGATTTTTCAATTGGTGTAATAAATGCTGGCTTTCCAACAGCAACTTCAACTTTACAATGTGATGTGTTTCTAACAGCATTGAAATCAGCATTCTTGATCTCTAACCAGCAAGGACCCATAATGTTTCTTTGTAAAACAAAAGTTTCAAAGATGTTTGCATTAGTACCAAAAACATGGGAGAAAGTTTCACCAGATAAATCACTTGGTAAGGTAACTTTTGCACTTTTTGGTGGTTGATATGGTAATATAAGTTTCAAATATTCCTTTTCTTTAGGTATACCAGGCATTTCAAAAGCATATTTTTTAACTTCTGGTTTAGCCTTTAAAGATGATAGACCGAATTTACCCATAATCAAAGGCGCAACTTCTTCATGGACATCCATGGCTGATATTTTCTCATCTGTATCTTCACCATCAACTTGTCTATAGTCTCTTGGTAAAAAATATAATTCTCTGTCAAAACCTTTAACTTGAACCATTGCTGAGACTAACTGTTTATCATTAGTCAAGACTTTCCCAAACAAGATTAAAGTGTTTTCAACTTCCGTATAATCTAACCAATACATTTTGAAGGAGTCTGTGCTGTCATCAGCAACTAATTCTTTATCAATCTTATCACTAGTTGGGGTATATGACGAGCTTGGTGAAGATGTAAATGTAACTGGGTCACTTTTGATAGACTCTTGTTTGGCTGAGGAGGTCATGTTAACAGAACGATTAACATTAGTGGTGGATGTTCTTGGTCTTTTCACAACAACAACTTCGTCTTCAGATTCTTCATCTTCATCTTCTTGTTCACCTTTTATAGCTTCGGGTTTCTTTGCAATGACTGGAATTTCAAGTTCTGCTGATTCAGCTTTAGCCTGCTTTGTTCTGGTTGGTGATGAATCCATATGGTTATCAAAAGAGGTTTCATTAACTTCGAAGGAGACATCATCTTCAACATTGTCAAGATCATACTTCGGTTGTTTTTTGAGTGTTGATGGTTTCTTTGTAGATGACTTTGAAACAGAGAAAAAATCACGGTTATTGTTAACTTTATTTGTGGAGTTGAATAATGGTGTTTTGCTTGCACTTGAACTAAAGACATTTTTTGGTTTCTTTGTTGGACCCATGAAATCATCTAAAATATCGTCAAAGTTTGCATCAACTTTCTTCTTAGTAGCAGCAGCAACAGTGGAACTAGGTTTGAAGAAGTTATTTATTGGGGCGGTCTTCTTAACTTTCTTCTTCTTTCTGGAGTGTGAATCTTCAACTTCTTCTTCATCCTCACTTGAGTGATATCTGTGTCTTCCTCTGTTATCCCATTCGTCAGCACCGGTATCCACGTAACCTTCACCATTATCATCAATAACGAAATCATCCTTCAACAAATCCTCACGTCTTTTGGCTCTATAATCATCTTCATCAACAACATCATAAATATCTTCAGGTTCTTCTTCATGATAAACGTTTTTACTTGTACCAGCAGCTCTAGCAGCCCTTAGGGCTTTCAACTTATCAGCTTTAGCCATTTGCTGTTCAATTGAATGTTGGTGTTGCGTGTTTCGATCTGAATGCAAAGATATGGGAAGTAAGCCAAAACTACACAAACTTCATAACTGTTTTTTTTCTTTTCCCTTACAAAAGATGATTCAATTCAAAAGCGCGTTCTGCCAAAAAAAAATGCGCGTCGCGTGTCAGTTCCGAGGGTTAAAGTCAGATCACATGACTTTAACTACGGAATATGAGTGTGGCTGATGATTTAGCGCTGTGGCTTGCTTATATGTGGCTAGTGTGATGGTGTTTTTGAGGAAGGAATTTTGATGGGCTGGTGAATTTGGATAGGAATAAACTAACAGAACTACAGAAACCTGAGTTAAAGCCCACACATTTATTTGCTGCCTATTGATACTTGCTCAAAAAAGACATTCACTTTGGACTCTCTTAGGTTTAGCTTCTTCATTCTATTTTATTCCAATGTCATTCCTAGATATAGATGTGGAGGCACAAAAGCAGCCTATATTTCAAACAAACAATGATGAAGGATCAAAAACAACACTTATAATAAGCAAGGCTTCGAATTTGCTAACAGATTTTGCTAATGGTGTGAATAACCTTGAAAGACTTATCAACCAGCTAGGTACAAAAAGGGATAGTGTTCAACTTCGACAAACAATTGAGTCTGCTAGAATAGTGGAGTTGAATGAATATAGACAACAATTAGAGCATTTGACGAACGATATCTCACACTTAGTTGCAAATAATCAAGATATAAGGATTGAAGATAAATTCAGTGAGGAGAAATTGAGGAAAGAATTTGACAGCATTAACAACAACTTTGGTTTGTTGAAAAGACAATACAATGAGCGCAAAAATTCCGTGATACTAAATGATATTATCTCAAATCAACAAGCAATTAATGATGAAGCTGTAGGATCTTCTTCCAAAGCTAATGAAACTACACCTTTGATACAACAACAGCAGCTGCAACAAAATCAGTATTCAATCACACAGCAAGAACTTGACCTGCATTCTGTTCTGGCTGAAGAACGTGCAAATGAAATCAAAAAGATTCATGGGGGTGTTGAAGAGATTAATTCAATCTACAAGCAGTTAGGCTATTTGGTCCAACAACAAGGCTCACAAGTTGATACAGTGGAAAGCAATATGTCAAATTTTGCAAACCATACTCAAAATGCTGCTCAAGAACTTGTTAAAGCTGATAATTACCAAAAGAAAAGAAAGAAATGGAGCTGTATAATATTGGTGGTTTTGGTAATTATAGTGTTGATAGCTGTTCTGGCAATATTCGCATAGGCATTGACCGATAATCACTACAAATACTTAATAATATAACCTTGTGTTTCAATTCTTTCCCAATATTCTTAACCGTAAATAAACCATTGATCCCTGATTCCCAATATCCCGTTTTCCATTTAATTAGCGTAAGTGATCCTTCAACTTCCCTAAAAGTTCAATTTCTTGATTTGACTTTTTGGGAGATACTTATTATAATCAAATTGTTGTTCATCTTCAGGTGTCTCGTCGCCAGAGGAGCTACTGCTCACTGTAGTTGATGGGCCATCATCAGAAGATAAAGCATAACCTGGTGCATTTTGCGGTTTTCTTGAAGCTCTTCTTCCTCTAAATGTTGCCTTACGGTCATAAACCCCTGAAGTTTGACCATCTCTAGCTGTCAAAGTTCTAGTACTATCCCATAATTCTGAATCACTGTCAGTAGAGTTTGATTCTTCAGCTTCCTGAGTTTGGTTTGACGGTTGTGAAGCTTCAGCTCTACTAGCATTTGGGGTATGATATAAATCATCGTCATTATCATCATCAAATCTCTGTTCGGTATAGCGATTTTGACCATATGCAGGAACACCCATTTTTCTTCTTCTGTTACGCTCAATAGCAGTTTCAATCCCGTATTTTAAGTCTTCAAATGCTTCGGCAATTTCCTCTTTATGTTCATACACAACCATCCCTATGCCCATGGCGATAAGACCCCCAGCTGCAAGATGAATCAAAGGTACTAAGGATATTAGTCGATTAACCAAGGACGACATCAACAATTACTTACATGGCATTTTGTTCTATTTTTCTTCTAGCCTTGCAAGAAGTTGACACATAGAATTAGAAAGGAAAGTGAGAATATTATTATGTCTTGCCACATTCACTCCATAAAAATTCATTCGCACGTAATTCTGCCATTTTTGTAAACTACAAATTTCAAGTTCAGTTGTAATTGTAAATGGTTCATTAAAATGTTCTTGTCTTCAACAAAAGTCAATTGGGGTGATCCGGTGTCTTCTGAGCCTGGTTGATTATGCTCGTAGTGGCAAAATACCTTAAGAGTGTTGCCAGCTCAATACTGACCCGATCTTCTTCTTCTTCCTTATCATTCTGTACCAAAACAGGTTCAGTCCAACATTTAGTAGGGAACTCAGAAGTTGGATAAAGTTCTGACAAGTAACTGCTTTCACTGTTTGAACACATTTCGTAGTTTGACTGTTTATACTGATCAAACTTCTTCTTCATGGTGTGTCCCTCATAATGCTTTCAATGAATTTCTGCATTTGCTCACTTTGAATACGAGATCTCATTAGGTTTCGAGCTGATACCCTCTTCAATAGGCCTTTATACCTTGTTCTATCAATTAATTCTTCTAATCTTTCAATGCTTATTTTAGGTGGAATAGGTCTCACATCCACTATTTCAATTGTTGAATCATCTGAATCATCGTCCTCAAAGCTCTGTTGCTCTATTTCATTGTCTATAGGCTCTTCAATGCCATTTGCCGCAACATGGTCATCTGTTGTGCTTTCTTCATTTTCATTATTTGAATCTTCCCCTTGATGGTCTTGCTCCAAGCCATCACCGGGCACCCCATTTTTTTGGGCCGCTTTCATTGACTCTTTATCCTCTATAGCATTATTTGGTGTTATCTCAGGCTCTGAATCTGGTACGAAATCATTATAGCTATTTCCAAAATCAAAAACTCCAAAATCATCATCTTCGGCAAAGTCAAGAGGGACAGTCTGGGGAACTTCTGATTGTGAATGCTGTAAAGCACCTTGGCTGCTTTTGAGTGGATCTGTAGTTGAGGACGGCAATTCATTGTATTTTTGTGAGTTTGACTCCCTGTTTTGTAACGTGCTTTCGTGGTCTGAAGGTTCTGTAGCTGAAGAGGTCAAAGGCGGTGTTTCTTCATCATCTTCATCTTCTTCGTCATCGTCGTCGTCATCACTTGAGCTCAGGTATATTGGATCTTCCTCGGTGAGTCCTTCGGTACCACCATCCACAAATGTTTCTTGATTTGAAGTATTAGGGTCTGGCCGCAGTAGTAACTCCATATCATCAGCATCGTCTTCTTCGTTGGGAAAAATTAATCTCGGACTTTCAACCTTTACTTTCAAGCTATCATATTTGTTGTATGACGTTACTCTTCTCTTCTTCAAAGCTGGTGAGCCCTCGGTGATCCATGTCGCTTTTCTCTTAGCCATTATGATATACCCAGCTCACTCTTCTGGAAACTTCTCACGCTTCGACCACCAATCGAGGATGAGCAATATGGTCTTTCAGCGAATCTGAATCTCCAAACCAAATTTGAAATTGTCTTAAATGAAGCTGATGCACAAGCTGTATTCAACGTTAATAATTCTCCTAATTTGGGTACATCTCATTCTTTATTTCCTTTGTTTACGTACTAATTTTTTTGTGTGGCCGGTTTTTTTTTCAACACAATTTCGCGAATTTCTCCGAAGACGTTTTGTAGAGGCTCGTAGCTACCAAAATCTGTCTACAAATATAATATACTTACAAACAAAATGAGTTATACTAATTAATAAAAGTCCCAATCTTAAAGTTCTGTTTTCAATTATATATTAAAGAACTTTTTGAAATGAACTAGAATGTGGCAATAATGAAAAATATTGATAAAATACCTGGTAAAAAAATGAGCTGGTCAATTAGAATGTTGAATTAAAAGTAATACAAAAAGCTCTGTGGATAAATAAGTTACTATAGCACAAGGTTAAAAATATATTGAAAATGATGCGTCCCGTCTAGTTGAATAAAAGCAAATGATAAAAAAATTCAAAGAAAAACGCCTGTAAACTGAAACATAAAACAATGCATGAGTGTTCAATTCCATTCACTGGATTGTGTAAATTTTTGGATAGTACCCTTCCTGGCTAACTTTAGAGCTAACAATCGAATGACAATGGTGATAATGATGATATAATGATGATAATAATGACAGTGAAACAATGAATGGAATGGCATGTTAAAAAAATTGAAGGCCAATGCTGAAAGATCTTTGCAAAATTCATAACACAAAAATAATTAAAAAAAGAAAGAAAAGACATAAAAAAAACTTTTATAGATGAATAAAGAATGATAAAAAAACAGAATCAGCATTTCAGCCACTGGTAGTCTCATAGAATCAACCTTTGAAACCTTGATATGCAAAACTGCTACTTCTTCTTTGTCCAGGGCCTCTAACACCTAATGGATTCTTGGAGAATGACAATCTAATACCACCTTTACCTGGAATACCGCCCGGTCTTGGTAATGTTCTTCCATATAACTCAGCTAAAGCTCTAGTAGCATGCGCAACGTCCTCAAATTCGACAAAACACATTGGTCCATGAGAATGACTTGAAGGACCAGAATTTGGTTGCGAAGTTCCGTTTAACGGTTGAGTTTTAGTTCTGAATGACAATCTTCTAAATCCTCTTTGTGGGGAAAACAATTGACGAAGTTCTGCCTCTGTTGCATCTGGTGGTAAATTTCCAACGTAAAGTGTATTACATGGTGGATTCTGATCAGCTGGATTAGCTGGTGGTGGTACTCTAGCCAATAATGACAAGTCAACTTGAGAAGACTGTTGGGAATTACTCAATGTTGGTGGCTGAGATGCAGATGATGGAGCCTGAGGTCCTCCCATTTGTGATGGTAGTTGCTGCGACTGGGGAGCTGGGGCAGAAGCTGGCGGGATTGGCATAGATGATTGACCTAAACCTTGTGGTAATTGTTGAGGTTGTTGTGGATTTTGTTGTTGCTGTTGACTCAAAGAGAGTTGGGTCGGTATTTGTGATGCTGACAACTGACTTGTTAATAATGGTGATTGAGAATTAAAGAACGCAGAATTCTGTCTTCTTCTATCCCATTCAATACTTGGAGTTTGAGGTGTTGAGTTTGCAAACTGAGGATTTGCTTGACCAATAGAAGTTGAAACAGGCAGTTGAGCAGAGCTTTGGGATGTGTGAGGCTGCTGCTGTTGTTGTTGTTGTTGTTGTTGTGAAACTGGTTGTTGATGCCATGGATCTCTGACTAGTTGTTCATATTCTCTTGCATCTTGTTGGGATTCCATCAAAAGTAAAGACTTCCCTAACCCATTTGTACCTGTAGCCGATTCAGGAACTGCTTCAGGAATTGTATCATTACTAAATGGATCACTGAATAGAAATCTTGATCTTTGATTTCCTATACTTGGTCTTTTGGCTGATGATCCAAGATTCAATCCCATCTGGTAATTTTCATCGACAACTTCAGTTTTCAAAAACGTAGGGTATGAAGGTCCGAAAATTTGACTTGATTCCAAAACTTGTGAGTACTTTGATGCTGCTGATAATGACTTAAATTTGGCAAATAAAACTGGTAAGTTACTGGAATCCATGATTAAATCAACACCAATAAAATCCTTGGCTAATGCAAAAATACAATATGACTCTCTCAATGAGATATCTGAAGGAAGGTTTTTGATTTTTAGTGTGTAAATCTGTTGCTGTATGTTCTCTTGTTCTTGAGCTTGGCCCAAGTTCAAATTGTTCAAATTGCTGGTTAGGTTTATTGGTGAGCTTTGTAACGAGCTCTTTCTCCCATTTTCATTCAATCCACCTGATGGAGCAAAATTTATAGCAGAATTGTTGGGCGATGTTCTGCTTGTATTGACTGCTAGTGGGTTTGGGGGTTGAGTCTGCTGTTGGTGAGGTTGCATGTTTGCTTGAGTTGTCATAATGAAACAAATTGATGAGAGCTTAGTTGAAGGCTGTGTGACTAATGGAACTTGTTATTAATGATAGAGTTGATGTGTTCTTGTTGCTTTCCTTTCCCTTTGCTATACAAGGAAAAATAATATTGATGCAAAACTTCTTGTAAAAGAATCTTCTTCTGGAAAAAAAATTAATTATAGTACAATTGTAACTGAATGCTTTTGAGAGCCTGCTCAAGTAGTTCTAACTATCTTCTTTTGACAATTGACTGGCGTTGAAATCCACAGCTTCACAGAATACCGGAAATGTAATTCTTAAATGCACTATCTTTTTAAAATTTACGACAATTCAAACTGAAATTCTTGAAACGACTGCCTGATAAACAAGATAGTAACTAGCACCTTTTTACTTGGTAATCTATCTTCTTAACAATCTGAGATAGAATAATATTGAAAAACTGAATGTGTTCTGGGTATTTGAGAATATTTCACTGATTTTTGCAACTGAACGCCACGCGTAAAACCTGTCGTTTTATAACCAAATCCTGACACGGATAATAAGCTCACTTAACGGTTGAAATCCAATGATACTGATGATGCTTTTTGGTAGCTTGGTTTAATGGTAGCTGATACCAGTTCAAGTTTTGGGTAAAATGTTGTTTTGGTGCCAAACTGTTGTTGTATAAACGTATTCACCTCTATCTGGTTATTGTTGTTATCCCAATTTTTTAATTAAGGAGATTTTCAAATCGTTGTCATGGAAGCATCGAGTATTGCGGCGGGTAACCGCGGATAAAAGCCCCAAATATGCATGCCATTTCACCAAAGGGCGTTTGAAACGCTTTAAAAAAGCAAAAAAAGCTATTAATCTCATTAAAACTATGTCATCTTACTATATATAAATTTTAAACTCTTTATCGTCTCCATAGCTCATGTTTACTAGCAAAATTGATGAGTTTCAGCACATGCCTAATCGGGAAGGTCTCCAGCCGTTTTTTTTTTCGCAAAACGCAGCACCCGGACACCACTGCGAAAATGGTCAGGACTTTGGGCCCAAAACGAAATCCAGAATTACACGATTTTTTTTGGAAAAATCACACCCAGTAAGTGTTATCCCTGTAAACAGAACAAAAAAACAAAAATCTATGCTAAACATAACACTTATTTTACTATGGGCATGTTTAATTGGCAAAAATTTAGCGAAAAAATAGCTTCCGATGCGGGGAGTCGAACCCCGGTCTGCTCGGTGAAAGCGAACCGTGCTAGCCGTTACACTACATCGGATTGTTCTTGTTTTGTTATTCTGGAGAAATAACCACTCATACTTTTCGGCATCACGTGACTGTATTTTTATTTAAAGTTACATAGAACTTGAAGAGGCTTTAAGACTCCTTTTGTGTGTTAGAAATATTGCGCTCTATATAGATTTGGTTTGCTTTTTAAGGCAATCGTTCTCCAAGTAATCTTTAGTTTGATTCTAATTGGTTTTGGGTCGTTCATAAGTAAGTATTACATGGTCGACAAACAACATGAGCACAAGAGTCTGTTAACGGTAGATTGACTCCTGAAATAATATTGACAGCAGTATATAAGTTATGTATAAGTGAAGCTACTAGTTTATTGTTGATAATGGATAATTTTACTTACCAATAATTGAAATGTCAAATTTTTGTGGTAACTAAACAATAGATGCTGTATCTGGCACCTGATGTATTTGGCTTGCTTCTTCATTATCCAACAACATCATTACTTCATCAATAGAGTTATAAAATTTCCCATCAGTGAGATCAGAAATACCAGAGTTCTTAATTCTTTTCCTTATACCATGCTTTGTAGGGACCCTTATCAAGTAAACATGAATAGACTTCTTTTTGTAAGCTTCCAGAATCTCATAAAAGATTTGAGCAGCTGAGGAATCAAAATAAGTCATTCCATTAAGATCAAAAAGAATGTGTTTATTCATAGAGTCTTCCCTTGTTCTTGGAGCAGCTGGATGTGTCTTTGCTGAACCATATCTTTCCAATCTCATCAGACGAAGCTTCAAATCAGAAGCATTCGAGAATGTCAAAGGTTCAGCTATCTTCACAATCATACAACCTTCAATTTCTTCCAAAAATTCACCTTGATCTTCAGGTAAAGGCTCATCCGCATTCAAAAAGGTGTTGGTATTTGGTAATCTCCCTAGAATCTGGATACCTGATTTAGTGGAATTTTTGATAACTCTGATCACTGAATAGCCAACTCCTAATGCAATACCAGCTTCAACTGAATAGAGTAAAGTAGCTGTAATTGTGATACAGAAAGTTATAAGTTCACTATAGCCTTTTGCTCTGATATGAAATCTCAAATCGGCAGGGGTTTCATCTAATAGTTTCAAACCAACGATAGTTGTGATGACTGATAACACGCATTGAGGCAAATAGTAGATATAATCTAAAAGGAAAAATATTGTAATTAATGTGACTGATCCCATTATCAGCCCAGACATTGTTGTTTGTGCCCCACTAATTGCATTGATTCTTGATCTACCATAACCACCAAAAGCTGGAAGTGCTCCTATTATTCCACCACATAAGTTTATAGACCCTAAAGCAACTAGCTCCCTGTTGGATGAAATTGGTAGGTCATAGGCAGAACCTAATGATTTAGAAGCTGTAGTGGATTCAAAGAACCCCAATGTTGCAGCTAAAAAGCCAGACGACATTAAAGAATGGTATAAGGGCATAGTTTCTTTTGATATTGGAAATTTATAACTAAACCCCTTTGTTTTGATTTTCCCAACAACTGCAACACCTAAAGATTTCCAGTCATAGACTGCTGATAATATAGTTGATGAAACAACAACAATCAAAATCTCTGGTAGGAAAACCCAACGGTTATAACCTTTCTTAATCAGTTTTCCCTTTATATGCTGTGTAACTTGAATTAAAACAAATGAAACAAAACTAATAATAGCTGTTGGCCTGTGGCTTCTATTGATGGTTTCAATAATGAAGATGAATTTTCTAACAGGCGAATGGAAATGGGCAGGAATATCTTTGATCAAATTCAGCCCCAACTCATCATACAAAGAGTTGATAATCATAACAATACCAACAGCAGAAATAAAGCCTCTCAATAGAGCTCTTGAAAGCACATTATCCAAAAATCCAAATCTACAAAGACCAGCACCTAATAGATAAAACCCACCGATACAAGATAAAACACTTACCAAATCGACAGGGTCAACATGCTTATCATGAGACATCAATGGTTCAACAGCTTGTCCAACGACTAAAGAAATTGCACCTTCAGGACCAACAATCATTTGGGGAACTGACCCGAACACAGCATAGATTATTGGTGGGATAGCTAATGAATATAGTCCACACAATGCAGGAACATGTGCAATGGCTGTAGCGTATGATAAGGCCAATGGTATCTGGAATGATGCTAGAGAAAGACCAGCAACTAAATCCCCAAAAAATTTGTTGAGATTATAACTTGGTAGCCATGAATAGCAAGGAAGATAGTATGGAACTCTTTGTGACCATTTCAAATGTTCTGATTCACTGCTTGGTCTAACGCTCTCTTCTGAATTGACGGAGGAAGGCTTGTGTAATCTTTGAGGACTGAAGGATCTTGGTGCTCCACTTGGTGATTCTGAGTATCTCAGATTTGAAACTCTAGTTCTTGGGCGACGTGGTGATGGTAGACTTTCGTAGTTGGAGTGTTGCGATGAACCACTCTGTTTATTGAGTAGTGATGATGATTCGCTCGGCATGTTTGTGAAGACGTTTCAGCTCAAAGGCATTCCGTAGTAGTTGGATATAAGAGATGAAGTGATGAATATGAAATGCAACTTGTAAGATTAGTGTGCTCTGCGATGTTGAGGATTAAACTAGTTTCTGTTATCTCCAACTTATCAATAACCAATTTCGTAAACAGCAATAGAAAGCTTGATAGTGAATGGATCAAACCAAAACCTTTTGAAATTGAGTAAGCTATAAATGAATCTTGAAGCGATTCTTGGTTGCAAACTCTTTGAAACCTTGAATTGTACTAAAATCTGCTTTTCGACGATGAAATTGTCATGAAGCAAGGAATTTACAGCTATCGGAAATAAAATTGAACACGGTCTGGCCCCGGCGAAAGCCAATAAAAGATTTACTATTTACAATCAGTAACTAAACTTTTAAAATCAATTGAAGATACAAAACTCCTAAATATCCATGGTAGAGTAAACGAAATAAAAAAAATTGTGGTTCGTAAATACATTATAACTCGTTTGTGTTCTCCTCTCTAAAGAAGGGCTTTAATTGCAGCTTTCAACGCAGCCGCCTTCTGTTGATGTTGTTCATCCTTCATTTTGTTCAAAGCTTTTTCGGAATATGAATTCAAATGGTGTTCAAACGTCTTTATCAACTTTTTGCTCTCTTTGCTATTCAGATCATTACTGACCCATTTATTTATAACTTGATCAATATCATTTTTCAAAACTCCAGTCTTCTCTGCTTGTGATAGGTCTAAATTACCAGCTCTTTCATTGAGCCAATTCCATAACAAAACCTCCTCGCCTTTGAATAAAACATTTTCTGTACTCTTATCAATCTCACTCAGAACACCGAATGAAAAAGTCTTCTCTGGAACTGATCTAATCGACCTTAGAATACCAACTTGTAAGAGCAAAATACCAGATAAAAGAGCCAAAACTGCAATATTGAAAGCTGAAAATTCAGGAATAAAAGAATCTGGTGTACTTGGGGTGACTTTTGCTGAAGATAGACTTTTAGCATCAATATCAGCTCTTTTAGCATCGGCCAGTGGTTCAATATTATTTTCAATTTTGATCTCTTCTTCAGTTGCAAAAGTGTTATCATCAACAATCTTTTTCACTAATGGGATCAACTGCTTTGTAGCTTCTTCCTGACCACTCAGACAGCTCTTATCAATCATACTTTTAACCCAACTTTTACCAGTCCAATCCACTTTAAAAGAAATGACAAGGTTTGTAGTGTTTTCAGGTCCCCACGTCATAACATACCTGGTCTTCACACTGAAAGCATTACCACTAGGAACATCAGGGGTTTTGGTCGTTGATAAAACGTTGGTGCACCCGTCATAATCTAACGACACAATTGCTTCTTGTACATAACACTTTGTAGATTTGGGACCAATTGAATAATTAAGAGCTTTTGTATAATTATAATTTCTCTCCTTTTTACCTTCATCATTCCTTTCATAATCAGAAAATTTAGAGAAATTACTTCCACCTTGAGATCCCAAAAACTGAAGTGTTAAATCATTATTTGGACCGAATAAAATCTCAAACAACAAACCTGGAGGGCATTTTATATTTTCCTCTGCCAAAATAACTTCTTGCATAGCAGTGTAATCAATTCCAGAACTAGTTGATTGATGGCCATCTGGACCGGTATAAGCATAAACAGATGTGTTTTTAGCTTTATAAACAACTTGTTGGGAGGAGGATACCACTTTCCCAGCTTCGGAGACTTTGCCACTTCCAGAATACTCAGAATTAGAGCTTTCATCACTATCATCTTCTTCGTCGTCGTCATCATCATCATCATCATCGTCGTAAAATTCATCACTTCCAGAAGTGTTCCTTCTATTGGTTCTAGTATCACCATCTATTGAAAGCAGTGCCTTTTGGTATTCATCAGCATCATATTTCTCTGTACCTAAATTCAAATCCTTGGAAACTAATGCTTCACCTTCAGTGCTTTGGAATGAATTTGTATTTACCTGAGATAAGTTGTTCGCTTGGTCATCTGAAGCCTCCCAGACCTCAGTTAGTAAGTTATAAGTCGAATCTCTGGACAAAAAACTTGCAAAATAATGCTTATTCCCATTATTCAGGTTGATAGCAATACCATTTGGGAACAGACCAGCAGTAGCAGTTTTTTCAAACTTTGAAATATCAGCATAGGGTATAACCAAATTTGTCACCCATCCCAGAAGGTTTGAATTAAAGCAAATATTCTTCTCTGTAACATATAGTCTCCCCTGCAATAAAATTTCTCTGCTAAGTGCACAACTAAAATCGTCCAACAGTCTTTCGTCTGCTGGAATTGATTTGAACAATTTATGGAAATCATTATTTCTGGTTATAGTTGCATATCTATAGCTTGTATCCTTGAACTTCTCATCCACATAATTACTCGTATCGAATGTCTCACTCTTTGGGCTAGTTTCCTCTGTTATTGATTTGTCTTCAACCAATGGAGATTTTGGAATATCAATTGAGCTTGCACTGGTATTCCTTCTTTTGGACCTCTTATCTCTTCTATAGCTAAGCATACTTGGAGAAGTTGTTGAATCTTTTGCTGACCCACCATGACTATTAGTTCTAGAATGAGAATCCATCGTAACTGTCACAACACCATTTTCATCAATGGAGTTCATAGAGGTTGAAGGTTTACCATCTTTACCTTTGTTGAAAGATAAAGTTGATATCATGTTGTTGAAAAAATTGCTGCCTTGAACTGGTGTGCTTGGTGGTGATTGATTTTGTATCATTGCCAAATCTGTTGCTGTATCATTAATACTTGAGGTACTGCTATTATCAGCTGGTAATGACTCCACATCGTGCTTGGTGGTGTGAGGATCAGCTGGTGCAGACTTGGCTAAGTTATTCTGAGATGTAGTTGTTGAGTTTCTGTGTCTAGGTAAAAGGGCAGGTTGTGGAGCTGACATGGCACTTGGTTTAGGAGGTGAGGATCCAGCTTTCGTAGAGTCGTTCCCTGTTGAATCACGACGCAGCGCTATTGGAGACTCCAGCTTGATTTCCTTAGGTTGTTCAGTCACTATTTTCAACTTTTCCCTATCCTTTCCGTTTGGTTTCCCATTACCTTGAGCACCTCCAGCAACTTCACTATCAACTTTGTCACCATTTGTGGAGCTCAAAGGGGGCAATGGTAGGCTCTCCAAGGAGGACGGGTAGGAATAGGACCATGCGTCATCCATGGTATCCATCTTTTTTCAGTTCAGTTTAGCTTGGAATTGAGGTCAACTATTGAGAATTGAATAGTTGTGATGACTTTTGCTGATTTTAAATAAATGTTTTCAGACAGAAATTGGTTCAAACTCGTACACGCTAAAAAATTTGGGGTCTCCGGAAATACTTGTATAATTCCGGCCACCAACTCGTTTTGAACGGAATCATCTCAAACGTTGAGAAATACTACAAATTTCAAGAAAAGAATAGTTTGATAATGAACTTCCATTAAAATCTTGCTCTATTAACGTCCATTTCGACCCTCCACGGCTAGTCTGGCTAGTCTCTCGGTTGCAATGCTTTTCGCGATTCTCTCCCTTTCTTTTAAACGTCTTGCGACAAATTCCTTCTGATCTTTAGCTAGCAAGACTCTCAGTATAATATCCTCAGTAGAAATTTGGAAATGACCTGTATCTTGATCTGAATCTTTAATGGCTTTTTTCACTTCTTCTCTTCTTTTTGCTGAACCATATGCTAGAATAGTTTTGCTTCTAGCTATGGTATTTGATCTTTTTTTAATATTTGAACCAGAATCATCACCTAAAAAGTTCTTCTCTCTGATTGATTTCAGTACGATTGGTGTAAGTCTGTCCACTTCTGATTTCAAAAAGACAACATCTCTGTCATAATACACTGGAATCAATAACAGCCCCTGATAGCTTTCATTTTTCAACTGTTCAAGAGGAGGCCCAGCACCATCATTATGGAAAAAATCATAACATAAAGCATTTAGCCAAACAAAAATTGTATCAACCTCATTATGTGACAGGGCCCTTCCAAAACCAGGGATGTTAACACTATTGGTAACGTTTGCAACAGCATTCGAAAATGAATTTTGCCATGTAGCACTTGATTTTGCCAAAATATTTGTGTTTTTAACACTGGCAAGCGCAGGTAATAGCAAATTATCGGCACTTGTTAAAACAATTTTCCAAGCTTGGACCATGACTTTTAAAAGAATATCATTATTCAACACAGTAGCTAAAACTTGAAGATTCAAATTCAAGTAATCAAAAAGTGGCACTATAGCATCATACGACTCATCATTTGTAGGTTTTCTTGCACCATTACTACCACATATTGACTTCAATGTAGCTCTAGAGAAGGAATAAGTAATAAACTTTGAAAACTTGTCCACAATCAATGCATATGCTCTCTCCATTGTACGATTCAATGATCTATGTGCCCTACCAATACTAAAAATGGCATCATTCTTTTCACTCTCCAATGAAACTTCAAAAGATATTGAGCCTTGAATATCTAAATCACGTGTAATTTCTTCAGGTATACCATCAGTTCTAAATTTCTTAGGATCCAATTGAACAAGAGCTCTTCCACATAAATCATGGGAGCCAAATTTTGAACTATGATCCCATACAGTGGCTGATATGACTTTTAAATTATCACTAGTAGTTTCAACTTCAAATTCTTCATTCCATACCGGGTTTAATGATTTAGGAACAATTTTTGTCTTACCAATCTCTTTTTTCAAATGTCCATCAATAAGCACGACAGATGAGCTTGAAAACCCATCACTTCCACAAGGCTTAATATTTTCAGCATTTTTGACCCTGATGGTGAACAAATTGCTCAATGGTTTATTAGCATCTGGTCTGATATTTTTCACTTTTGATGAAATACTTTCAGGATCAACTTGTGCTTCCAAAGCAGTCAACATCTTCAACATTTCTGATAAATTATTCAAAACGACACAAGTTTGGCTTTGGAAATTGAAAGGCTCTGGGGCTTCAATTTTTGATGACGCATTAGAAACAGCAGCTTTCATTTCATTAAAGATCCACGCGCCACTTTTCCTATTTTGCTCTTTTGTAGCAGCGCTTGGTGCATTTAGTTGTTCTTCGCTCAAATCACCGATAATCATATTCATCATTCTTGCAGAGTAGTAAACTAATGCATCTGAAGCTGCTTTTAACAATTTGGTGTAAATTTCGGCTAAATGAACTTCATTTTGCCATCCGTAGCTTTTGAACATCGTGAACGTTTCATTGATCATCTTGAAAATATCCAACACAGATGAACTATACCCGCTACCATTATTCAAATCTAATGGTTCAAAAGCGTCGTGTTGGATTGCCTCTTGAACAACTGGTAGCATTTTTCTGGCACTCATTGAACACAATTCATCTAAATATTTGAAGAAGAATTTTTCCAGGTTCAAGGTGAATTTGGCATTCTTTGGTGCAACTTGACTATAGATGTCTCTTAAATATTTCAACTCTTGATATGTTTCTAAAGCATCAGCATAATTTACAGATTTCCCGCTCTTAACAGAATAATGCTCAATGTGGGCCAACATATTGGAAACATCTTCTGAAAACAATTTGATAAATAAATAAGCAGCTTCATTGGCAATATAGATCTCATCAAGCAGTGGCTTGGGGAATTTCTTCTGTAGTAGCTGAGTTTGTTTATAAATACCTTCTGATGCCTCTTTAACATGGACTAAATCAAGACTGCTATCTGTGGGTATTATTTTCAAAATATCAATATATTTTTGTTCAGTGGTTGATAACAAAGTATTTTTCAACCTTTTCATCCACTTTTGAGGAAGACCAGACTTGAGAATTACTTCATATAAAGGGTCAGGCTCAATATATGTATAAAAGACCCTCAGTATTGGTGTAAGTTTTGGTGCTTTTTGTCCATATATTGCTGTTAGTAAAGATCTTACTGATGCCATAACTTGGATATAAGTGTTGGAGAGGTTGGTTATCCATAGCTTCTTATCTGGTTTCGACCAATTCCTTGCATCTGAATCACCCAAAAGTCTGGAAAATGCACCAAATAAATATTCAGTAGTTTCGGCGTTTAATTCATTCTCGGTGGACTTCAATATGGATAAATGAGAAGCCTGGTATAACAGACAAGCCTGTGATATTGGGTTTATCCTCCAGTATAAACAGCATTTCTCCACGATGTCCTTAGTAGCGTTTGATATGATGGTCTCTTCTGAATTTTGATGATGTTCATACTCTAAAACACGTGCCAGTAGCTCAACTAATGCATCTCTTGTATCAATTGGAATGAATGTGAAGTCATTTGATGAGACCTTTGTTTTATGGGCTTCCACTAATGGTATACTTTCAATCAGTGTTCTTAGTTCTTTATCCTCTGTTTTCTTCCATGCAAAATATCCATCATGTGAATCAAAACTATCTGGGTTGAACACATCTTCGTTAGACTTTAATAACGATAGACGTTTGTTTAGATCAGCATATAGATAAGGTTCTGTTGCAATTTCTTTTAATCGAATTATATCTTGTTGTAGTTTGACATCATCAACACTAAATAACGATCCAAGAATTTGAGCACTTGAAATCTCAGACAATCTATATGACGGTTTCAAATAGGTAACTCCAGCTTCAGATCCTCTTGAATCAGTAGGTTTCAAATGATTAGATGGCTTTAATGAATTCCTATAATCTTCCAATTTCCTTATAGATACTTCACCATTCTTTTGAGTTCTCAAAATTCCAATCAATATATTAACAAACACGCCTGTCTGGTGATAAACGTCATTCTTTAGATCAGTTTTCCCTGTGTATAATTGAATTTCTTTAGTGGCCAGTCGCACAAATACCACTGTCAACTCTTCTGCTTTTTCAATTCTTCCAGATTTGGGGTCTAATAACTCATTGTATAGGTGAAGCAAGCAACGTTTTGATAATGGATCTTTTACAGATGTATCTTTTCCCACTGCAATTCTACCCAGTTGCTTTTTCAAAGCAGGTATTGTGTCCTTCGGGAGTAGTTCTGGGTCAGACTCGCCTTTATTATGAAACCAGGAGTGTTTATTTGGTGAACGGTCTCTCTTTGCTGGTGTTGGTGTTGATGATCTGGCCGAGCTGGCTGGTGAAGGAGATGTTCTTCCCTGTGAACTTGGAGGTCTTGTGGGTATTTTGAATCTGGGTTCATTTTTATACTCCAGTAAAATTACTTTCAAAACAGCTTCATAAACAGCGTGTGGGTCAGAATCATATTGTTTGGGCTTCAAATGGTTCTCAAGTGTAAGTGTTGAGCCAATTGACAATGCTGAAGTATTCGAGCTGACACTAGTCACTCTCGCCCCAGTATTTTGAACCCTAGCTATGTCTTTTGATTGCATTACCCACGGTTCAGCAATAAATTACTAGCCAAAGTTCAGCTTTATGTTTTGAGCTTTCACAACTTCACGGAAAGGTAAATAAGACACTTATTTTTCTGATTTCAGCTTAGAATTGTAATTCCGCGGTCGGGCCACTCATTTCATAAGCACTGAAGATTTCACTACAAATTAGTTAATTTGAAACCAACTGTTCTAATTTTATTGAAGAATAAATATGTTCAAAATTAGCATGACATTAATAAAAAAGTATGGGAAATCCCGTCCAGATTATAGCCCGGGTTTATTCAATATAATACAAATTTGCAGCTATGATTTTAGTGCAATCATTCATCATCTTTGTAAAGATGCTGGCTCAATACTTTGTTCAATTGGAACATTGTAACTTTCTTACCAAATATTTCCTTCATTCTATCATCACAAATAATCTCTCTTCTGTCATTCGGATTTTGCAACTCCTTCTCTTTGACATAGTCCCACACCCTTTTAACTACTTGAGTTCTAGGTAATCTAGTCTCACCCAAAAGCTCTGATAATTTTGGGCTCAAATTCAACTCTAGTGATGAAAGGGAATTACCAGATGGACTGACTGTTCTGCGTTTCTTCGCTGGTTTTGCAGCGAGTTTATTCTTGCTACTCGTTCTTTTAGTCCTTGTGGCATCTTCTGGTTCATTTTGCAACTTGGCTGCTAGTATGGCATCTTTCTCTTCTATTTCCTTTTGTCTTCTTTTTTGTTCCTCTCTTTCTCCCATCAAATTGTGGTAGCGCTCAAGTATTAAATCACTAACCAGCTTTTTATTCTCGTCAAACTTCACCACAAACAACTCCTGTAAAGCATTTCTTATTCTCTTTACAGAGACTTGTTCTAGATCGGACACACTAAGTATGGCCTTGGATTAGGTTAACACAATTAGCTCCTCGAATTCAAGTAAAATACATACGTCAATTGTTGGGATATACTTTTCACCGTCAAAACCACTCATTATTTCTACCACTAATATTTCTAGAAATCAAATTCGTTTCACAATCCACAGACGACTCAATTGGATTCAATAGATAGTCAAGTTCGAAGCCCACAAGTGTACTAAATAACTGTATTTTGGTGTATCTCCAATTTTCGAGCCAGGAACAAAATTTTGACGATCATACCTTCGCGAATGTGTTTTGCTTCTGTTTCAAGCTCAAATCTACACAATCAAACGGACAAACTAATAGATGAAACAAAACCCTTAATATTAAACTGTAATGCAAAATAAAATCATAATATACAAAATTTTCCAATTTCCGTGAAATAAAAACCCCTTAATCATTGTTTTTCAAGTTACGTTTCTGTTGAAGTTCATTCTTTTTAACTAATTGCTTTCTTTCAGCTCTACTCAAGGTTCTTGGATCAATCAATTCATCTGCAGTGCCTTTGACTTTATCATCCACTTCAACCAACCATTGGTTGTCAAGATCTTTGTTTTTACCTTTGTAACCCCATTTTGGAACCCATTCACCAGTAGCTTCATCGTAAACCATCTTACCGGATTTTTCTTTGGCTTGAATACCTTTTCTAGCAGCAAATTGTTCCCATTTGGTTGGCTCTTTAGCCTTAGGAATTGGTTTTTCTCTTGGTAATTCTGTGGTTGGTTGTGGTAATTGAACTAAAGTTATACTTGATGATTGACCATTTGATCCAGCACTTTCAGTTGTGGTCTTCATTGGTAATGAAAGTATTTGATTTATCAAAAGTTGTGCATTATCTCTAGAAATTGATTTGATGTATTCTTCACGGTCAGGATTGTTGGTTGATAGTTGTTGACTATCTAAAGCATTTGAATCAAAAACAGTTAAGTTACCAAGGTCATAAGTGACTGGGATAGGTTTTTCAACAGTGACAGGTTTGCTATAGTAGTTGTTAGCCCAAATTCTTGAATGAAACAACTATGATCAATACTTACTATTCTCTTTCTTCAGACATCTTTTGGTAATATAGATTAGTTGTTGATAGCTTTCTTATGGAGAGATGAGATGCCATATATTTTTTTTTATCACAGATGAGGATAAAATTTTTTTTTCTTTTAGGAAAAAGCGGTTCGGGCAGTCGCATAGTAAAAAACTACAAAAAGCCATTAACAATGTAGTCTTTCATTTGATACTCAAAATGTTCCAAATAGCCTTCTGATGACTCTACTTGGATAGATCCTTACCGTAGCATCCACATTCTTGTCCTTATACGCCGAATGCATTTTATTGGCTTCAAACTGGGAGGAAAACTCTTCCAACGCAAGTTTTGTATGGTGTTTTGAAATTGTGTGAAGCTCAATGATATCAAAGTTATTCCCCATAGTCCAAGAACCATCCTCCAAAGCTTCACCCATTTGACTGATGTGCTTTTCCCCAGCAAGTGATTTCAACCACTCAGTTATTGCTCTATGATATGAGAGTACAACATAATGAAGTAATGCATCGAGTTGACCAACCAATATTGGGACCTCATCAATTATCTGATTCTCTAAAACAATGTATTCTTGAGCATCTTTGTAAGAATGGTTACTGATTTTACCAGCCGTAGCACTTTTTAATTTGGTTTTTTCCTTGTTGATATAACTGATGTAAGCAGCTCTGTATGTACTATGTTTATTTACCTTATTTTTGACACTGTGACAATGCTCCAATGAAAGATCTAAAGCCTTCACAATGGTTTCTTTCACTTCCTGAACCACCAACATAGTTTTACCCCTTTGATCCTTAAGCTTCTCAGTATAGCTTGAGTAAATTGATCTTATAAAATGTTCATCAGTCTCATTATCTCCATATTCCATAAACTTTTCCCAACTTTCAGCAAATTGAATATGTTCATCCATGAATGATATCAGAGGGTTCAATGAGTACACTATCTCCTTTTTCAATGCTTGAACTTTAATATATCTTGATTTGAATTCTTTAACAATAGAAGCATATTCCCTTCTTGGGGTTGTTGAGAAAACTGTGCCAGTTTCTGTAGCAAGACTTTTGGTATCATTATCATCAATATTTCCATCTGCACTGCTAGGTGGAGTTAGGTTATTTATCCCATCAAGTAACTTTTCCACATGGGCTTTTGCATCACAAAGATGTTGAATAATTTCAAAAGAGACATCATCACAAGAAGTATCTAAAAGCTTATCAATAAGGAGAGTGTACTTGGAAAGTCTTTGAATTGGCTTTATCAACAATGACTCAAAATCCCAACAATTTGACTGGGATTTGGCAAGAAATGCACATTCATCTAACCATTTACTAACTTTTGGACCGCTGAAATTTGTACATCTTGTCAACTCCTGCATTTGGGTTCTGTGGTTTTTAAAATATGAAGTATAAACAATTTTGAACCTGTTCAAATAATTATCAAAAGTTTCACCAATGTCAAAGCGTTCAATTCTCGAGTTTCCAATCTGTTCCTTCAGTGAGTCTCCTTCCACAAAATCGCATTGCATGTGCTTCTTGATACCTTTCATTAAATCTCGTATCAAAAGCTTGCTCAAATCTATCACAGTATCTATATTTCCAAAAATGATAGCCTCTTCATTTTGACTCAATATATTTTTGTACTTTCTTGAATTGTGCAACAAGGATCTATAAACCGAATTTATTAGCAACAGGTCATTTTGATATTTCACTTCACTTTCAATCAGCTCTTCAAATGCTCTTCTGTACTTGGTTTCAGGGTAGCTTGTTGATATACCTTTATATTTAGGGCTATCACAATGAACATCATCCAACCCACTGGCAAAATTTTCATTTTTAATCGGTGAATCCACTTTCTTATTAGTTAAAGAATCCATTCGAGGTGGTAGAATAAGATCATCGACATTTCTTTTCCTATTGTTCTTCACTCTTTCCTGAATCTTACCAATAGCTTCACTGCCTTTCTCACCAGCTGTTGAGTACCATAACGAACCGGCGTATGGATTAGAAATTTGATAGAATTCAACTGGATTCCGTTTGGGGAACTCAAAATTTTGGTTCAAATTGTTTTTGTCAACCTCCTCGTGATCTGTATCGTTTGAGGATAAGATGGTGGAATACCATGATGAAGCATCAGACTCTGGAGAGCTAGGATAGTTGAGATTTTCCGTCATCAATTAGTTGTTAAAATGGGTATTTTGACCAAGGAGATATCCAGTGCCATCTTTATTTGTAGAGATAATCCATATTTATATGGAAAGGTGCCTGTTTTGTTTCTCTTCTGTCAAAGTGCTGGCATTTGTTTTCGATGAGTTCAGTTTTGTCGGAGGTTTGTTTCATGTCATAAAACAGCATTTTTTTTTGCGAAACTATAGAAATGATATCAACAGCTCTTTTTACGGTTAAATAAGAACATGCCTAAATTAGTATCTACATGGCTGGCTAGAACTTGAAAAAAAAACTCTTGAAACTTTTTATTCCTCGTTTGAAATGACATAATTAGCATGATCCATTGCACCTTTCCCAAAGAAATCAGTCACGACCTTGAATCTATTATCCGTATCCTCAAGAGTGGCATTAAACAAATCATTTCTTTCACCAATAATTCTTTGTCCTTCTCTGATATTACGAACTGTTTCCCTAGCTGGTGTACATTTTGGACACTTATCAACTTCTGCCAAACAGTGCTTATGGTACGAATGAGAGCACATAAAATGAACAGTCTCAGAATCAAGCTTATTTGAACATGAATCACACTTGTTAGGTTGTATGGTTTTTGGTGATGATTCAAGTTTGTGTATCTCTGTTTTCTTCTTATTTGCCTCCTGTCTGTATGAATCAATTAGCTTTTCATTTATTTCGATCTCTTTCTTTTCAGTTTCAACAAATTCGAGTATATAATCCTTGAGTAGTTCTATTGTAGCAATTTTGTTGACACTTAAAGCTTGGATTATTTCTAATGGCGACAAGATACGATCTTTTTTGATTTTATCCAAAACAAACTTGAATTTCTCTTCGCCAACTTTTTCAAATATATTTTCACTTGACGTGTAAAACATAAGAGCCAATGGATAAAGCTCTGGCTCATTATCTCCATATTTTTGTAACGTATCGATAGCACCTTCAACATCTCCTGAAGCAACGCATGATCTGAAAAGATCAATTTCAAACCCAGGTCCTTCTCTCGCAAGAATTTGGCCATCATTAAAGTCAAAAATATTTGAAATCAAAAGAATAGAAGTTGGATCAATCAACTTTGGATCAGATTTGGCCAGTTCAATAGCCTTTGTTTCCCATGCTTCCCTGTCTTCTTCTTTTTCTTCGTTTGTACCTAGTGTTAAATATAGCTCATACAAAGTGTTCAATATATCAGCTTTATCTTTTTCATTCCCTTCAAAAGCATCATATGTCACAGCACAAGCTTCCAAGAAAATAACAAACTCATTAGGTCTATTAACAAAAGATGGAAAAATAACTCTAGGTTTTGGAGGTTGGTATGTTGGTTCCGAACCATTCAGATCACCATTTTGCAAATCATCTTCAGAGCTAGAAGCTGTAATTGTACTAGCAGCAGTTGACATATAGTTAACAAATGCTTTATAACTTTGTAATAAAACAGGTGTATCTGTCTTCTCCTCACCCAGTAATGTATTTGAAGTTGAAGCCTCTGGTTTGTATTTTCCTGTAAATACATCAATTAGCAGGGCAGTGGTTGCATTTGGAATAGACTCAAGAAGAAGTCTAGCATACTCAACCAAAATTCTAAGTGTTTCATTGATTGGTAAAGTCTTGATATATTGAATAGCAGCAGGTGCATCACGTAAATCTCTTAGTAAAATATCAACAGCTAAAGAAGAATATCCTGAATTTTGTGCTAACTTGGATGCTTGTTGTAAAAACTTTGTTTCGCGGCAAAGTTCAACGACAACCTCAAGATCAAATTCAACTTTCACCAGCTCATTGGTTTCTTGGTCATATTTATCAATAAAGGAATTTAGCTTCTCGATATCTTTCAATTTGCAATATGTGCACAAAAGAAGTGTTACATGCTCCTTAGTACATAGCCCTTGTTTTAGCATTTCCTCCAAGAATCTAGCCAAATTGGAAACTTCCTTACTATCTTTGAACTTTTTGATGATTTCACTTGTTTTTCCTAATGACAACGTATCAATATACTGATCCATCGCTTCGGTTGTCTCATTTCTTGAATATAGATAATCACCAAACTTCCTCTTGATATCTAGCACCACTTGGTCATCAATGTTATTTTGGGCCAGTTCAATAGCAACTGGGTATAGATCACGCTTCACCACAATGTTCAGCTGCTCTTGTAGTTCTTTTTCATGAAATCTGTACAATATACCATCTGAAGATAACAAAAAAATATCATTCCATAGGGAAAAGATATCGCTCACAGTTGATGATATAGTATAACTGAAAGAAATCAATTTTTGCTCAATATTTGCAATGATGATTTTTGTAGGCTCAGAATAGCCATTCAAGACTAAACTTGAGCTGGTTGTGTTGTTGGTTGTAACAATAACAATGTACTTTCCAAACTTGTGAATCAGTCTCTTAGGGAGATCTAAAGCTATTGTGTATGAGGAGCCATTGGTGTCATAAAACACAATACCTTCAGTTCTACCAACAATCAATTGATCTCCATCAATATCAACTGTTCCTAAATCTGCACCTTTTGATTTTTCAAGCCATTTTTCAACTCTATTATTGTTCCCGCCTGTGGTTGGCACTGATAAAATCTTTGAAGTTGAAGTGATGTATAACAATGGGTCATAATTATTATTTGCCACTAGCTCTAGTCCAGTTATTGGGTCTTGTGATCTATAAGCAATAGTTTGACTGGAACCTCTGTCTCTTAGAATGTCACCTCGTACCAGCACGACGTTGCCGTTTGCGAAACCAAAGGCCAAAATGGAGAAGTTTGATGAGAATGTGAATGACGTTATTGGATAGGAATTGGAACCATTCTTGATATGCACTATAGAATGATAAGATGAATCATTGACTTTATCAGGTTGTTTTGTGATTATTTTTTCTATTGACCAAAGTTTTAATATTGATGGTTGTCCTTGTCTTTCGGCAACTGTTGTGAAGAAATTTGTTCCCTCTATGTACCGTATGAACGTTATACTCCATCCTTTTTCATATGCAGTAAATGATTTTATCAGCTTGAGATCCTTGTCAATGAATTTGATCACTGAATTGTTAGTTGATATTATTAAATAATCTGGAGTTGCACACGTAGCGGTCAAGCTAGGGTCTGAATACAGGGGGCTTTCGGAGCCAAGGTTTGGGTCTCTGATTGGAATTGCCTCAAAGAATTGGAACTGCCTCCAGGACATTTCGATAAAAAACGATTGGCTTTGTGGTGTTTGGTGAATGATATATGAAAGAATTGGTTTCTCTGTATCTATAAGTTATACTTGAACCTAAAGAGATCTCTCGAAAAAAACAAAATCGATATTGGCACGTGAAATGTGACAGCATGATTAAATAATTTGATTATTATAGAACCTGATCAAGCTGTACACCAATGACGCTTATATTACAAATGGTATAAGGAAACAAAATGGATGAGCCGTGTTTTTCTCACGAAGCTTTTGGATTTGATATTTTAACGTAATTAGCAATATGGCAGTACCTATTATTTATATAATATTGTGCATGACTAGGTGCTAGCTAGCTGGCGCATTATTAATCTTAATATATATAAAATTGAAAACATTAATATATAATATTAATATCGACTAGCGCCAAAGATATTATTGTTGTACCGCTTTATAATGATCATCTAGAGATCATAATAATATTATCAATTGATTGATATATATATTTTTTTTTTCAAGTTGATGTATAACTATAATAATTTGATGAACTTGGATATTGATCGAACTACCTGATCATGATATGATCGTCTATGACCGATTTATAATATTTAAACTAGGGGATATAAAATCCGAATAAAAACAGGTTAGAAATATGAACTAAAAAATTAAAATAAATATTAATGTTAATAATATTATATTTTTTTTTTTTAGTTGATGTATTTGATGAACTTGGATGAGGAATGCAATTACGCACGAACCGCTTGGATTGTAGGCTTCTCGCTATGTTGGAATTCAGGCTTCCTTATAATATCCTTCTCAGCCAACTGAGAAACCTATCCTCCACCACGGAACATTGTTAACAATTGTAAAATTTGCGGAAATTATAAGTACTAGACGTATAAGTAATTAAATTATATATTATAATTAATAATTAATAGTTTTTTTTTAATTTTAAGTAATTAATGTATTTGATGAACTTGGATGAGGAATGCAAATATTACGCACGAACCGCTTGGATTGTAGGCTTCTCACTTATTATATTCATTAATTATTTAATTTTAATTTAATTTTTTTCATATAATTGATATTTAACACTAGATCAGTACGTTCTTATATTTCAGCTGCAATTTATATATTAATCTTAATTTCCAATATAAATATTTATATACAATTATTACATATATTATATTTCAACTAGCTTTTTTTTTGTATACTAGCTGTGCCTGAGTGCAGCTGCTTAATATTTATTATATATTCGACATTAATTTTTATTAGCTTTCTGCCCATTTGGTCAGGCAGTTAGCATTTTATCATTATTTACCATCATCATGGGTTCAAACCTGAGCTCTGATTTTAGGGTGAGTTTTAGTGGGTATTCCTCAACAAGAGGCGAGTCCCACACTGTTCCGTGGTGGAGAATAGGTTTCTCAGTTGGCTGAGAAGGATATTATAAGGAAGCCTGAATTCCAACATAGCGAGAAGCTTACAATCCAAGCGGTTCGTGCATAATTGCATTCCTCATCCAAGTTCATCAAATACATCAAACTAAAAAAA
>NW_017567110.1:868080-957392 GCF_001661255.1 Hansenula anomala
TATTTATTATATATTCGAACATTAAATTTTTATTAGCTTTCTGCCCATTTGGTCAGGCAGTTAGCATTTTATCATTATTTACCATCATCATGGGTTCAAACCTGAGCTCTGATTTTAGGGTGAGTTTTAGTGGGTATTCCTCAACAAGAGGCGAGTCCCACACTGTTCCGTGGTGGAGAATAGGTTTCTCAGTTGGCTGAGAAGGATATTATAAGGAAGCCTGAATTCCAACATAGCGAGAAGCTTACAATCCAAGCGGTTCGTGCATAATTGCATTCCTCATCCAAGTTCATCAAATACATCAACTAAAAAAAAAAAAAAACTATATTAATATAATTATATTAATCAAAATTAGTTCATTTCTTATAACCTGCACTAGTATAATTTAACTTTCTAGCTGTGAAGTCGTCGATTTATCAGCAGCTGATCAGCTAGGCGCTATAGTTATTATAATATAATTATCAATCAAATATCAGTCATTATATTGCCATAGAAGATCAACTAATTAATAGTAGGAGTTGGGTTCCTTATTAAATAGGTATTGTTGATCGCCTAATTTCAGCGTACAATGTAATATATTCTGATCGATATAAAGATTATCTCCGGTAATACAGCCTATTTAGCTCAAATACTATTGATTTTGAATTGGTACTACGAGATGTTAAAGGTCTAAATGTCTAAATTAATGACTGATATGTAATATATTGGATGATATAAGATCAAAGAGATGATTGAAAAATAATTGCAAAGCGAAGAGACAAGTGAAAGGGTGCTCTTGCATCTTTATAAATCTGCAACTTTGTGTTCAAATGGGCATACATGCTCTTTCCCATGGATTAATATTGAATTGTTTAAACTTCACCTTTATCGGGTTTCAATTTGACTGTATACATGGTCGTGCTGGTGTGGGGCCTTGATTTGTTGTACGCATAATTTGAATGCTTAGATTTTGGAGGAAGTGGCGAGTCAGTACTTGATCCACTTGAGCTTTCATCATCAATTGTGGAGGCACGATCATCATACTCATAAAGGTCATCTTCTGGTAACTTCCAAAAACCACCAACACCTTTATACTTCTTTTCTGCTCCAATTCTTCTAGGTGGGAAAGCTTTTCCTCCATTCTTGACATCTTTGAAATAAGGGAAGTAGAAATGATAACCAACACAACTTGCAAAAATGCCAATCAAGACTCCTGCAATGAGATCAATGAAAAAATGGCGGTTATCAGAGTATCTTGTAGCTGTAATGAATGTTGAAAAAAAGAATGGTAAAATCGAGACAAAAATCTTGAATGCAACACCTCTATTATCAAAGATTCTATGACGACTTGCAAACACAAAAAAACTGAAGGTTGCTGAAGTAAATGATGTTGAAGCATGTCCCGAGGGGAAACTTTTAAAACCTTCATCAATCTCTCTAATAACAGCATTTGTACATATGGCAACATTCGAAAGTGATCCAAATGGGGGTAAATCAAAGCTTGAAGGAACACAACGCTGGATAAGATCAGGTCTAGGAGCACCCGTGACAATTTTCAAAATTGAGACAACTGCTGTTTGGAAGCTATGAGAGGCTAGAAATGCTAATAAGGCACAATGAATATTCCAAAGTTTTCTACTCATGCAACTTGAGGAAAACCCAAAGATTGAAATGACTTGAATAATAGGAAGGGCTAAGGAAATGACAAGGAGTGCGTTTGTTGGAACTAAATTATCATCATCACGGTAAAAAGTGTGGGCAAGGGAGTCGTCAGCTAGGGAAAATTCATGATATTTTGGATGTGAGTTCATTCTGTATGCAACAAATGTTATGAGTAATACACTATGTTGAATTTAGCAAATTCACTTCATGGAAAGATTTCAGACGATATGAGGTATTCACGAACGTGTAAATGATCCAATCAAAGACATAGGTGAGTAAAGTGAGCAATGAGAATTTGAAGTTCTTGATCTTAAAGAACATATCCTTGGATTTTCTAACGGCCATTTTTACAATGTATTATTCGATTCCTGTCAGCAGTCCATAACCACTAAGCAATAGATACATTGTTTGACAAATTCTCATAATGTTGTTGAAAGAAATTGTGAATCTGCTTTTGTGTCAAAGATTTGGATTTTTTTGAGCCTGTCTAAATTTCGCGAATACGAGCATTTACCCGCAATTCGAAATATTCGCGGAAATCATTATTAGATGATGAAAAGCGCTTTGAACAGTTCTTGAAGTCACCAATTGCAACAGATTCCAAAAGAAGAAGATTAGAATATTGTTAGTTACAAGATGGTTGGGACATTAAGTTACGTCGGATGGGCAGGTTTCGGTATGTTTGTCGTTGTGTGGTGAAGATCTTGAAGGATAATAGTACTAACAGATTGTCCTCAGGGGTTTTAGCTAGAGGATTTCAACTTGGTATTTTACGTAGACCTTGGGGCCATTTTAAAATGGGTTATGTTTATTCAGCTGCTCTTTGGACCGGTATAGGCTATTTCTTCTACAAGGTTGTTGATGCTGAAGATGAGATTTTGAATGAACGTGTTAAGAAGCTCCATGAGGCAAGAGCCAGAAGAAAACAAGAAGCTGCCGTTCCAGCTGCTGAGAATTGATGGGATCACGGTGCTAGCATTCTAACGATTACTCATTTATTATGATTATTTATTTATTTATTTATTTATTTATTCAACTTATTTATATTAGGCAGATTTTGCACATACATGGATGCTTATTCTTCAGAGAAATGTGTAGAAGCAGAGTGCTTCGATTCTTAATTTGTTGGCTAATGTCTCAGAGAAACTAAAAGAGATATTATAGTTGTAATCTAATATGGTTTTTTTCTTTTCTTTTCCCAAAGTTTCGATGTCAAGCTCACCATTTAATGCTCGAACGTCCTGGTGCCCACAAATCAACATTTTCCCAATCAACGAAAAACATGTTCAAGAATTCTGAAAAACAAATTGAAAAATAAACGGTGAAAAACTATGCCCATGTCAACAACAAAACCCCTTTAAACTCCTCTTTACGTCAACCACACTGATACTAACATCACACCAACCCAAATGTCATTTGTTGATGAATTACCTGCTACTTTGAAAGCCAAAATCATCAATATTTCTGGTACGTTGCAAGTTCCCAATTCACTTCTCATCTTTTTGTTGTTTCCTTGACCCATGTTTTTTTATCAACTAGTTTCGCGTCAAAAAGATTTGTATGAAAACAAAACAGATTAATACTAACTTTTAACTTAAATAGAGAGCAATCCAGAGGCTCTAGAAGTATTCGAAGAACTATACAACCATCTGTCATCTGACTCATCATCCAAAAAGAGAAAAATCGCAGATGTTGACGATAGAGATTACTATGAAATAGACTCGATAGACCCAGCTACAATCATATTCCAACTTCGAGAACTATCATTCCAATCCCCATTAAGAAAGAAGCTCAACTTGACATTTTCCATATCACCAGTCACCCAAAAGCCTATACTATCTGTTGCTAAATCCAATGGAGACAAACCAGACTTGGTCATTGATGAATTGACGAAGGATAATATAACATTTTCAACATTCTTACCAGCCCCAGAAAAGAAAAACTTGCTATACTTTGTCGTCTTCTATCAAAGAAACTTAGGTGCTGCTTTCCAAAATGAACCAATTGTGTTAACAATGAACAAAGAACAAGTTAATAAACAATTGGTTGGTGAAAAATTGATAAAAGAAGGTGAAGATTTCAAACTATACATTCAACGTCAAGCTGCTGTTTCTGGGTTCAAAGTCAGTGAAACCTTCCAAGGTAATTTCAATTCATTTTTTGTCCAAGCTCATAGAGGTACTAAAGAAGGTATTTTATATTTCTTACCAAATCACATTTTGTTTGGGTTCAAAAAACCTATACTATTGTTCAGATCGCAAGATATTGATTCTATTTCATACTCTTCGATCACAAGAGTTACTTTCAATGTTACACTTGTTTTGAAAGATGGTGATAAGTTTGAATTCAGTATGATTGATCAAAGTGATTTTGCAAACATTGATGATTATATTAAAAATAGACAAGTTTTAGACAATTCAATGAGTGAAGCATTGAAAGCCAAACCACTTACAAAGAATCAAGAAAGTGGTGCTTTGGCTGAAGCTGAACAACAATTACCTGAAGGTTATGAAGAAGAAGGTGGTGAAGTTGATGATGACGACGATGAAGAAAATGATGCCAATTTCCAAGTTGGTGTCGAAGTTGATGATACTTCAGATGTCAGTGATGATGAACAGTCAGGGTCTGGTGAAGAGGAAGAGGATGACGATGAAGACGAAGACGAAGAAGATGAAGATCAAGAAGTTGATTTAAACAGTGATGATGATTAATCAATGAACCATTTAATGTATACTAGACTAAATTAATGGAATTAATGCTAAGTGAATTTGTATCAAATTGTAACTTCTAATGGGTGCTAAACTGTCCAAGGATTGCACAAGGCCTGCTACAAAAATAAAAGTGTATATAGGGCTAGATGCGCTAGCTCTTTAGTTGACTTAAGGCAAGTTTTCAAATGCCATCAACGAAAGTACCATCATCCAAGCTTAATTCGGTTAATGTTCGGTCATTGAACATCCAAGAAAGTTGAAGAGAGTGCTTTCAACTTCAATTTCAGAACATACACAGAGCTTGTAACTTGTAACATTACTTAAACGATGAGTTAACTTGACATCAAGACATTGGTTTCGTAAGCCTTGAGTCAGGCTTTAAAATTAGCCACTTTTTTTGTAAGTGAAACACGTCCTCAGTGCTCACGGGCAGTACTCAAAGGCAGTGACAGCAACGCAATTATCCTAAAATAAACCTGATGGATCGTATCCAAGGACCCTTGGGACTTTTGACTTAACTTTAACTATTGAATTGGCTATTATTACCCTTCAAATTACCCCAGTAATAGCTTTCACAGAAGCCTTTGCAATTTCCATCACCAAAATTGATCTGAAATCTGACCAAAGATCCCCTTTCCGGCATTGTACCTGATCTGCATGGTGATGCATCGCAATTTCACCTGTCGTTGAAGAATTACAAAATTGGGGGCCATATGAATAAGCACAATCGAGGTAAATATGAGTATAAAAGGAGTGAAGTAAGCTGTTTTTAGATCTCAATTTCATGAATTTTTGTTTATTCCTTCAATAATATCAACTACAAAAGAAATCAATGTCTGCTAACGATTATTACAGCTCTGGTGATAAAAACCAACAATACAATCCTCAACAAAACCAAGGTCAACAAGGTCAACAAGTTGCCGGTGGCGATGGTGAAAGAGGTTTAGGTGCCACTTTACTTGGTGGTGCTGCTGGTGCCTACGGTGGTAACAAATTAGGTGGTAGCCACTCAACTCTTGGTTCAATTGGTGGTGCTATCCTTGGTGCCATTGGTGCCAACAAAGCTGAAGATGCTTTTGAAGACCGTAAAGAAGGTCATCACGGTGGTGGTGGTGTCTTCGGTTTTGGTGGTGGTAATGAAGGCCATGAAGGTGGTCGTCATGAAGGTGGTCGTAATGAATATGGTGGAAACTCTGGCTTTGGCGGTGGTCGTAATGAATACGGTGGAAACTCTGGTTTTGGTGGTGGTCGTAATGAATATGGCTCATCAGGTCGTGATGAATACGGATCATCAGGTTTTGGTGGTGGTAGAAATGAATATGGATCATCTGGCCGCAATGAATATGGGTCATCAGGTTTTGGTGGTGGTAGAAATGAATATGGATCATCTGGCCGTGATGATTATGGTGGTAGAAATGAATACGGAAACCAAGGTGGCTTCGGTGGTAATCAAGGTGGTTTTGGTGGTAACCAAGGTGGTAGATGGTGATCAGTTTGATGAAGATGTATATTAGTTAATTTGAAAAGGTGCGTTGATCGCTATTGTGTTACGAATATAAAGTTATTTTACGAGTTTAAATAATCCAAATCTAGTAGTTTATTTAATGCCATCCGATCTATTCATCCAGAATGTAATTACCCAATTTATCCATCTTCAAGTTTTCAACACCATGCTGTAATGCTTCGATAATACGTTCGTTTTCTTCCTCTTCAGCTTCACTATCCTCTTCTGTACTATCTTCTTCCTCACTGTAATCTTCATAATCTTCTTCAGAATAATCATCTTCTGGCTCTTCGTCTTCACCGACAACTTCAAAATCATCGTTAGTTTCTTCAACACCAATTCTCATACTTTCCACAGCAGCTTCATAATCATTATCATTCTTTTTCTTCTTGCTATAACCAGATGCCTCCACAACAACATCCAAATCTGCCACTCTTTTGACATCTCTTTTGAAATCTGGATACAAGTATTTGAAACCTTCACCATAACCATCTGTATCAACCATAGTAGAGTCTGTAATTGGGTCATAATTTAACTTCTTTCTGAAAAATCTTCTAATACATTCAACATCACGGTTGAAATAAGATTCTGCATCTGTGTGTTCAATGGAAATACATTGAGGGAAATCAATAACAATGAAATTATCTTGATATTTATCCAATGCATCTTCATTAACAATAATAATATTAAATTCATTGAAATCACAATGTATAAGCCCATGGTTTGCCAATTTTACAATGAATTTCATCAAGTCTGAATACAATTTTTTATGATCTGAATGTTCTCTCAATTGTCTCATTGGGAACCCATCAATCCACTGCATCAACACACAATGACGTGAATAATCATATGGTTCAGGAACTGAGAATCCATTTGTGAAAAGTGTACTCATGAATTGATATTCTTTATTAGCAGCTAACCTTGAAAGATACATCCAACTACCTGATGATCTATTTCTTAAATAATCACGATTGTTTTTAACAGTCTTGAATGAAGTTCTACCTAAACGATGAATCTTCAAAACTTTTTTATGACTGTTTTTATCAGATGTAGAGTAAATATCAGATTCTTTACCAACACCAATAGTAGTACCAACTGAATAAACTGTACCTCTATTCAACATTGATTTTAATGCAAGATAATCGTAACCTGAAAATGACATTCTATAACCATCATATTTGGCATTTCTTAATTTTTGGATCAATTTCAGTTTAGCAAGATCTGAAATACATCTGTTTGTACCTGATATAGATCTTAAACCACCTATTTGATGAATCATTTGAGTTGGAACAACTTCATGGTTACGAGAACCCATTTCCACAGCTGTAAGCACACGGAAATCATCCGGTGTCAAGTATCTCATGTGAGAGATATCTAGTTTCATCTTGAATTAAATTGTTTAAAGGTAAATGGATTGACTACTTGTAGGTTGTTGAACTTGTATCTTCATTCTTCTAATCTTCATCAAGCTTATACCTAAAAAAATTTTAGAGATGAGTGGGCGAACCGATGAGCTTTTTTACCCTGCAAATTCATTCGCGAAAATGGCATTCATCATAACCTCGTTCAAGAAAACTGCAAATAAACTACAATTCTTTTAATTAAACCGCATTTTTTCTTTTTTTTGAAAACTAAATAAACCTAACTTTGATAATAAAAGCCAATACTATCAAAATATTAAATTAAAAAGATGCATCTTAACGAGTAGCCATAGCTTTGGTGACAACACGTTTCAAACCAACTTCAGCTTTTCTGTAATCATCAGCAGTTGATTCTTCAATTTCTAAAGCAGCTAAAGCATCAGATAAAGCAGCTTCAATCTTATCTTTTGAACCACGTTTTAATTTGGAAGATAAGACTGGGTCAGTGACGGTAGCTTCAATTGATGAAACGTATGATTCTAAACGTTGTTTAGCTTCATGACGTTTTGAGAAAGCTTCATCAGAAGATTTGAATTTTTCAGCTTCTTCAATAGCTTTTTCAATATCAGCAGATGATAAACGACCAACAGCGTTAGAGATGGTAATGTTGGCAGATTTACCAGTTGATTTTTCAACAGCAGTAACCTTTAAGATACCGTTAGCATCAACTTCGAAGATAGCTTCTAAGACTGGTTCACCAGCTGGTAAAGGTGGGATACCTTTTAAGTCAAATTCACCTAATAAAGTGTTTTCAGCACAGTTAACACGTTCACCTTGGTAAACTGGGAATTGAACAGTGGTTTGGTGGTCAGCAACAGTGGTGAAAGTTCTTCTTTTGATGGTTGGAACAGTGGTGTTTCTTGGAACAACTGGAGCGAAAACGTTACCTTGCATAGCAACACCTAATGATAATGGGGAGACATCTAATAATAATAAATCTTTAGTGTCATCTGAGGTTGATTGACCAGTTAAGATAGCACCTTGAACGGCAGCACCGTAAGCAACAGCTTCATCTGGGTTAATAGATTTTTCTAATTGTTTACCATCAAAGAAATCTGATAATAATTTTTGAACTTTTGGAATACGGGTAGAACCACCAACTAAGACAACTTCATCAACTTTATCTTTTGAGATTTTAGCATCTTTCAAGACTTGTTCAACTGGGTCTAAAGTAGATTTGAATAAAGCAGCGTTAATATCTTCGAAACGAGCTCTTGAGATGTTTGAAGCGAAATCTTCACCATCGAATAATGAATCAACTTCAACAGTAGTGGTAGCAACTGAAGATAAAGTACGTTTAGCACGTTCAGCAGCAGTTCTTAAACGACGTAAAGCTCTTGAATCACCAGAGATATCGTTACCAGTTTTCTTTTTGAATTCAGCTTTGAAGTGTTCTAATAAGTTGGTATCGAAATCTTGACCACCTAAATGAGTATCACCAGCAGTAGCTTTAACGGTGAAAACACCACCAGCAATGTGTAATAATGAAACATCAAAAGTACCACCACCTAAATCGAAAATTAAGACATGTCTTTCTTTTTCAGATTTACCGGCACCTAAACCGTAAGCAATAGCAGCGGCAGTTGGTTCGTTAATGATACGTAAAACGTTTAAACCAGAAATGGCACCAGCATCTTTGGTAGCTTGACGTTGAGCATCATTGAAATAAGCTGGAACAGTAATAACAGCTTTTTCAACTTTTTGACCAATTTTAGCTTCAGCAATTTCTTTCATTTTGGTTAAAACCATTGATGAAATTTCTTGTGGAGAGAAAGTTTTGGTTTCATCTAAGTATTCAACTTCAACTAATGGAGCACCGTTGGAGTCAATAACTTTGAATGGCCATGTTTTGATATCTTTTTGGACTGATTCATCATCGAAACGACGACCAATCAAACGTTTAGCATCGAAAACAGTGTTTTTTGGGTTTAAAGCAGCTTGATTCTTAGCAGCATCACCAATTAATCTTTCTTCAGAAGTGAAGGCGACGAATGATGGAGTAACACGGTTACCTTGTTCATTGGCAATAATTTCGACAGCAGAGTCGTAAGTAGCAACACATGAGTAGGTAGTACCTAAATCGATACCGATAGCACCTGGGAAAACACCTTCAGCCATTTTTGGTTATATTATAATGGGTTCTTAGTTATACCAAAAAAGTATGGATAAAAGAGAAGGATAAAATTTTCACTCAAATATAAAAAAAAATTTTTTTTTTCCCATCCTTCATCAGATTTTTCACCGAGTGATGAAAAATTTCTTACTGCGAAGAAAAACAACGGTGCTGCCTGTACCAGATATTACCCTCCGTGACTGAAAATACGCGCGGATTGCACAATTTTGGGCACAGTCCTTGGATCAACAAAGTGTGGATAAAAGATCTATAACCAAATTCTTTACATGTTTGTTGATGATTGGAGGTTCCCATTGATTATACTAATATGTTGTTATGCCACCATTCCTAAATTGATAAATATCAAACTCAATTATACGAAGTGCATCCCTGATTTGCTTTTTAGTACCTTGAACCCTAATAAATTGAATAACATTTTTACATCTCAAGTTCATATCATGGTTCATTTCACTATTCAAAGGAACCACTTTAACAACGGCCCTACTTCTCCTTCTGATGTCTTCAATCTTTCTTCCATTTTTGCCAATAAGAAACGTGACTTCTGGTCTTGTCAATTGAATCATTTTATAATCAATTTGGTCAGGAACTTCAGTTGTTGATTTAACCTCGATATTTTGTGGAATTTCTGGTCTCAAACTAATACTGTCAAAAGACTTCAATCCGGAACTCATAGGACGATTGTAACGCACTGTGTTGAAGCTATTGAAAGTGTCATTATCATTGACCAGAATTGTCAGTGCAGCTGTGGTTAAAAAATCGATACTTGAAGATTGAAGCTTAACAATTGTCCCTGGTGCAAGAAAGTATGAAGATTCTGTCAACGTGATTTGAAGGGATTCCAGCAAAGCGGGAGGTAAAGTAAACAGATCATGGGAGGGAATCAAAATGGAGAGAGAAAATTTACCATTGATGTTTGATGTGAAATATTCAATGTACTTAGATATCTATTGTCAGTGAAGGTTCAATTCATTATGTAACTTCAATACTCACGTTAATGACATCCATATATTGCCCAACAAGTCTGATGCACAAATCCCCAGTGACTTTGGCAACTTTCAGAACCTCCATATAACATTCTTCAGGTTGAGGTTTATAAGTGTTGAAAATTTTGACAATTTCAAGAGTGCCAGGCGGTACTTTAGATAATTGGCTATGAAGTTTCATTGAATCACTTATGAATCTTAAGCTTAATTTGGGCTCATCATACAGATCATAATTCCTTGTCGTGCTTGCCATCTTAACTGTGACTATGTGTTTTGAATGAAGTTGATCCAAGATCTTATCGTGTAACGCTTCATCTTGATAAATCTCAAATGCTGGTTTATTTGGGCTTGATAATGAATTGAATGACACAGCGGCTTTCAATGAGGAGTCCAAGAGGTCCATTTTGATGATTGTGTTCTGAAGATAATTCTGTAGTTGTTTGAGGTCAAATGCTTTGAATGTTGATAATTAAGCGCTGAGATTGATCCAGGCCATTTGGGTCCAGGCACAACCAGGACAAATGCATTGGCAGAGAGGCTGAAGATGGTACTACGAATTTAATCGTTATGGAATAGATATCGTTAATAGTTATGAAATAAAGTATCTGTAATTATTTCCATATCCAAGTTTATAGAATCATGGTCCGTCACCATCGCTTGTGTTCACCTTCTCTTGCTTCTAAGTCCGTCACTGTGCTCCTGTCAAAGGTTTGAAGTAGCCAAAGCACTCTACAAGTCTGTTATACTGGTCCCAGTAAAGCTGTCACCAATCGCCCTGCCCAGCCCATCTAGCTTCTGCCTAGCTGGGAAATGCCTGGCTCTGATAAAAGCTCACCGCGTGGTCTCATGATTGGCTCTAGCCTCACCTTTTGACGTATCACGATAAAAAAAAATTAGGTGCCTATTCGATTTGACAGATTCACACCTTCAACATCAGAATATAAAACACTTCTATCAACCGCTCATTACTATCAATCTGGTATACTTTAATATCACCAAGGTCTAAAGACTACACTAATTTATCAAGAATGCTGCCTAATGAGCATGTCAATATGAAAGGCGCAAGCCATGTGGACTCATCAACTGGATTATCATCATCATCATTCCACCAAGGAAATATACCCAAGCTTGACCAATCTATGAATTCAATCAGAAGAATCCTAGAAAGTGGTCCTAGTGCCTCAAACTTCAAAAGAGATGATTCAAACTTGCTAAAATCAACTTTCAAGCTTGGGTCTGACTCTAACCTACGCCCAAACCCTCGAACTTCTATGTCACAATTGAAGTTGTATCAACTATCAAATACAGATGCAACTTACAAAGACTTGAAAAGATTCGATTTAGAAGAGCTTCGAAATGGGTTCTTTGATCCAATCTATGTTAATCCAAAACATACAGCTTCATTAAATGATCATTATCATGAGAAACCGAAAACATCAACCTTTTTCAACAGATGTAAACAAAGTTTTCATTCACATTTCCAAAACTTTTGGAAAGATTTCAACAATTCCAAAATCATCTTGACAAAATTTTTCATTGCATATTTCATCTCCATAATACTCTGTCTTGTGGAAAAACCAGGAAACTGGTTTGGAAGATATAGGGTATTTCTCCCCATCTCAACTTTAATTAACCATCCTGTCCATTCAATCGGTGCTCAGTTAGAAATTACAATACTGTCTATAGTAGGATTAGCTATAGGGTTAGGATGGTCTTCATTAGCATTATACATATCCACAGCGACTCAACCAACTAGAAATCATCAAGGTGGGATATTAGCTGGCTCATTGTTCATTGGGATCTTCTTTATGGGTTGGTTTAAAGCTTATTTCATTAGGTTTTACTATTTGTTTTTATCATCAGGTTTTGTTTTGATCTTTTTGTCAACAAATTTGGATTTGAAGTCCACAGTAATCAATTGGAAAGATTGTTGGAACATAGGGATACCTTATCTTTTCGGTTTATTAGTTTCATTATTCGTCTCCCTAGTGTTTTTCCCAGATGTTGGTCATGAAAAAATATTGAATTCTATACTTGATTCAGTCACCAGCATCAAGGATTTAATTGTTGCATATACAGAGGCTCAAGAAGATGATGATTCCGATAAAATATTCAAGTTGACTCAATTACAGAAAAATTTAACATACAAAACATTAATGCTTTCAGAAAACTTCAGAGAATACTTGAGTGAGGTTAAAGTATCAATATTTCTTGATGAAGATTTAAAGAAAATCAGAAACCACTTGAATTTTGCAATCAGTCCATTACGTGCAATTCCATCACCTACAAATATGTATTTCAAACCAACAACTACACTAGAGACTTCACAAAGTAATGAACACTCTACTGATGTTTCAGGGTTAGCCACCGCTATTGGATCAGGGATGGCTACACCTTTACCAAAGCCAAATGTCCCATTAGCATTTATGCAGCATCCTCATTTTGGTAATAATAATAAACTGCTTTATACTTCTATCATTAATGAAGCTTTCAATGAACCATTGTTTAAATTGCTCACCCAAATGATTGACAATTTGACACATATTGATACCTCATTGAAGAAATTTGGTAAATTATCAACTAATGATCACCAATCAAAACAACAAATTATTGAATCGCTGAAAAACTCACAATTGTTATTAAAGAAAAGGGTTTGGCAAATTGATGCTGCCTATAAAAAGTTTACAAAATCTGAAAGTTTTTGTAGAGACCTTTTGAATGAAGAAACTGTTATTGATATGTTTTTATTTTTGAGATATTCAAGACAGTCTGCAACAATGATGATCAGTCTTTCAGAAGTTGTGGAAAAATCTTGTGAACATGTATCAAGATGGAAGTTTTTTTGGTACAATTATCCTTGGAGAAGATCCCTCAGAAGATTACCAAAACAGTGTTTAAGAGATCAAGGTGCTGATTCTATTTTTTACTACTTTGAAACAAAATTAGATGTTGATGATGCCTTTGAAAGAATCTACAATTTGAACACTTCAAGAATTAAAAGTCATCATCACGAGGAACAACAGGAGAAGGAAGAGTCATCACATCCATTAGCTGAAAAGGGAGAAGAAGATATCAAAAAGAACAAAACAATCAGAGCTATTGATCACAATGATTTCAGTTATCACTCCACTGATAACCCGTTACGTTTCAAATTATGGAGACTCTCAAGAAGACTGAATGATTCAGAAACCAAGTATGCCTTTAAAATTGCATTCGTATTGGTGTTTTTATCGCTACCTGCATGGCTAAAAGAATCTAATCATTGGTATTACCAATATAATTGTTTTTGGACCCCATTATTAGTTTATTATTTCCTAAGTCCTAGAAATTCAGGTAATTGGGAAAATTTATCAACGAGAATAATATGTTGGTTTATCGGTTGTTTTTGGGGATGGGCTGCCAACCAAGCTAGACATTTCAGAAACCCAATTGTCATTGGTGCATTTGCTACTATTATTTGTGTTCCGTTTGCATTTGGATTTTTAGTTAAGCCTCACCCAAGATCTAGTTTAATTTCATTGATGTCCTTCACAATCATTTCCATTAATTGTTATGTTCAAGCAGATGGTGACTCTACTGATGCTATTTTTGATTTCACTTGGACCACATCAGTGGCTATTTTAATCAGTGTTGTTACTTCAATCTTCACAAATTGGTTGATTTGGCCGTTCATTGCAAGAAATGAATTTTACAAATCTTGTTCTTCACTACTGTCACATATTGGTCAATGCTACCAAACTGTCACTGAAAGATATCTTTATAGAGATGAGAAAGATGACCCAACTGATTTGACTTTAGAATTGGCTAATATTAGAGAAGTTAGAATGTCTCAAAGTTTATTTGCTGTTAGAGAATTATTGACAAAGGCAAAACGGGAGCATGATTATTCTCACTCATTCAAATATAAAGTATTTGAAGATTTATTAAACTCTTGTGAGCTGATCTTAGAGAAAACCATTGAAGCTAGAATTTCAGGTGTTTATTTCCATGTTTGGGAACAAGATAAAGATGAAGATACCACACAGGCTTTATTATCAATTCGTCGTGACTCAGTTGCAACAGTGATTTATCTGTTTTATATTTTATCAAATGGGTTCAAAACAAGGTCAAACATTCCCAAATATTTACCATCTGCTATAACAATTAGAAAGAGATTATATGATTTCATTGGGAGATTAGAAGCTCAGAGAGAAGAGAAATCAGCCGCAAATGAGACCATTGCTACTCAATTGGAGAAAAGATTAGCATCATTAGTGAATCAAGCAGATTACGGTAAATCACACTGGACTGAAGTTCACGGTATGGCTTTTGCGAGGGCATTCACCACAATCACAGAAGAATTGGAAAACATTATAGGGTTCTCCAAAGAAATTTTGGGAGAGGAAGGTTTGTTTGACGATTGAGTTGACAAAAGAAGTTTTGGATTTTGATGTGTTTGTTTGTATGAAAATATAGAGTTACATAGTTTGTTGAATCATTAAATAAGTTTCATTAAATTATTCATTTGTAGTACATCTGGGAACATTGAAAGCACACGTCGCTTTAACCACCACCAGCTATTAAAAACACAAGCACCTAGAGACACAACGAATGATAAAATTGAATTAAGCTGTAAGCAGATCAACTGCCATATAATTTGAGATGAATTGTTGTGAACCACTGACTTTCTTGACTCTATTGGGATTTAACAGTTTTTGTACTTGAAGAAATTGTATGATACACCACAATCAAAGTGAATGTAACAATACCGAAGTAAATGGCCATTTGGTTTAATTGATCATCCGTTATCATTTTAAGTTACTTTATGGATTTGTTTATAGGTCTTCAACTGCAAAGTGCTTAATGTAATTCAAGTTGTACGTGTTCTTCATCAGATATATTTCAAAATTCGCGGAAAATCAAGGTATTACCCGTATGATTATCTAATCATCATACAAAATTTAAACCACGAACCATATACACTTCTTGACATCATTTTAATGTTCATATACCTCTTCTAGTATTTGCATTTGTTTTGATCAGAGAGTAATTCAACACAATGAAGTCTCCAAGAAACCTTGAAGAGTTTCTTTACTTGAAAGTACGTTTCCAATCGCAAGTGATTTTAGATCATTGAACTAACTTGTACAACCATAGCTGATGAATAGTCCAGCATTCCATCGATTTGTAAGAAATATATACTTTAAAGTCAATGGTATACAACCTCCAACCCGCCCACTTCATGAGCAACATGCAGCAGACCATTTGTTTCAACCAACTTCTGCACAAAAGTTTAAAGCTTACAGACTACTTTTCTATGATGAATGGAGAGCTACATTTGGATTTCCAAGAAAGCATTAAATAATTGTCAAACTGTTCATTAAAAAATAGCTATATACCAAACATCAAATATAAAACAAACACACAAAATTGGCCAACATGATCACGAATTAGGAACTGGGAATTAGAAAAAGAAAAAGAAATCAACTTGGATGCAAAATAGAAAACAATAAAAGGGAGGGAAAAGGCAAAACCATCAAGTTGATCTTAGAAAAAACCTTCACGTGGAACGTATGCTAAAGTTTGTCTGTCAGCTTTACGGAAAGCTTTCTTGTTGACAATACCAACATCATCATCCAATGCCACAATAACGTTCTTATCAGTACCAAACTTGAAGTTATCAGCAACAACATTTGAAGAGTATCTTTTGATCATATATGGTTCTGTATCACCACGCAAAATTTTTCTTAATGACCAAGTAATAGCATATGGGCCCGACGAGGAAACAATCGTTTGTTCTTTGGCATTGATACCAGTGTTGAAATGTGCTTTTGAAAAATTCAAAGGTGTACCAGTCAATTGTTTTATAGATGCAACATGTTCTGGGGAGATCTTCAAAGTTCTAGCTTTTGGAACATTATCCTTACCAAATGATTTCTTGAATCCCAAGGAGCCAGCATTTGCACCAGATTTGATAGTTAAATCAATCAAAATTAAATATGTTTGACATGTAGCTAATAACCATTTACCATCTGCAGAAGTCTCAACAAATTTGATCGAATCACCAATAGCAGGAATCAATGATTTAGCTCTGATACCTAATCTGTCATACAATCTTAAATCACCTTTATCAGAAGCAACAGCAATGAAACCATCTTCTGTGGTACCAAATGAGCTGAATCCGTTTTTGGTGGCGTATGTTTTGTATTCACTTTCAACCAATTTATCACCGTTGACTCTTGGATCAACTTTAAACAAACCTTTATCAGAAATACCCAAGAATGTTTGTTCTCCAGTCATTTGATTGAATTTCTTGGATGGACCAAAGTCAACAACTGGTAAATCTTCTTTAACTTTCCATTCATCAACAATTTTACCATATTCCAAATCCATTCTGTAAAGGGTATCTTTTTTATCACCTTGCATAACCAAAGAACGATCTTCAGTATGTAACATCATCTTCGTAGGACTGAACTGTTTCTTATCACCAATTGACAAATTTTCAATAGCTGTTGCGAATTCTAGATCATCATCATCAGTTGTTTTGAAAACACCAATACGATTACCTCTAGTAACATATGAACGATCATTTTTGAAAGCAATTGTTAAATTCTTATTTTGAGACCCTTTGAAGTAGTTCTTTTTGACTTCATCTTCTTCTTCGTCTTCCGAATCTGAGAATCCTTCTTTACGAAGACCGGTACGTAAATTCACAGCTCTTGATGATTTTTCTTGCTCTTCCTCTTCCTCTTCTTCCTCTTCTTCAGGATAATCAGCCATATCTTGGTCTTCTTCATTTGTGTTGAAAGCATCAAGAACATATTGTTTTTCAGAAGCTTCAGCTTTTTGCCATTTTGATTTATTGGCAGCTTCCCAAGCAGCTCTCATATAACCTGTTTGGAACTCTAACAACTCTTGTGGTGCTTCAAATCTTAATAGCCATGAAAACACTTCATCGTCTCCTGTTTCGTAGTTGAAAATAAATGAAACAACTTCATAATTGAAAACAGGATTTAGTTTCGGACTGATTAGAGTTCCTAGACTAATACCAGATTTACTTTTAATGGACAACCAATATTCCCATTTACCGAGATCTAATACTGTAACAGTACCATCTGTATCTTGTAATGAAAAGCTTTCAGTAGTTGGATCGTAAAGTCTTAATTCAGCTGCAACCTGAACAATTTCTTCACCAGTTGGTTCTTTGACTTGTTCGACTTCTTTCTTCGCAAGATCATCTTTTTTAGGTGTGGCTGGTTGAGAAATACGAGATGGTATTGGTGATGTAGCTGCAGCACCTGTGACTTCTTCTGCATCTTCATAGATTGAGTCTTCACCTTCATCTTCACTTGTAACGCTCAAAAGATTTTTGGTTGGTGTGTTTCCAATGGATTTTGAAAGTGTTGCTTCAATACTTTCTGATTCAGGATCGAAGACAAATTCATCTAATTGTTCAGTAGTAACACCTGCAGACGACTTTGAGTATTTTCTTTCAAATTCGCAACAATAAACAGTTTTCATGAAATGTTCCACTTCACTTGATTTAATTGATTCATCAACAACGAATTCAAACCTTTCACCATCATCACCATCTCTGTTGCTCCATGAAACAATCAAGGATCCACTTCTATTAAAATGATGAATTTTTAATGACTTATCAATCAAAAAGACTCTTTCATCTTGAAACTCTGCAAAATCATCTTCTTCCTCATCGTCATCACCTTTTAATTGTTCTTCACCTTCAGCAAAAGCTCGTTGAATAACAAGTTGATAATTGTGTGGAGCAGATGTTTCACGAACAGAAGCAGCAGCATCCGTATACAAGCATTCACTTGCTGATTTAGGTGATCCCAAACTTCTTTTTAAAAATAGCTGACCAGAAGGGATCATTGAAAGATCATCCTTAGGTGAAGACCCTAAAAACTTCTTTAGAAAGTTCATCCTTGCAATATTTCAATAATGAAAATAATTGACAATCTCTGGAGAGCAGCTTAAACCAAGATTATTTAAATATTGGGAATTATCCAACAGGCTTGCAATGAAAATAAGATAACTTTATCTCAAATTGTGCTGTCTATTGATATATCAACTTTTGGCCTCTCAATTTTTTTCGTACAACCTTTTCAAAATCAAAACAAACAATTCGAGATCCGGGACCATCAAGTCACGTGTGCAGTCGTAAATGGTAATTTTTCTATCAAAAATATTTCACTTTTAGATGTTAGAGATGCTTTAAAGAGAACTTGGATCTGAACCCTGTCTACTGAAAGAAAAAGGTGTTTGTTGATGCTACTGATACGAAGAATATTAGGTGGTGCCAATGGGATTACTCATTTGGCTGGATGTGGCCCACTGAGCAGGAGATATTTCAGTCATTCAAGTATATTGTTAAATCGAACTAAAAGTTCGAGTGCAAAGAGTGATGACGTTGATTCACTGGAGGATAGTAAAGTGAAAATACAGAAGGAAAAGAAACAAGCTAAAACTCTTGACCAAATAATAAAAATTGAAACCAATGAAGCCCCAAAGTTACCTGCTGAAACACAGGAAAGAAGATTATCACCATTACAATTTATGAATCAAGGTAGATCTAAAATACCTGAGAATTGGCGTAAAGATCAAATGATGCCTGAATGGAAAAGACAAAAATATGCATTAGGTGAGAAGTTTAAAGGTAAAGCTTGGAACCCAGTTAAGAAACTTTCAAGAGATGAAATGGAAAGTGTAAGATTGTTGAAAAGAGAATTACCAGATATGACTTCAAAAGATCTTTCGGACCATTTTAAAATTTCACCAGAAGCTATAAGAAGAATTCTTAAATCAAAATGGACTCCTTCACTAGAGGAAGAAGAAGACATATATGAGAGATGGAAAAAGAGAGGTGATAAGATAAAGAACTTGTACACCGAGAAGTATGGCACAGATACAAAAGTCATTATAAAGAATAGTGGAGATGGCTCGGGAGTGAGAGCTAAGTTTGATCGTAAGAACAAGAGATCAAAGTCCAATTCAAAGAAAGGTTCAAAAGATGGGTCAAAGCCTAAAAGGTCTTTTAGAAGAGGTGCTCATTTCGATGATGTGATATTCTAATAAAGTATCGCTACAGAGAACACATATACATGAGCCTGTTGTCATGTAAATATGGGAATGGCATGTCGGCCTTCAATTTATACAGGCTCTTGTGCTTAGTGTTCGGTTTTAATGTGTTATGATACCAGTTATAGAGAGGAAGAGAAAAGTTTTATGTTTATTTAAGGATAACTTCAGGGATGAAGAAAAAAATCATTACAATTCTGCATTTATTATTAATTATTTTGTACATATTGAATTTCATGATAGCATTATTTGTATTTCAGAAAACTTCCTGTACATTGTGAACATTACTATACTTGACCAGTCAAAAATAAACCTTTTATACTTCTGATTTCCTGTTTTAGTTGGTTTGTGATTGTATCATTGGATGCTTGGCCTCTTATTCTTAGCAAGTTGGCCTGGCTATAAGCATCTATTCTTCCTTGAAATTTCTTGATTTGGAAAGTCAGTGGATTCAATTCATCAATTTGTGCATGGTATCTATTATAGTCCTGTAAGCACAGCTTCAAACTCTTCAAACGTTCATTTAAGAGATTTTCATTTTCTGGTTTCTCATCTTCAAAATAGACTGAGGAGGGTTTTGTGTTAACTTCATCAGTTTGAACTTGTGCATCTGAGTAATATTTCTCACCTCTCTTGATTGCGACTGGTGGTAATTTTGTGTCCTTATTCAGGGTGACTAATAGATCTCTTGCTAGCTTTAGCACAAATGCAGCTAATTCATTCCTTCTCTCGTATTGAACCTTTAACAATGGTTGAACGATGAAGATTAATAAGATGTATACTAGTGATAATGTTGTTCCTGATCCATAAAGTAATGATGTGATGTATTTCAACGCTGGAGGTATCGTGATGACCTTTTTGGACTCTGGTATTTCTTCTGGGAATGTTATATCTTCTGGATGAGCATATATGTCTGACATGATGAATACTAGTCTTTTCTATTAAAATGTTGTGTTGATATTCTCATGATTCATTTCTTCGGCAAATTGTTATCTGGGGAGCAAAAAAAGGCCATCGCCAATAACCACTTTGATTCGCGAACGTAATACGACTACGTCAATAGTTAATAAAACTAATTAACATGAAGAATTGAAGTTTTTGAGACTAAAACAGGAAAAAAATTATATAATAACAGTTTTAAATACCCAAAAGAAATAAGTAGAAGTAAACTGGAATTAATGGCTCTAATTATGCAGTGTTGAAACAAATCAAATTTCTCTAACGTTTGGTTTTTTTATTAGCTTTGGCGCCCGATTTGGGGCTATCAGCTGTAGATTTTGGTGAAAGACCATTATCCAGATTACTTTTTCTTCTTCTTTTGGTTAATGTTGATTGTGACATGTCTAACGGTGGAACTTTACCAGCACCTCTTGGTACTGGTGAGTTTGCCATATTTAACGGTGATTTTTTATCATCAGCACCACCTGGTTTACTTGAAGCAGGTCTTGAATTTGGATTTTTTAAATCTTGTTCACTTTTATTGCCTTTATTAGCCAATAATGATTGACTCACAAATGCATCAAGGGAGTTCAAAGGGCCTGTTGTATCTGAAGTAATTGAAAACAGCATCAAACTTTTCAAGTGTGCCATAACATCAGAGACTTGCATAACTCTCATGACACTTTCTTGCAAACCAAAGTTGGACATACTATGGAAAACTTTATAATTTGATCTAAAGTTTGTTAAAAGTTGTAATCTTTTACTTTCCGCAGACTTTGCAGATGAATTATCATTTTGATTAGCAAATAAATCCTTAACTTTAGCTTCATCTGATAATATTTTTTCCAAAGATGGCCACTCGACACCAGGTATAAACACATGGGTTTGGAAGTCTAACCAATCCAATTTCAAGTTTTGATTCAGTATACCTCTAATATTACCATGAATATTCACATAAGAACCATCTGAATAATAATGAGTGAAACAGCATCTTGAACTTTCCAAATATGTGGTACCATTAGCCAACACTTGTGTTCTCAATAATCCAGGTTGTATTTCCATTCTCACAACACCAGATTGAATAATGGAAAAAAAGAATCTCGGTATAATTGGGACACTAAATTCAAATTGTCTTGAATCAACACCACTTTTAACAGAATACCTAAGAACACCAATCTCACTAAAATAATCTGTTATAATTTTCCTCCAATACAGTATATTTTTAGTACTATCAGACCTTACACCTATCAGTTCACAAAAATCTAAAAATTTCAAAGTTGCCAAATTCGACATTTGTTTTCTAAAATTCATGATATTTAATGTAGCTTGATTCAATGGACCTTGTGATCCCGTCGAGCCTGCTGAACCTGGTGCTTGCGGATTCTGTTGTTGTTGTGGTCCAGGTGCTTGTTGTGGTTGAGGTTGTTGTTGCGATTGTTGTTGTGGAGCTTGACCTTGTTGAGGAATATTACCAGTGTTAATTACTCCCTGTGGGCCTCTATTTATCATTGAAGCACCTGCAGTGACTGGTCTTTGTTGAGGCATTTGGCCCTGTGCCACACTAGGCATTCTTGATCCTTTATTATCTAGTTTTGGACCTTGTTGAGCACCCATTTGCGCTTGTTGTGGTAGTTGCTGAGGTGTAGCAGCTTGTTGTGGAGTAGGTTGTTGCTGTGGAGTTGGTTGTTGAGGTTGGCGACCAGGTTGAACTTGATGTTGTTGTAAAGGTGTTGGGTGCTGAGACTGAGGTTGTTGAAAGGGATGAGCACCCTGAAGCTGTTGCTGTTGCTGTGGATGTTGTTGCTGTTGTTGCTGTTGGTTCGGCTGCTGTCCAGGAAATTGTTGTTGTTGTTGTTGTGGAATAGCCTGTTGTTGTTGCGGTATTTGGCCTTGGAACTGTTGAGGCATCTGATTCTGGGGAGCAGCGATAGCAGCATTTATCCCTGAAGCTTGTGGGTTCTGATGAGGATGTTGCTGTTGTTGTTGTTGAAGCTGCTGGTTCTGCATTTGCATATACATTTGATTTTGTTGTTGAAGTTGTTGAAGGTATTGTTGATATTGTGGATTATTTCTATTGGGGTCTTGCATATTTGCGTAATGAGCTTGAGCTTGTAATGCTGCCATCTGCTGAGGATGTATATTTGCATTTGGCATGGCTCTGAAGTTTGGGTTGTTCATTCCAAAGTTCATGGCATTCATTGGCATATTGTTGTTCCCCATCATTCCACCTGGAGGCATTCCACCATTAACATTACCCATAGCAGCTGAAGGATTGATTTGTGGGTGATGTTGTTGTTGAGGATTCATTTGCTGTTGATTTGGGAGGTGATTGTTGTTATCATCAATGTTTCCTCCATTATTGTTTGGGGTTGATGTTTGGGAACCATTAGGTTTCGCTAAGGGATTGATTTTCTGTGCTTTTTTGGTTGACATGTATAAGATCCGTGACAAATTCAGTTAAAAAAGAACAAAACACTATGAAATGTGGGAGATAGGGTGAGGAAACTGTGAAATTGACTATGATAAAGGGTATTCTTTTCGATTAAAACGACCTATGCATAACCTGGTGTATGAAGTAAACAACAATAGGACCCAGGAACTAACTTTAACCAATTGTGATGAATTCAGTTCAAATCTAACTTGCTAAAATAAGAAGCAGCAGCGGTCAATATATTCTTGTAAATAAACGAAATGGATTGAGATATGGCTCTAATGAGGCGCCGTTGAAGGTGTACTGTGATGTAGATTCTTGCAATATTCCCTTTCCTTATGTTTTTTAGTTTTAACAAAACGGAAATTGTCAGGTATTATGAAAGATTCCTATCTCGAAAAAAAACCAATTTTTCGCGGTTTGGGCAACACTCGCGAAAACGGGGACCTGCCAAAAGGAATTAATGCGGACAATAGAATTCGATGATTGGAAAGGGATTATGAAATTTGGGAGTAGAATGGGTTAAAGAATTAGAATCTACTGCTTATTTGCTTTACAATGAATGTGTTTTGAGTACGATACCTTCAATAACAAATTAAGCATGTCTCAAAAACTAAGCTTCGGCGCTTTAATTAATATTTGTACAGTGATTTTCCGTGTCAAAAAAAGGTAGTTTTCAGGAACATTTTCATTTTTTTAGCCGGCGATGATTTCAATTTTCTACTACAGAATCAAACTGACAAACATTAATCATTCAATTAACAAATTTGATATTTCATTAATCCATCAAAGGTTCTGGAACCCGTAAGGCTAGAGTGTCCTTTTTAGAGACCCACGTAAATAGAGCCTCGTGTTGAATTTGTGGCCGTCTAGGTTTCTCTTTCAAGTTGACCTCTTCATCCTCTTTTAAGGTAGCTGCACTCACTTTACCAGCTCTTCTTTTCAATAATTTGTTAATGGTTTCTTGTTTCTCTTCTTCCAACTTTCTTTCCGTTAGATTCTTACGCTTTCTAGCAATTTCTGCTTTTCTCAATTGATTTTCCTCATCTGTTAATACTCTTCTCTTGTGAACATCATTACTTAGTGACAACAATTGTTGGTCTTGTAGTTGTGTTACGCCTGTTTCTTCATTCTCTAGTTTTGCCCTTTGTCTTTCAGTCATTTTCGTGACATCTGGCGTATACTCAGTTTCTTCATCTGTCAATAACAATTCATCATCAAGGGCAGGAGTTGGAATAACATTTTCACTATCAGATACTATATCATCTTCATCATCATAGTTGACATCATTTGTGGCAACTCTCTTTGGCCTTCCTACACCTCTCTTTGAAACCGGTGGATCTGGTTTTGTTTGAGTTATCTTTCTAGCCTTCTTTGGTTTCTTCACTTCAATTTCATCATCAAAATCATCATCTAAGTCATCCTTTATTGGATTACGCTCTCTTTTCGAGGTTGGGAGTTTAATTTTCAGACTTAAGGAACGTTTCTTTTGTGGGACAGGTGTTTGTAATTCATCTTCAGGTTCATCAACGTCGTCGTCGTCGACATCATTTATCTTAAAGTTGGCATCATCGTCATCATCTGATAGCGCTTGGTCATCATCATCTTCTTGTGCATCACTAGCGAATTCATCCTCTTCGTCATCTTCATCCAATTCATCTTCATCTGCACCAACGCCGTCATCTTCCTCGACATCAACCTCATCGTCATCATCTTCCTCTTCACCTTGGTCCTCGTTATCATTATCCTCATCTTCTTCGTCATCTTCATCCACAGAATCATCAATTGAATCATCAAATCCTTCTTCATTTCCAGCTGTTTTCACTATATCATACCTTTGTTAGTTTATGCTATGCACAATCAAACAACAGATAACTCACCTTGAGCAACGCTTTTTCCCTCGTTAATTTCAGCATCACTCTCCACTGAGCTGAGTTCTGATTCTTCTGACGAATTCATTCTAGCTTCTTTAACCAATTATAATCAAATTACACCATCTCTACGCAATTAAATCTTATTTCCTTCACGTTTAAAATCACCAGAATCCCAACATCCCAACACCACACACAAAATTTAAAAAAAAACCAAAAAAACCTTTGAAAATTGTCAGTCTCTGCCAAAATCCAGAATTTTAATCCATTCTTGACACAGCAAAAATTGACTGATTTTGTTTACATTACAAAGGTCAACAAACCCATAAGGCTATTGGCAGATTCACACTACAAGGACCATCCAACAAGCCACAAGTTCATCTGCTCCTAGGACTACGCGCTCACTAACAAGTCCCTATCCAAAGCTATTTTGCCCTCGACGGAAGCCACGCCACCATGTCAACAACAACAACTTCGGGCCATGAAGGCTCACCTATTGAGATCAAAAAATGTTCACGTTGTCGTGTCAAGAGAAACCATGAATCCCCAGAACAACTAGCCAAATATGCTACTTGTATTAGCTGCAGAACAAAGAGAAAAGTTGTCAAGACCCCTATTGATACGTGAGTATACACATGTTTCTCCCCCTTAAATACAACATACTAACATTGTTTACATTAGTGCTGCTTTACCAAACATGTATACTGATTATATTGCTTTCATCAACAAAATCAAGCTGAATACTCAACAAGATATTTTGCAACATCGTTATAGAGGTTCCACAGATCCGGAAGTTTTCAAAAGATACCAAGTTAACTCTGAAATTGACCCAGGTACTTATCAATACATTGGTAAACAATTGATTGAATTTTATATTCATCCTTTAATGGATGCCACCGGTTATAGATTCCCAGTTCGTGATTATCATAAAGGTGGTCGTAAAACTAAAAAAATCACTTTTATGTTTATTTGCAGTCAAGATCAAGGTAAACAAAGAAAATCAAGATCAAATAATGAAAGACAAATTCAAAATAAATTAAAAGTTGAAGATTGTGAATCCAAAGTTTCATTAAACTATAGTTTACCAGATGGGATCATTCAAATCATGTATAATCACAAGACTCATCCACCTTATGCATGGAAAAAACATTCAATTAGAGATGAAGATCATAATCATAATCAATTTGTCGGTGATAATCACCATTATCAACAACAACAAGAACAACAAAGAGCTATTCAACAAGCAGCTATGAACTTGGTTGATGTTCAAAATTTGGCTCAATATAACCAATTACAAAACTTGGCTCAATATTCTCAACAATTACAGTATAATTCATCTCCATCTCAAAGCCAAGCTCAACCTAGCCAACAATCTAACCAACAGCAAGGACAATCACCACAAGCGGTTGCATATGCTCAACAGGCCCAAGCACAAGCTCAGCAATACCAACAAGCTCCTTACCAACAGACTCCTACATATGGTGAAAGTCAATCCCAAACTCCTCAGACTCAATCACATCCACAATCCGAAGAACCTGAACAAGCTGGTCAATTATTACCACATCAAGAAGCCTTGAATCAAATCATTCCAGATCCTGTCAAGAAGGATGACAAGATTTCTGATGACAATATTGATAAAGAACTTATCGGTTTGAACAAGTGATTCCTTGAGCCACGTTATATTATTTTTTTGTGTTAAATTGCTGATTGTTGTTTCATTTTTTTCTTTTCCCATTCTTACCATTTCTTCTTTTTATTGTATTTTTAGTGTGTTTGTCCTTTTTTTATTTGTATATTAGTTTAGAAAAAAATATTTGTATTGTCTGTCAAATTGTACTGGTTTTGGGCAGAAAAAAAAAGATTGCGCCTATAATTATATTTAACTCTCCTTGTTACATGATCAAGCTCAATTAACAAGTGTTTAAGCTTCTATCCAATCCAAACCTGGCAAGAGAGCTAAACCAATTTGAGAAAGTACCAACATCATGAGTGCAAAGAGTTTTCCTCCAGGGAAGGTTGATCTAATCTATTCCAAATCAAAAGTCTACGTACATCCAAATAAGAACTCCAAGGAAAACATACCAGGTTTCCTATATTTCATAAAGGAATCTTCAATTTCAACAGATAGAGAACTATTATTTGGCTGGACACCTGAACATTACCTAACTCAATCAGATTTAGAAGTTTTCCAAAAAGTTGATTTGGATTCAATAAATGTCAATTTGCCATCCAATTTCAAAAATCATCATAATTTTATCAAGAGACCTTCCACGTTTGGATCTTTTTCATTTAGTATAAGTTTAGGAAACCTTTTCAGTATACAGATCCGTCCACCATCTCTTGGTTGGTGGTATGGCTCAATCATTATCAATACAAGAAGTTCAAGTGATAAATTACCTGTTGTATTTTTCCATGATGATGAATGTCCAAGTACACAACGTGAACAAAGTTTGAAAAATAAAAACTTCGATCCATTTGGTGATGATAATGGATTATTTTGGGGTGGTTTACAAATGTTGGATTTTTTGAAAAACGTTGCAGTTGTGGAGAAGTCAAGTTTAGAAAATAGTATATTGTTGATTAATCCAACTTTAATGGATTTGAATAATTTCAGTCCAACTAATATTGCTGATGACAATAATGCGAAAAAGAATCCTTTTGATTTTAAGAAGATGTTGAATGATGCAAGATGGTCTGTATTGGAAACTTTAGCTCGTGTAACAAAATTCACCAAGAAATCTGTTGATAATGTTCTTGATGAAAGTCCATTACCTATTAAGAATTTGTTAAAGAATCCTGAAGTGCAAAGAGTTAATGATGAGTTTGATACTGCAAGAGTTTATTTAGCTAAATGGGCAATGGGGGTTCAAGAAGAGGCTGAAAAGACTAGAAAGCAAATAATATTGGATGAAAATTCAAGAGATTTATTATCTAAAGAACTGGGATTAAATTTTGATAAATTATTGCCAGAAGAGATTCTACAAGCACATGAACGTCATAGAGAAGTTAGTAAACAAGAATGGGATTCATTTTTCGATCATACGGGAAGATTATTGATTACTGTTAATGAAGTTAAGAATAGAATTTTCCATGGTGGGTTGAATCAAGTTGTCAGATCTGAAGCATGGTTATTTTTGTTGGGAGTTTATCCATGGGATAGTTCAAGTGCGGAAAGATATGAATTGAATAAAGTTTTAAGAAGAGATTATGAAACTTTGAAATCTAAATGGCAAGATGATAAAGAGATTCAACAAGATGAATATTATAAGGATCAAAAATTTAGAATCGAGAAAGATATACAAAGAACTGATAGAAATTTGGAGATTTATAAGAATCATGGAACCGAAGAAGGAGAAGATGAAGGTGATGATGATGATTTTGATGTTTCTAATGTTAGAAATCCACATTTGTTTAAACTTCGTGAAATTTTGTTAACTTTTAACCAATATAATGATAAATTGGGTTATGTTCAAGGTATGACTGATTTATTATCACCAATTTATGTTACATTACAAGATGATTCGTTGAGTTTCCATTGTTTTGTTAGATTTATGGATCGTATGGAGAGAAATTTCCTAAGTGATCAATCTGGAATGAGAGATCAAATGAATACATTGAATGAATTGGTCCAATTTATGTTGCCAGAATTATATATCCATTTAGAAAAATGTGACTCTAATAATTTGTTCTTTTTTTTCAGAATGTTGTTGGTTTGGTTCAAAAGAGAATTTATTTGGGATGATGTTTTAAGATTATGGGAGATTTTATGGACAGATTACTATAGTTCACAATTTCATTTATTCTTTGCGTTAGCTATTTTACAGAAGAATGAAAAAATTATAATCAATCATTTGAGACAATTTGATGAAGTCTTAAAATACATCAATGATTTATCAATGACTTATAAATTGAATGATTTATTGACAAGATCGGAATTGTTGTTTTTGAAGTTTAGAAAAATGGTTGAAATTATTGATAGATCATCTGAACCCTCTGATGCTAAAAGTCCAATAAATGATAATTTAAGATTATTATTATCTAAAGAGTTGGTTATTCAAAAGGAAACAACAAGGGTACAAGGGTAAATGAGGGGATATATTTATGATGTCTATGAAATTTATTTATATGCAATATAATTTCTGTAGCAATTAACAATGGTCTAACACTTTACACTAATCAACTCTTGTTTATATACAACTTGTTTTTTGGAAATTTCTTCAACCCAAATAACCATAGCACTCAATTCACCACCATAAACACAACCTGAATCCAAACCTTTTGAATATTTTTTCAAATTCAAACCAAGAGACGCATGATGACCATAATAAACCACGTTTCTATCTTTTTTACTTATAGTTTTCTCAAAAGAATTATAATCTCTATACCAATCTTTATCAATATTCAACAGGTCTGTCAAATTTTGGCTTTCAAGGGAAACTTCAGGGAATAAACCTAAATGAGAAGCTACTCCATTCAATGGGTTGAGAAATTCATCTTTAGAATTTTGGAAAGGAACAGGACCTAGCCCCATTATTAATGGCATTGATGAAATATAATCAACTTGTGATGGAGTTAATTTTCTTGCAATGTATAATTCTTTATCAAATTTCCCATTTTTAGGTGTAGCAAGAAATGAATCATTATCTATTTTAATTTCTTGGAAATTGTTATATTTTGACAATATTGATAATTCATGATTACCCAATATACCAAACCAATTTTCATTGATTGCAAATTCTAAAACTTTTAAAGAATCAGGACCTTTTGATAAGAAATCACCAAGCATTAGAACTGAATCTTGAGAAGATGTATAGTTTAGTTTATTCAAGAGGGAGATCAATGGGGTATAGGAGCCATGTATATCACCTATTAGGATCAATCTTTTTGATGATTTATCTTTTTCATCCTTCTTAATGTCCACCAGTGAGTTATAATTCTCATGATTTGATAGCTGAGACTTGTGATCATATGTAGATAAGGGTATTAGATGGACTGGTAAATGTTTATATTTGGCTAGGTTTGGGATTGTGATTCTTTCAGGTTGTGAAGTTGGTAGATAGATGAATAGATAGTAGATGAAGGGGAGAGATATCAGACCAAATAGCCAGTATTTGGCCCTGTTGAAAGTGTATTGCTCTTCCTCTTCCTCCTGGTCAGTTGAGTGTATCGTCTGGTAGTTCATTGGAGGTCTTGTGAAGTCAAGAGAAGTGGAAAGAGCTGAGCATTATTGAATTATTTTAGTTTTAATGGTTTTGAAGGTGCTGCACGTGCTTGTGAAGGTGATGATGGTGTCTGGATGTATTGCTTAGTAATTGCTGACTGTATTTTGTTCTTGCTTATCTCATCATGACCTCATAATTAAAATTAATTTAATTCAACCCATAATCAACACAATGAAAACAGGTTGAATTGGAACAAAATTATTTTAATACAATTAAACAATTTCATAACACTTTATACCTTTATCATTTATCATATTATTACCAATATACCTACCCAAATCCACATACTATTACTTAATCAATTAATTAATCGTTGTATTGCCATTACGTAATTGCCAGCGTATTTTGATCGATTCCAGAAGCTCTGAACTGCTAAAAAAAAATTCGTCACGAAAAATACATCGAATCAACAAAATTGTATATGAAACAACATAGAATTTTATACACAATTGAATACCCAAACATCATTAGCTAGTATCAGAGAAAGCCCTAATAAAACCATACCAAGGCTGGCTAATCATCTACACATTTACACACTTATCCTCACCTGAATCATTCATTATTTATCAAGTTTTTCAAATACCGCGTTACACCCCATAAACACAACAATTTATATACTATACTTTCCATACACACAATGACTACAGATATCATAAACTGGACAATCTTCAATGAATTGCAAACAATGGATGAAGATGAACCAGGGTTTTCAAAATCTTTAATTCAAACATTCATTGAACAAGCTCAAGAAATTTTCAAAGATATTGATTCAAAATTAGATTCAAAAGAACCAGATTTAAATAGTTTATCATCATTAGGTCATTATTTAAAAGGTAGTGCAGCTTCATTGGGTCTAGTCAAGATTCAAGAACAATGTGAACGTATTCAAAACTATGGGTTAAAGAAGAATTTTGATGGTGGTTTAAATGATAGAAATTGGGAAGATGCTATAAAAGAAGCTTTAGAAAAAGCTAGAGAAGAATTTGTTAATGCAAGAAGTTTTTTTTCAGATTATTATAAAGAAGAGTTGTGAAGAGAGGGAGAGAATAAAACGTTATTTGACGTGATTGCTTGTTAGTACTTGTGTGCTTAAAATTTTTTTTATTTGTTAGTTAATGACCTGATCTTTTATTTTAATGTTTGTGCTTTTTTAATTTCCTTTGACTTCTTCTTTTTTATCAATTATGCATCTTTAATTTATTACAAATATTATTATATTTTCCCCTATTGTCTTTCATTAATGACATAGGAGCCTACATTTTACTGCCACTAGTTCTTTTTCTTTTATCTTAAGTATGTCATTGAAATTTGAAAAAAAAACTTCATATATTATACTTGTAATCATAAATCAGGATCAACAATATCACCTAAATGTTTCCCATCAAGGAATTTCAACCCTTTCAATTGTTTTGGTAAATACTCTTGTGAAACTTTCCCATCTTTGAAATCCGGATTATATTTATAATCTTTCCCATAATCCATCTCTTTCATCAATTTAGTTGGTGCATTTCTTAAATGTAATGGGATTGGAGCACCACTCAAAGTAGGTTCATTATTCAAAACATTTTTAATTTTTTTCCAAGCTCTATAAATCTCTACAGATTTTGGAGCTTTGGCTAACTTAACTGCACATTGTACTAATGCCAAATCAGCTTCTGGTAATCCAACCATCGTTACAGCTTGATATGCCGCAATGGCAAATGGTAAACAACTATCATCCAAAACACCAACATCTTCACTTGCTATTCTAATCATTCTTCTTGCAATGTATAATGGATTTTCACCACCTTGTAACATTAATCCTAAATACCACAATGCAGCATCTGGATCAGAGCCTCTTATTGATTTATGGAATGCACTTATGGTATCATAATGTGAATCTCCAACTCTATCATATAATAAATGAGTCTTCTGTAGGATTGGTTTTAAATCTTCTACTTCAATAGTTGTACCGGAATCTTTATGATGATAATGAGAATCAATCAATTCCAATAAATTTATAGAGATTCTTGAATCTCCATTTGATAAATCTGCAATATAATCAATTGATTTTTTGGTAAATGTTAATAATGACTTGTTGCAAATCAATTTTCTAATTTTATTTAAATGTAATATCCCCTTATTCAAAACCCTATGAATCTCTTGAATTTCCAATTTCGACAATTTGAAAACTTTACAACGACTCAATAGGGCATTATTCAATTGGAAACTTGGATTTTCAGTAGTTGCACCAATTAATATAACATCACCCTTTTCGACAAATGGTAGGAAAAAATCTTGTTGATTTTTATTATATCTATGAATCTCATCACAAAAAACAATAGTTTTCCTCTTTGTCAAAAAAAACTCTTTTGAACAATTTTCAAAAATTTTTCTTAAATCTTGTAATCCTGAATTTGTTGCATTAATTTCAATAAATTTTTGTCTTGTCCTTTGTGAAATTATTCTTGCAATTGTGGTCTTGCCTACACCTGGTGGACCCCATAGAATCAAAGAAGGTATTGTGTCATTTTCAATAAACCCTCGAAGTATACCACCTGGTCCAATTAAATGTTGTTGACCAACGTATTCATCTAATGTTTTCGGTCTTAGGCGTTCACTTAATGGTGTTGATAATTGAGATCGTAGTTGTTTGATTTCTGTATCTTTATCAGGGGTAGATGATGGCGTAGGTTTGGGTAGTGGAGTTGGAACTTCTGGCTTTAAAGGTGTTTGTCTTTTTGGAGTTGGTTCTTGTTCTTCATCATCTTCAACAACTATTGGATCTTCATTTGAAAGTTTACGCTTTTGACTAAAAGAAGATAAAATAGATGCCTGTTTTGGAGCAGGTTTGGAGTGTTCACATTGGTCTAGATGAGCATTGATCTTGTCCAGGTGTACGTTTTTACCACATATTGGACATGAAACCATTATGTCTTTTGGATGGTTTTTTGGATGGCGAATTGTAGAAATTTTGAATGTTTTTGTTTTGATTTAAAACGCGTTTTAACCGGATCGTGTTTGGCTGAAATAGCCGGTCATTTAGCCGGTCTTCAATTAAAATACAATTAAAATCAATAAAATTAAACAAATTATAACAAATTTATAAATAACATAAAAATCTATAGCTCTCTACTTGTATAGTTCTCCGATAACTCCCAAACTATCAGCATAAAATTTAGGTGCCCCAGTCTTGAGGACATTGTCTTCAGTTTCAATACCAGTTAAAACTAATAAAGTACCCAATCCACCATCATTACCAAATTTGATATCAGTGTTTAAACGATCACCAACCATAATGGCTCTAGATCTATCCAATCCTTTATCAGCCACAATAGCATCCAACATATTTTGATTTGGTTTACCACATGCAATAGATTCACGACCAGAAGAATAAGCAACACTTTCAATTATTGAACCTGCACCTGGCAAGATTAACCCCTTTTGAGGAAAAGTAGAATCTATATTTGTAGCCAAGAATTCAACATTAGGATCTTGTAAATATTGTAAAGTTATAGCCAATCTATGATAATTAACTTTAGTATCTAAACCTGTAATAACTGCACCAACTGAAGAATCTTTTGGTAAAAAAGGTGTTGTATTTGCATCAAATTTTTCATCCAATCTTGCATCAGTACCACCAATTGAAGTATATCCCAATTCTTTCAATTCTTCTTCAATACCGGATTCACCCATAACCCAAACTTTCTTATCAAGAGGTAATTTAATAAATTGATGAAGATAAGTTGCACTTGCATAAGCTGAACCGAAAATTTGTTCTTTTGAAACTTTTAAACCAAATTTTTCAAATTTTTTAGTATAAGCTTTTCTTGATTTTGTTGAGTTATTTGTAACAAAGATAACTTGTTTATTTAAACTTGTCAATAGTTCAATACTCTCCACTGCACCTGGGATAGCATGGTCTCCTAACCAGATAACACCATCACAGTCGAAAATAAACGTATCGTAGTTTTGCAAAAGTTGGGAAACTTGTTCCTTTGAAGTGATTTTAGTAGGTGACATTCTTGTTGATGGAGTGAGTAAATTTGAAAAGATATTTAAAATAACACTCAGTTTCTTTTATACTTGATTTTATTCAATTTGACTCAAATTTCTCATCATGAGCCGAAAACGAAGAAAATCAAAGTTGATTTTGTAAAACGCATTCGCGAACTCGATTTCTACAAAATGACGAAAAAATGAATTCAATTCGATTCAAATTCAGGAGAGAAATCATCAGCTTTAAATCACTAAATCACATTTAAAACCATGGCACAAGACTTACCACCAGTCGGAGGCTACGACCCTATCCAATGGAAACGTAACTTACCTTCAAGAGGCATCCGTCCTGCCTATTTCCTCGCTGGGACATTGCTGGTGATGGGGTATGGCTGGTACAGAGTTGTTCAGGGGATCCAAGAAAGAAGAGAATTGCACCGTGAGAAGATCTGGGCTAGGATCTATATGACCCCGTTGCTTGTGGCTGAGACGGACAGAGACAGCGTGAGACGGTTCTATGCTGACAAGGAGCGTGAAGCTGAGATTATGAAGGATGTTGATGGTTGGGTGCCTAAGCAAAGTGTTTACAACGATGGGAGATTCCGTAATCCAGTGTACACCTGGGTTGGCAGCAGCAAGACATGATGAACTCTATTTATCACTTATTTATCTATTTATTATCTATTTATTACTTATTTATTCTATGAGAAAACATGTTTTTATTTCATTTTGTAGTGTTCAGGTTTTCCACTTCACGAAAAAAAAAATTGTAAACATGTCATCAACAATCAACTTGATTCAAACCCAATTGAACACCACCTCAAAATGGGCACAATAAACTTGAAAGACAGCTGGACACTCATCTTGATCTCGGTGAGAGTATGGTGTGTTTTCTACTCCATAATCCCTGATTGTGATGAAGGTTAGTACAATTCCTTCCCTCTATTATTATGACCCAACTAACATTTTCCAAAAAGTATTCAACTATTATGAACCATTGAATTTCCTTCTACGAGGATTTGGTAAAGAAACTTGGGAATACTCACCAGTCTATGCTATAAGATCATGGGCATACCTACTTCCCTACTCAATCCCACTATTCCCAATCACCAAAGCCATTGATACATTCCAACTACAACCACAAATTGCATTTTATTCAACAAGATTACTTGTTGTTTCATTCACATTATATTCAGAACTACACCTTTATGGGACTTTGAAAAATTCAATAGATTTCGACTTATCTGGGCTCTACATACTATTTTCAGCTTTATCACCAGGAATGTCCCATGCTTCAGTGGCTTTATTACCTTCAAGCTTTGCCATGAATTGTACATGTCTCGCCATGAGTAATTTGATTAAATATTTCCACAAAAGGGCAATGAAGAATGCATTACTCGTGACTTTTTGGTTTGCAATTGGTGGGTTATTTGGTTGGCCATTTGTTTTGATCCTTGCAGTTTTACCAACTCTTGTTGTGATCAAGCAGAATATTCACATTTTCAAATTGTTTAAAAGATTTGTTGGGTGGTCAATCTTTATCGTTTTAGTATTGATTGGTATTTGTGTGGAAATTGATTCACAATTCTATCAGAAGACCGTTTTGGTTCCATTAAACATCGTTTTATATAATGTTGTGTTTGCTGATGAAAATGCAGGTCCAAATATCTTTGGTGTGGAACCATTATCTTATTATATTATCAATTTATTGTTGAATTTCCATCTTTTGGCTATATTGGGTTATATTGGTGTTGCTTTAGTTCCATTATTAAGCTCAATCATTTCAATTTCCAAAAACAATAAGTTATCATCATTGGAAACATTGACTATTTTATCTCCAATAGTAGTTTGGAGTGGGATTTTCTTCAGTCAACCACATAAAGAGGAAAGATTTTTGTATCCAATATATTCAATAATCATATTATCTGCAAGTTTTACAACTAGATATATTTTGGAATCAATTTCAGTTGCTGTGAATAAATTCATTAAAAAACCAGCAAAACTTGGAAATTTGTTTTACTTGATTGGATTATTTTCAATCCTCGCAAACGTTAAAATCATTTCAATCCTTAGAATCAATTCATTATCAAGTAATTACATTGCACCATTGAATGTTTATAATCATATCCCTGCAAATGCTAGTGGTAATTTATGTGTTGGTAGAGAATGGTACAGGTATCCAAGTTCATTCTTCTTACCAAAAGACTTGAGACTACGTTTTATTAAATCAAATTTTGATGGTTTATTACCAGGTGATTTTAATGAAACTTTATCCACTTTAGATTCAATAAGTTCAATCCCACCAAATATGAATAATTTAAATAAATTTGATCCATCAAAATTATTTGAATTTGATCAATGTGATTATGCTATTGATATTAATCAACCAATTGATCAAGAAACAAATGAAATCGGGTTCATTGATGAACAAAATAATGTTAGAAAGGGTTGGGAATTGATTCATTCTGAACAATTTTTAAATAATCCAGAAAGCGTAGGTCCTGCAAGAATCTTGAAATTTCCAAAACCTTTCCCACAAATCCCTGGTTCTGAATTGGTTTATCATCAATACAACTTGTATAAAAAAAAATAATGATACTACACATCAATATGATCTATAAAATGAGAAATTGTATTCTCTCTAATATACATGTATAGAATTAAAAAGGTATTAGTTGACAGGTTTTGACAACATTGATTCTCTACCTGGACCGGTACCAACCCATTCAATTGGAACACCAAGATAATCTTCAATGAATTTCAAATATTTTTTGGCATTTTCTGGTAATTCATCATATTTTTTAATTTGAGTAATATCTTGTTCCCAACCTGGTAATGTAACATATTCAACTTCAACTTTACCCAATTTATTTAAATCTTCTGGGAATGAATTTAATTTATGACCATTTAATGAATATGAAACACCAACTTTAATATCTTTAAAAGTATCCAAAACATCCAATTTAGTGATATTTAATGATGTATAACCATTAATTAAAGTTGAATATTTTAAAACAACTAAATCTAACCAACCACAACGACGCTTTCTACCAGTGGTGACACCATATTCAGCACCAATGTTTTGTAGTTTTTCACCATCTTCGTTCAACTGCTCAGTTGGGAATGGACCTTCACCAACTCTTGTTGTATAAGCTTTAACAACACCATAAATGTTTTTAATAGCTTTTGGTGGAATACCCAACCCGGTTAAAACACCACCGATACCTGTAGAGGATGAAGTAACATATGGATAAGTACCAAAATCAATATCCAACATAAGAGCATTAGCACCTTCAACCAAGATTTTTTTATCTTTTGATAGGGCATCATGCATAAATTCAATTGAATCAACAACATGAGGTTTTAATAATTCTTTATATTTTTTATATCTTGATAATTCTTCCTCAATATCATATTCAAATTCACCATATCTTTGCATTCTTGTTGTTACTAATCTTCTATATCTAGTTTCAAATTCACCCCAAGCTTCAGATTCATCGTTAACTAAATGATGAACTCTAATACCAGATCTTGAAGCTTTTGTTGAATAAGTTGGACCAATACCTTTACCAGTTGTACCAATTGATTTCTTATTTTCAGATAATTCAGCTTCTTTTAATTTATCAGTTCTTTGATGGAAATCGAAAACCAAATGAGCTCTTGAAGAGATAAATAATCTATCTCTACAATGTAATCCTTTTTTTTCCAAGTTTTCCAATTCTTCAAATAAGGAAGGAACATGAACAACAACACCTGAACCAACTAAGTTTTGACATTTTGGGTTAACTAAACCTGAAGGTAACATATGGAAATCATATTTGACACCATCAACAACAATAGTATGACCAGCATTATTACCACCTTGACATCTGGCACAAACATCGATATCTTCACACAAGATATCAACTAGTTTACCTTTACCTTCATCACCCCATTGGGAACCAAGAACAACGTCAGCCATGATTAAGAACTTTTATCTAAGATATTTCTATTGTAATCAACCAAGTATAGGATACTAAAGTTAATGAACGAATACACGTTACCAACTCAAATGGAAATATTCAAGGGTAAAAAAATTTTAAGCAGCACCAAATCCTTTTATGGGAAACAGATGCACCGAGAAAATGACTCAGTGTGTGTGCCAGTTGATGGACTGGTTAAATCAAACTTGACCAAGGTTAAAGGAGCCCTCCGCGAAATATTGATTGATTTTAATTTCGTCTCACTGACTCTGAAACAGGAATAGGATTCTCAGAGAGATACAATTAATTTGATAGGATTGATGGTTATAAATACAAAAAAGTTTTATATAGAATTTTATACAAATCTAATCTACGGAACTTAAATCAAATACCCTTTAAATCTGAACAACTCAATCTCACACTGATCACCACGAGTTTGACTCTGTGAAGTTGAGAATTGCTTTGATGTTGGCCCAAAAGCAAAAAAGCAAAACATAACGACACGTGATAAAATGGCAGATTTGCAAAACGCATTCGCGATTGTCTTTTTTGGTAAAGGGCCACGCACAAGCCAATTTTTTTTGGCGCTGGTTTTTATTAACTAGAATTAAAAAGTTTATGTTGACATAATTCAAGTAATTTTAATTGGATTGGATAACCTTGGAGTATTTGACCATGGCCTCAAAGCGCTCTGGTGATAGTGGCTCGGGGAACGTTGACTCAAAAACTTATAGAAAGTTGAAAAGAAAACAGTCTAGACAGATCAGATCAGAAACTAATGATCCAGGTATGTAATACGCTTTGTAAACTCATTTTGACATTGAAACTAACCTTCCAAAAGCTTTGAATAAAGATGGTGTCCTAAACGTACACGATTTCCTCAAATCTAGAAAATATGAAATCAATGAATTGGAAAAAGCTCAATTAAATTCAAAATTTGCTTCATCAACAAGAACTTTCCAAAGTTTACCTAGAAAATTAAGAAGAAGAACCGCATCACATAATGTCAAAAGGATACCCAAGAGACTAAGGAACAGGGCAATAAGGGAGATGGCTAACGAATCTGGAGGTGTGAAGAAGAAAAAACTGAGAGGTAAAGAATTATACAGGGCAAGAATCGCTAAAAATTTATTGAAAATAGCTGCAAGGGCTAATAATCTAATGAAATTATTACCAGCTGACCAAAGATTATCTTCAGGTAAGTTGAAAATAAGACAAAGAATTAAAACATTAAATGAACAAATCAAAAATAGTAAAACCAATTCTGGTAACTTTATTAAAATTAACAATAATGTTGGTTCTTATGACAATACTGCATTAAATCAATTAGCATCACTACCAATTGGGAAGATTAAATATATGAAAAGACAAAGAAAGTTCACTTGGTTATCAACTCATGTATGGCATGCTAAAAGGTCACACCTGATTAAGAGATGGGGGTTCCAAATTCCTTTGAAACCAACTCAAAAGGCTTTTAGACTGTCTCATAGAAATTTCAATTTAACTGGTGGTATCACTTGGGATAAAAGTTATATAAACACATTAGTCATTCAAACCGATAACATCCAATCAATTGCCTCTTTGTTATCACAATTGACTAATGGTAAAGCTACTGGTAAAAGATTTTTACAAAATGGTGCAATTTATGAAGGTTTAATATATAAGGAACTTGAAGTTTTAGGAGATGGAACAATTCTTTTCTTTAAAAATGAGCAAAACAATGCTAAAAGACTGGTTGTTAGACTGCATCCATCCATTTATGAAGACATCTTCAATCATTTATTACAAATCAAATCAGAAGATGTTGAAATCATTGATAATAGATATGCAATAGGAAGTATTGAAGTTGGTGGTCCAATATCATTACCATCTTTAGCCACAATTTTAAAACCAAGTGACCCTAAAGCTGAGGAATCTAAGATCTTTGGGAAGCTTTGTACAGAAAGCACTTTACCAGATAATACTGTTTTCACATATCAAGCAATTGACCCAAGATTGGCAAATAGAAACAAACCAAGACCTGCACAAAACACTGACATTTTTGATACCCTAATAGAAATGAAGACTTCAAAATCTAATATAAACACAAATGTGGTGGAGAGTTTGTTAACATCAGAAGGAAGAACTAACTCATATAAAGATCAATTATCATTGAAACAAGTGGCCATAAAGAAAGATCAAGATGAAATTAAAAACCCTTCAAGTTTCCCAGTTGTTATTTATAAATCCTCATCAAATAATTGGACTGTATTATTACCATGGTACTGGGTCTTACCTGTATGGCATGCCATTAATCATATTGCACATATGAATCATGGTGGGTTATTACAATCACATCAATTGAAATTTGAGCAACACAAACTTTATTTCCCAGATGATTATCCATTCACAAGATCAGGATTTGTGGAGAATTTATTAGCATCAAAACAGAAAACTGCAAAATGGGAAAAAAAACCAATCTCTAAAAGAGTCAATTATGCAAAATTGAAAATTTCTAAAAATGATTTACAAACAGGTGAATTGGGTGATCCATTTAGTGCTGATTGGAGATATTTACAAATTTTAAAATTTGGGTTATCACAAGTTAAATTAGATAAAAGTACAAGAACATCTTCATGGAATTCAAAATTTGAACGTGATATTGAAGAACCTCATGATGTTTATAATTTTATCCAAGATGTCAAGAAATCGGATAAAGAGGCTGATGCTCGTGGTGAAACTTTAATCAATCCAATCAAATTATTAAATGAATTGGAAGAACCAAAAATTCCTGAATCTCCAAATGATCCATTACCTGTTGTTCCAATCAAGATTGAATTGGTTGGTAGAGGTTCCACTGCAGATAATGCTAGAATTTATTCCATCTCTGAACCATCTTTATCAGATTGGTTAAAAGCTACACGTGCTAAAAAGGCAACTGGTAGAAAAGTTAATGAGTATCCAGATATGCCAAATTCTTCAAATTTGATTGGGTTCATAACAAGTGGTAGTTATAGTTTAACAAAGGGGTTCAATACTGGTGTTGGTGCAATTGATGCAAATTATGCTAAACTACAACCAAATGATAGCAAAAAATATTGTATCGTTAGAAATGTTGGAACTGATTATGGACGTCTAGCAACGTGGGATGTTGTTCAGACATAGAAAAAAACTACATCAAGGGTCATAAAAAACATAGACACATTCAATATAACTATTTAGTGTTGTAAGTAAACTTCAGATTTTGTGAAGCTGCAATTTCTTTTAGTTTCTCATCATTGACATCTTTATCCGTTATACGTAAAATGTATAAACTGAACAGTCTCACTAATTGATCAGTTGTATAATTTGTAGCTTCCACTAATTCTTCTAAAACTGCTCCATTTTTCTGTAAGAAAGTTGTAGTTAAATTTGTAATTTCCCATGATGATTTTTTTCTTAACCCATATTGATAAATCAAATTCTTAGTCTTTGGTAATCCAAACTCTTGATAAAAATGATCAAAAAATTTCATCTTTTCTTGTGCATCTTTATCAGTTTTCCATAATCTCTTCAATTGATTCTTGATATCACCAATTGAACATTCATGATTCTTCTCCAATAGCTGAATACGAGCAGCCTGTGTATTGGTAACTTCAGCTTTGAAGATAACTTTAGCACAAGTATGACAATGATGTTGAATCATACCACCATGTGAATAATCTGTCTTTTTGGCTGCAACGATAACTCTATTGCGCAAACAGAAATAGTAATAAGCATGGTCCAATAACGTCTCAACATTGTTGTAAGCTTTACCTTGTGCGAAATTCACGGCAACTGAAAGACCATATTCTGAAGCGTGTAAAATTGATAAACATTTGGAAGTAGTTTCAAATTCTTGGAAAGATTTTGGTTGAGAATCAGTTGATTCGGCAATTCTAGGTCTTTTTGGTTCAGAAGCTTGACTATCTTCAAGTGGCCTTTTCTGTGAGGAGTTGATAGATGACTGTTTAGAAGCTATGCTATTTTCTGTAGTTGGTGGTTGGATATTTTCTTTCTCAGAGCCGCTTGATTGAGTTGTTTGTAATGGAGCTGGTCTTGCTAATGTTGAATCATTGGTTTGAGGTGCTGGATTTCCAATTTCTTGCTCTTTATTTATTGGATTAGTTGTATTATTTAGGTTTGCATCTCCAATTGATTTTTCTGGGGTAGCATAATTACTTTCATCACTTTCATTATCAGAGACCTCAGTTCTCTTTGTTGAAACAGGCAGGTTATCATTTGGCAGATAGAATGATCTCTTTGGTTTACTTTGACTAGAAGTTGAAGATCCTGAACTTGTGGTCTTTGTAGCTAAATTTGATGTTGGTGTATTTTTAACAAAAGGTGAATTTGAGATGGTTGTGATGTTACCAGCACCATTGTTAGAATTAGGAGCAGCAGAATTACCTGTTCTGTTGAGTGGTGTCAATGGTGGTGTATTATTTGGTGGTAATTGTGTCGTGTTTGGCAAGTGATGGCCTTTTTCTGTTCTTTGGTTGAGGGCATTGATAGAAGGAGAATTCATGACAGGAACATTGTTCTTTGGAGGTTGTAGTGATGTTCCATGTGAAGGACGGTTTTGAGGAGGCTTGAACTGATCGGAGGAGGTATTCTTCTGTCTTGATTCCTGTTCAGTTGGTGCAATCGGTGGTTGTACTTGAGGTAACATTGGTGATGGTACAGGTGCTGTAACTGGAGCACCAATAGGTGGAGCTGGAGCTGGAAATGGGGCTGCTGCTGGAAATTGATTTGGAGCTGGTACTGGAGGTATTGTTTGACCTGCAATAGCTGGTGAAGCTTGAGGTGGAGCTGGTAGACCATAAAAAGCAAAAGGTTGAGTATTATTGAGAGGAGCATCCTGATTCAAATCACCTTCAACAAATTCCATAAAGGCAATGCCATCTGAGAAATGATACATTCTCCCAGTGGGAGTATTTGACAGTAGAACCTGTTCATATCTTGCCAATAGACGCAAAGCTCTTTCCCTAACAACTTCACTTTGTTGTAATTGGCGCTTCAATGCAAGTTTATCCTCCACAAGACTTTCGATAAGGCGCTTATTCTGCTTGAATTCAGTCAAGTCAATTCCGTTTTGAGCTGGTGATCCTGACATCTTGAGCAACACTTTTATCGATGGTGATTCTTTCAAGCAAGTATGTTATTCAATTGTTTATGTTGTTATTTTTTTATTCAAACGCGAAATACAAAAAAAGTCGCGTCGGTGTTGGTAGAAAAGAAAAGACATCCATATAGTGGTAACTGGCAAATGTACAATACTGGTTCAGATCAAACTGAAGACTTATCAACAGAAAGCCAGATATGCTCAAACAATTGATTCATGATAGGCTGTGTATGTTGCAGACGTGGAATTGGTCCAAATTACACCAAAAAGAACAGATCCTCCTCTCACAGTCAAACAAGAATGAGCAATTTGGAATTGAAAATAGCACAATAGCACTATTCAATTGTATTCGTTGATAATTCAATCTAATAAGAATACATCAGTTAACCATTGTTAAATCTAGGTACTAATGCTTTATAATATGCCCTATGTTTTGGTTTTGACGGGCGTGAATATGAGGGTAACCCCCTTGAAAAAAACTATAAAAGGGCCCGAATCCGCTTTGAAAACTTTGTTTTCCCTTACATTTTTTTTTCTTCATACTTACCTTAAGACGTCGCCAGAGATCAAGAAGTCTTGGTGATCAGGTATACTTGTTTGCATTGCACAGCGCATCCTGTATATTTGCTGACATTCTCCTTATGGAGGATGGGTGGGTCTTATAATTTTTGATTTCACCTCTCCTTGTCTTTATGATTTGGATTTCACACCCAAAGGTATTTAGGAGGACGTCTTACTCCTTCATGCCTGTTGCTCAGGTATTTGATTGACAATTGTTATTTCTTTACTGAAGCACCCTCTTTTCCATTTTACTAGCCATCAGAAGATGGATTGAAAAGGAATTGATACAAAATCAAATCTGTTGCTTTTCGTGTCGGTGATTTGCTTCGACGTTACACACTTTTAAATAACTCGTACACATGTAAATCAACTACGCAACGGGCATGTCCTATCATCGGTGTATCCCTTTCTCTTTTGATTGTACAATCATGTTTATAATTGAAATTTGGATCTCGCCGAAGTCTTTGATGATGAATTCAAGTTTACTTGAAGTTTTTTCCATCAAACTTCGTTCCGCGGACCGGTGGCTTTTGAAAATTTGCCACGGGTTCACCTACGGCAAACTAAAAATTTGAATACGACAAACATCAACAAGACGAAAAAAAGATATAAAGCTCTGTGTTTGCTCCAGTTTTACACCATATTCACAGATGCTTTGAAGAAGTTTGGAACTCTTGTTATAATGACTGTGCCTATCTTCAACAAGCAATTTACTCCAGCCAAAGCTACATTATACTATGGGAATTTCATTCACACACCTAAACTAGGCGCTATCGAAGTGTTTACAAATTCTGGTGCACTTGTTGATAAAGATGGTTTCATTAGCAAATTTTATGCTGATAAGACTTTAAATGAAATACTCAAGCTGATAGATGATACCACTGCTGATGTCGTTGACATATCCGCTAATGCCAAATCATTCTTTTTCCCAGGTTTCATTGATACCCATATTCATGCTCCACAATACCCAAACAATGGAATCTTTGGTTACTCCACATTATTGGATTGGTTAACTACTTATACATACCCATTAGAAGCTTCACTGAAGAACTTGGACAAAGCTGAATTAGTTTACAATAAAGTCATCACTAGAACTGTTGCTAATGGTACAACATGTGCTGCTTATTATGCCACGATCGATACAGATGCAACCAACCTTTTAACAGATCTTGCCCTTCATCATGGCCAAAGAGCATTCATTGGTAAAGTTTGTATGAATGATAATGCTCCAGATTATTATATTGAAACTTTAGAAGAGTCAAAAGAAAGCACAATGGAAGTTATTGATCATATTAAACAAGTTGATCCGAAGAATGAATTAGTTGCTCCTATATTAACACCAAGATTTGCTCCATCGTGTACTTCAGAACTTCTCAACTGGTTGGGAGATTTGAAAAAAGAACATCATTTACATTCACAAACTCACATTTCTGAGAATAAAGGTGAAATTGAATGGGTTGCGGAATTATTCCCAAATTCAAAAAGTTATGCTGATGTTTATAATGATCATGGCCTTTTAGATGATAAAACTATTTTGGCACATGCTATTCATTTATCTGATCATGAAAAGGATCTAATCAGATCAAAAGGATCGGGTATTTCGCATTGTCCTATTTCAAATAGTGCTATAACTTCGGGTGAGGCAAGAATTAGATGGTTATTGGATAATGATATCCCTGTTGGATTGGGAACTGATGTCTCTGGTGGCTTTTCGCCTTCTGTTTTATCCACAGCTCGTCAAGCTTTATTGGTTTCAAGACATTTAGCTATGAAAACCTCTGATCATAACAAATTGTCAGTGGAAGATGTATTATACTTAGCTACAGTTGGTGGTGCAAAAGTTGTTGGGTTAGATGATAAGGTTGGTCTTTTCAAAGAAGGTATGAAATGGGATGCTCAGCTAATTGATTTAAAAGCTAAAGATTCTCAAGTTGATGTCTTTGAATGGCAAGTTCCAGAAGAGACAGAATCCACTTCAAAAGATGATTTCGTCAAGTTTCAAAACATGGTTGCAAAATGGTTATTTAATGGTGATGATAGAAACACCACAAAGGTTTGGGTAAACGGTAGACAGGTTCATGAACGTTTATAATAATTTAAATAGAAAGGCTACATTACAAATACATTCATTGTAGTAAATCAACATTAACCATTAACAATAGACAAATTGTTCTCTAATCTTTTTTTTGTGCATAATGATACAAGTTTTAATAGAATGCTGGGGCATATAGTAACGGTAGATTTGAGTACTTTTCTTGCCATTCTGTCAAAATATCAAGAATCTTATCTTCAAAAGGTACACTATCCTTATGAGTCTTTGATGCTTCTGAAGCTTCTGCTAATTTGCTAGCAAGCTCTAAAATCCCTTTACCACCAGCTCTTGCGTTTTCATCATCATCCTTAATATCCACATTAATAACATGAACAACTTTATTTAGATTACCACCTCTATGTAATAAATCTTCACAAACTGAATCAAAACATCTTTCTTCACAAGTAAACACAAAGTCAAATGTCTCTCTACCCTCGTGCCATCTTTGTGGTGCTTTTTTAATCTTTCTATTTCTATCCAACATCCTCAAAATACCATTAGCTTGGTATAGTTTTGGGTCTTGCGCTTCCAATTCTTTGTATATTTGATCATAAGGTGTTCCGAATGGGTAAACATTTGGTTTATCAATACTTGGACCAGGAAGCCTCACTGCTGAACCGGTACCATATGACGACACGGTGAACCCATTATCTTTTAAAAGCTTGTGAGCAGCCATGGAACTACATAAAAGTGTTAGTTGCCAGATTTGATTTTTTGCCACGACAATGGAAACATACCGATTATTGTTGACTGCACACACCGTACAAAACTTTAGTTCACTCATCTTCTAGTTTATATTAATGGTCAAAGTCTATTTCAAAGTTTATTCAATGATGAAGATTCCTGGAAAGATTTCGAAATAAGTTTATGTTCACCAGCTTCAAAAATCAATGGTGGAAAAATCGAAAATTTACTATGATGATTATGTAATCACAAATCCAAAACCATAAGACTGAACAAAAGTACTACAATCACTATAAACACAATAAAACCTTCTCTATGTAATAATCAATGGTTGAATAGATAATGAGACCAGCCCAATTCAATCTAATTTCAAAACAAATTGAATCAGTCAACTTGAAGATTCCCAATCTTCTTGAAAAACAGTTTCTGAAACAGTGGCTGGGGATGAAGAATCAATCTCTGAATTTTGGACAACATACGGTTCTTCATCAGCTTTCACACTGGTCATGTCATCAACTGTTTCTTCCGAAATGTTACCCACCACCCCGACTGAACTGGTACCAATGTTTTCGTAATCATCTTTTATTGAGGTGGAATAATTTTCAAAAGACTCTGTTGTGGTATCAAAACTTCCAGCTATAGCCTTTTGTTCTTCAGTATTCAGTGGAGTTTTTGTTTCAATTTCCCTTGGGAGAATTATCACTGAGCCATTTGCTATAGTTCCAGATGGGTCAATACAATTGGAAATTTCGACACTTGAGGTCTGATTTTGTCCAATTTGCGCTAATGGATCAGCAACAGCTTGACTTTCATCAACCTGCTCAAACTCTTCATCTTCTGGTAAGTCTTCATACTCTAAACCAACGTCAACAAAATCATCGCCATTCTTATCATAAACAACAAACGATGGCTTCCTCTTGGAAAAATCTCTAGGGGTATGATCAGGGGATATACGAACAACACTATTTTTATTTTCAGCATCTTGGATCTTTTGCTTCCAATCCAGCCACTCATGCTCATCTTTTATCAAAAATCCTAATAACATAGATGGGTCAACCTCAGACAAATGAATTTTTCTCAACTTCTTGGTGTGAACTGATTGGATATCAAGTGAAGACACTATTTCTGTACTTTCACTGACAGAGTTTTCCAACTTATCCTCGTGAAGTAAAGCCTGTTGGGGAAAATGTGGATCAAGGTAAAATAGATAATCCCCTTGAAAGCCAAAAAAATAATGTGATGAAGATGGTCTTCCACCAGATATACCGACACTTTCAGAAGATTGTAAAATGGACTTCAAGCTATTCCAATACAGTTTGTTGATGCTTTCAACTCCCAATCTAACACCTAATAATATGAGAACAGGCTGAAACACTCCGGTGTCATCTTTAGCAACTTTGAAAACATCATTTTCATAAATATCACCGCTATCAGAACCAATATAAACAGTTAATCCTGAATCAAAATCGTTACACAATGCTTGAATGCTTCTGGCAGCAGCTGATGGACCAAACCATTCACCTGCCTTTTTATTTGACAAAATTCTTCCCTTATCAACAATCCTATGTATTGAAAAGGGATGTGAAGGGCAATCAATGAACCAAGAAACAATCTGTTCGTGTTTTTCATTTGCTTCTTCGCTAAACCTCCATTGGCGCCCAAGATGTAAATTGAGGAGTGCATTTGCTAACAACGTCTGACCAGTTCTAATCATACATCCCCATCCGCAATCTGTTGTGAAGTATTCACTGTTCAAGTCATAATTCTGTCCTCTAATCAAGTTATGTAATGAGATTGGTGACGGTCCATCTTCGTCACGATTTATTGGTGCAAATTTTGTCCTATAAGTAAGCCATATTCTTGTGTAAACATCATCGATAAACTCCTGTGGCCATATATTTGACTCTTTTTCTTTCTTGATGGAAGGGGTGTTATTACCTGTAATTCCAAAGCTTTGGAAATAATTTTTGAATTCACTTATTGATATATCAGCTTGATGTGCTTTTTCTGGGGTTTCATTTGGTCTTGTTTCAGCGGATGTGTCACTTTGATCATCTTCTCTGGGGCTATCCTGCTTGAAGCTGTATATGTTCCCTAAGACCACAATTGGGTTCTCATGATCTGTATTCTCTAAGTCTTTATCCCAAAAGAGCTGCACAACTCTTTGAAAACCACTGCCTGAAGACATCTTTCTTTGTAACCTAAACCAAACAACAAACGAAGGCGTCTACCAATATCTCGATCGCCACTTAACCCAGCCCAGTCCCTATCAACTTCTTATAATCTCAGCCTTGTGTATCCTCCAAGGGCTCAATGAAATCTGCTGTGATGATCTATGCAATTCACAGGTTCCACTCAAAGGCTGTTCAGTTTGAATTAAGCGGTTCTGTTTTTGCTGTTCTGTACTCTGATTGATTATGCGAAATTCCATAGATAAAGATTTGGTCATGTGATGAAAAACGTGATGTTAGGGGCACTCACTTTGGTAACTTGTCTCTACAAATCTTTTCTACCATTAATCTCACGTTTCACCTTCTAAATCACATCAACACACTTTTGAGTTGTAATTGAATATTTTAGAAATGCCAAAGCGTGGAAGAGGTAGAGGTGGTTCTAGAGGTGGAAGAGGAAGACCTGGCAGAGGCGGTCGTGGAGGCTACATCGGTGGTAAACACAACAAGTACAACAAGAAGAAGAACCGCAATACCAAAACCATAGATGGTGATCATGTTTGGCCTAGTTCTCAAAGAGAGTTCCCAGAGTTGCATGACTTGAGTGATGCAGTAGACTTCTTGTTACCATCCAATCCAGAACACTCTCTACGGGCTGCAGCTGCCAGAGGTTCTAAACGTCGTTTTAGATTACAAGATGAAGCACTCAATACAGAAGAAAATATGGAGAATACAATGAAGCTTCCACTAAGGAAGAGACCAGTTGAGTTTGTTAAAGCTTCTACATTTGATCCATCTAATGATATCATAAGGAAGCTCAAAGAAAAAGAAGATTACCTTGAAAAAATAAATAAAAATGAAGTTTCATTTGTCAAGACGGAGGCAAACGATAATAATAATAGAAATGATGAATTTGAGGATGATGATCAAGATGAAGGATCCGTTAATGCAGTTGATGTTGAGATGATATCTGATGACAATGAAGCACCAGCTGTTGTGGAGGATGATGGGGAGTTACTCGATCCTCCTAAAGTTGCTGTTGAAAAGATCGAAGTTAAAGATATACCAATATTAAAGGAAAAAAAGACAATTATAAAAAACAAAGTAGAGTCTGTTCCAGATGATCAATTGTTTTTCAAAGATGAAGAAGGAGACAATAATATTAATAAAGATGTTAGAGTGGTTAAAGTTGATGAACCTTATCAACAAATAATACCCCCATCTGGTGGTGCAAATACAGAATACAATCCAACCATTTCGGTGGGTCATGTTTTGCTGTCTACATCTCAAGCTTCAAATGGTGATGTTCAAACATTTTTGCCTGCTGGAAAATCAAAAACTAAGGACATTGATCTCGATCAGTCGATATATGAATTGGATGAAGATGATGAAGATTTACTTGACCTGAACAAAACACAAAATAAAGATCTGTATCAATCTTATAACAGATATATATCACGTGTGATGCAAAATTTAGCAGACAGTGATGAAGAAGATGATGAAGATTATGATGATGGTGATAACGAGGATGATCTAGAAGATACCAAAGATCTTGATCAGGATATGTTTGCAGAGTTGGATGAAGACTTTGAAGAGGAAGCTAAATTCATTGCTGGCTCCGGTTTCGAAGACGAGGATAGTGACAACCAGCCTACCACTAATGATGGAACAACAACTAATAATTTTGGAAAACTCAATTTGAAGGAAAGCGAAGATCAAAAGGAAGATAATGATCCTGAATACGGTTTCCTCCCAGAAGATTATGAGTCCTTCGATAATTCATCAGTCGATGTGATCAATATAAGGTATGGGGCAGGTTCTAATCAATATTTTATGAAAAGTTTTATGTTGACTGGATCTTATGACTTTTCGTGGGTTGATCAAGATATGTTTCAAGACTTTTTGATTGAAAATGGTATGCCGGAACATAGATTGAATGCTTATTTCAAGCATGTTCAAGGTCAACTTGCACCTCCTGAAGAGCCTGAAGAGAAAGATTATGATATTCCCTTCAGTGATAGTGATTCAGACTCTGAAGAAGAAATAGGAAATGATCAGGATGATTATGATGATGAAGGCTTAGATGAACTGGTTAAGTACACTACAAAGTATGATGGTGTTAGACAGGCTGAATACGAAACAAAGACACTTAAAACAAGAGGTAAAGGTAGAAAGAAAGAATTAGATCTGGACCATATTGCAGATGATGACTTGCGTCAATCCTTAGCTGATCAGTATCAAGCACAAAGACACAATAAAAAAGGCAAGAAAAGAGATAGAGAAAGCAATGTTGCAAGAGAGCATTACACTTCAAAAGATATTTCTTTGAAATATCCATACACTTTATATGTTAATGATTTCCGTACCGAATTTGAAGAATTTTTACATGATTCAAAAAGAAATGCATTGACTTTCCCACCATTAGACCCTCATGGTAACAAAACATTGATGAAGTTTGCATATCTGTACAACATGAAGTCAAGAAAATTTGGTCAAGGGAAACAGCAACATGTTGTTGCAGTGAAAAACAAGAGAACATTCCATTCAATTCCAGATTACCATTCAATTGGACTGCTCTGTAAACAAAGACCGGTCTTCAATAGAATTGATCAAAAGAGACCAAGAGTTGAAATTGAAGCTGAAGAATCCAAGTCATCCAGAAGAGGTAAACCAAGCAAGGCACATGTCAAAGAAGGTGATATTGTGGGTGCTGATGCTCCAGAAATTTCTAGTGACAACATCGGTAGACGTTTATTGGAGAAACTTGGTTGGAAGTCAGGTCAAGGTCTTGGAAGTGATAATAGAGGTATCCCAGAGCCTGTTATAGCAAAGGTCAAAAAGACCAAGTTGGGTCTACGTTGAGAAATCTTCGTTGATAATGAAACCTGAGTTTATAGAATGCTAATATCTAATTACAAATTTTAACGTTTCTTCTTTCCTGACTTCTTCTTTGGTGCGGCAGCATGTCCTGTAGAATTAACATGTTGAAACAACTTATTTCTTGAAGTAAATTGAGCATTACAAACTGAACATTTTTCAGACCCTATTGTTGTATCTTTAGGTTGGGCTGATGGTGGTGGAGTCTCAGATGCAGAAGTGTCTGCTGTTGTGACTTTTTTGCCTTTTTTCTTCTTCTTGTTCTTGTTTACGCTCCACTCGTCCTCTGATTCCTCTTCTGCTAGAGATACCCCTGTTTCTAACGCTGCAGCAAGTTTCGCTAGTTCATCAATCTCTTCTTCAGACTCCTCCTTGAGTATGGGTTTATTTCTATTATATTTTTGTTTCTTCTTCTCCTTCTTTGACAGTTTCTTTTTTGGGATATCTTCTTCTGTTGATTCTAAATCACTCTCTATATCATCATCTATTTCCAGATCTTCATCTTCGTTTTCTTTTGCTGGTCCCTTTTCAGCGTCCAATTCGTTATTCACTTCACTTTTAGTTAGTGGAGCACTCTTTTCATCTTCATAATCAGAATCACCAAGATCTTTCAATTGCTCTTCTATCTTCCTTATTTCTTCATCTATCTCATCTGCAGCACCTGGCTCACCACTCAAGTCCTCGTTATTACTTTCATCTTCATCTGTATAGTCTTCATCTGCCGTATCAAAGTCACTCTCATCAGAAACAGGATCTATTCCTAAAACAATACCTTCCTGTTTCATTTCCCACTTCAGTTTAGCAAGTAATTTCTTGTGCCTTTTGCTAGTTTCATGAGTCTGGAACTGTTTCTCAGTTTTAAATACTTTATCACAAATAACACATTCGAAGACTTGAACGTCACCATCATCTTCACTGGCTTCTTCATCACCTGAAACAAAATGGCTTTCAATTTCCTGAAACTCAAGGTCATCAATCTGTTGCCAATTTTGAGCTTCATATTCACCCCTTTTCGATGCATTAGCGGCACGATCTTTGGCAATTTGTTTGCGAAGCTCTTCTTGATTTTTTCTTTTCTTTTCTTGTTCATATGCAGCAGCTCCTTCTTTCACTCTTGGGTCTCGTTTCTTCAAGAATGAAACAAAGCTTCTAATTGTTTCATTGTATTCACGACGAGCAGTATCTCTTGCCTTCTTGTTTTCTCTCTCCATTGCACGTCTAGTACGACGGTCACCAGCTGTTGAGTATCTGTATTCATCTTTCCACGAAAAAGTCTTGACAGTTGCAAATGATGACCAAACTTGATAAAACTTCCTCACTTGTGTTCCATAATCAGATTTACTTCTTCCAAACTTTGGATACATAACGTTTGTCAGCTCTGTTGGGTCATCGTCTTGATAGGTGGCATATTTATCTAAACCTTGTTGACGACCAGCTAAAATTTCTTCTGAAGCCAACTTATCAAACACTCTTCCCGCTAGTACGTACATACCAGCCATTGAATCATCAATTCTAGTGTATAGTGAAGGATCAAAGAACTTCAAGATCTCCTCTGTTGTTGTACCAGTCACCTCAGGCTCCAAATCATCACCATCATCAGCATAATAGTCATCATCTTCTCTCAATATTTGGTTCTTATGAGCATCATACCATGCTCTTTCTTGTGAATCTGAAAGCACTTCATATGCTAATCTGATCTGTGCAAAAACTTTTGTAGCGGCTTCAACATCGTCTGGATTTTTATCTGGATGGTATTGAAGTGCCTTCTTTCTATAAGCTTTTTTAAGTTCAATGTCAGTTGCAGCAGACTCCACGCCTAGCAATTCATAATAATCTGTCTTCATTGGATCATAGAAGTTCCGCTGAGGAACATTTCAATAGATGTATAGAGATTTGAATTTTTTTCAAGTATAACGTCGCAGAACATCCGAACACCATGTACTACCAGATACACTACAAGAAGTTAAAATTATCATGAAGATCATAATGATGGGTAAAGTCACATATAAAAGTCTTTGAATTAATAAATATTGGTCCTTCATTACACATTTGGCTTTAACTCTTTAAACAGAGTCTCCACGTTCTTGTACATCTGAGATGTGCATTGTCTCAAATGATCATTTCCATTCTGTTCATTTTGGAACTTTGAAATGTTGATATCCTGCTCATAAATAAGTTTGTGGAGCTTGTTTGAAAATTCACAGAGTACATCTTCACTTTCTAATAATTTTGCAATCTTTGGAATAGTTTCTTTTGTCTCTGAAAATGGTACCAGTAGATTGATCAAAATGTTTTTAATGATGTTGTGTGATTTGGACAAGTTCAATGAATCAACCAATCCAAGTTCAAGTGTATCATAAACTGATTTGCCATTGGAGCCTTTAAAGCTTAAAGATGGAAATCTCTCTGGTGTTATTTCCTCACTTGTATCACCAATCAAATCAGACAACTTCTTTTCCAAGGTCTGGATAATCTCTTCCTTCTCTTCTTTTATCTTCTGTACCTCTTTGAACTTACTTTTTGACTCTTCGGATAAAGTATTGAGCTCCTCTATTGTTGTGCTTTTAAGACTAATGACTTCTTTCAAACTCAAATTTGAATCCTTGAGAATAGATATTTCTTCTTTTAATTCTGAGTTTTGCTTTTTGACCATGGTAATATCTGCTTCCAGCGATTTGAGATCTTGTTCACCTTTCTCAAATTGCTCTTTAGTTAAAATTTTGATATTTTTATTGGACTGTTTGAAGCTTTCTAAAATCACAGATCCATTTTGTAAGTTCTGTAGATACTTTTTTAACTCTCTAAGTTCTTGAAGTTCTGTTTCATCCGCCTTGTTTTGTTTCTCTACTAAATTGACAGGAGCTGGCGACTTTTTTTGGGCTTTTGAAGGTGTTTCATCTTGAAAGCTTGGACCTCTTGTTGATTGATTTGTGTAATCATTGTCCTCATGTTCATCATCAGTTTCTTGGATGGTTTCATTAGCATTTGCAGAGAGTTTAGACAGTTTTGATTTAGCTTTCAGTATATCTTTAGGTTGAAATTTATTTGGAGGAATATCAGCAGGAGTTGATTGGGATAGTGGTGTCCATAATCTTTCAGGTGGAGGACTCTGACAATGCTTGGTCCCAGAATCCGTACTGGTAGAAACGCCAGATGATCTTTTATTAACATTGTGAAGCTTTGAGTCAAGGTATTCAGCTATCTGAATAGCGTTTTTGTCATTGAAATCAGGGATGTCCAAGTCTGTGACGGATTCATCTGACGAGTTATTACTATCATCATAACGATAAGACTCTGATTCTGTGTCTGAATGATATTTTGCCATTGCTAAGGAAAACTAGTGAAAAGAAATAAGAGGATAGCAGCTATTGTAAACGATGAGGAAATAGTAGTGTGTTCAGTCTAGTATGCACTTGGTTTCTGAATGTAGCCGACGGTGATGATTTTGAATAAATGATGATGAAAGTTGAAGTGTTGATACGTCCTTCTTTTCTTAACGGGCGTAATTTGTGGATCAAAGAATTTTGATTTCTGTGGATATTCAGTGGTTGCTTATGTGACTTTTTGCGGTTTGGGAAAAAATTATTAATGTTCAAAAAGTATGGTTTTCAAATGTACACAAAAACAAATCATGTATAACAAAAAGTTGATGTTTTTGTTTTTCGAAGAAAAAGTAAACAAAGAAACTGTGACAACCACAAAACTTTTCGCGAAGTATTGATAAGAGCACTCCCTCACCACCTTTTCGCGAATCGAATTTTTTTCTGAACTCTACAGGTGTATGTACATCATAAAATCATTGTCATCCCTCTAGAGCCCACTTTATTAGCTTTATAATTATATTGTGCTTCAAGTTATAACACTACAGTAATGAAATTTAAACTTAAAATAAATTATTTTATACTATAAACAGTTCTAGTAGCAAAAAATTCGTAAACACATGAGATAAAATTAATAAATGAACAATAACGGTCCGGAGAATTGAATAAATAGGTGGAAACGATGATTAAACTGATTCAGAAGCAGTTGATCTTTGTTCAAGAATACCTCCCTTAGCATCTTCAACGTTGGTAATAGTGGCTTTTCTTTCATCAAAGACTTCATCACCAGCAACTTTTCTTGAGTAGTTGTGTTCAGTTGGGATGAAACCAGCAGATTTCCAAGCATTTGGAACAGATTCATATAATTCATCAACAGCTTCCAATGACAAACCTTTAGTTTCATAGACAAATAAGAATGCAAACAAGATACATAAGAAGTTACAACCACCCCAAATGAAGAAAACTTTTGATTGTAATCTGGCAGAACCTGGAGCATCATCAACCAAGTATGGGGTTGCATAAGCAATGGCAAAATTCCATAACCAGTTACTAGCAGTTGAGATAGCAATAGATTTAGCTCTTGTTCTCAATGGGAAGATTTCACCAATAACAACCCAAGCATCACAACCCCAAGTAGCAGCAAAAAAGGCAATGAAGATACAGGTGAATGCAATTAAACATTTGTTAGCAGCATCTGATTTGGTAGCAACACCGATGATGGCAATCAATAATTCAGAGGTACACATACCAATAGCACCACCAATCAACATAGAACGACGACCTAAAATATCAACCAAGAAAATACCTGGAATAGTAGCAACAACGTTAACAATGTTTGTAACTAATTGAATAGTGAATTCATTTTTGATACCAGAGTTTTTGAAGAAAGTTGTACCGAAGTAGAAAATAAAGTTAATACCAGTTAATTGTTGGAAAGCTTGAATAGCAAAACCAGTGAAAATTCTTTTCAATTGAGAGTTTTTGAGTGAGAAACAATCAGCCCAGCTTGAACTACCTTGACTCATTTCAAATTCATAGTTAGCAACAATTTCACCTAATTCATCAACTAATTGAGGATGGTCAGCTGGTAATTTTCTTAATCTTGCCAATGATTTCATAGCTTCATCAGATTTACCCTTGTGAACAAAGAATCTTGGAGTTTCTGGTAAAAAGATCATACCAATGGATAAGATCAAAGCCCATAAGAATTGGATAGCTAATGGAATTCTGTATGAACCAGAATCATCTCTGTTGTGGGTACCTTTGTTGACACAAGAAGCTAATAATAAACCAATAGTGATGGCAAATTGATAACATGAGACAACAGCACCACGAATCCATTTTGGAGTAGTTTCAGATTGATATAATGGGACAGTTGATGAGACTAAACCGACACCAAAACCACCAATAACACGACCAGCAACTAATAAGTTGATATCATGAGCAGCAACTTGTAAAATAACACCAATGTTGAAAATAACAGCACAAGAAATAATTAAAGTCCAACGACGACCAATGGTATCATTCATGTAAGGAGCTAATAAAGCACCGAAGAAAGTACCAGCAGATAAAATGGAGACAATTAAAGAATGTTCAGATGATGAGAAAACACCTTCACCACCATTAACACCAGGTTGATCTTTTGGGAAATGTTTTAAAACATAAGGCATAGCTAAGACACCGGAAATTGTACCAGTATCGTAACCAAATAAGATACCACCAAAGGCAGCAAATAAACCGACAAAGACAGCCATGAAGGTAGAACCTTCAGACTTTTCCTCAGCATTGTAGAATTTCTTCACAAGATGATGATCTGCTAAACCCATTGTGAAAGTTGATTGTTTGTAATAAGATTTGAATTTGTAGTTGAAAACTTGATGATGAATTAAAGAAGTTTCTGGGATTGACAACTAGAGGAATTTCCACTCCTTTTATACATTTGATCACCTCCATCTTCAAATCTTTAGACGAATTCGTTGACTCCTCTTTCTCCATGTTTTGTTGCAACAGATCTTTTTCAAAATCACTTTCATCTGGGGTTCATGCTTCAAAAGTTTCTGTTTTCACAAGATGCACGTCCAAAATTTGAAAACCGCAAAAATTTTCAACCAATGAAAAATCCGAGATGGAAAAACTTTGGACACTCATGCAGCTCACCCCGGAAAATTTTGTTGGAATAAAGTTTCTTTGGAACATGGACAGCCCTACAAGGAGAAAAAGATAACAACAAAAGGAGCTTTTCCAAAAAAATAAATGTAACAAATGACTCCTTTGCCCCGTCCCCACTCATTTGCAGCTCTGTATGTTACACTTGAGAAATGAATCAGCAGGAAAAATAGTTTGTGGGCTCAATCGTATGTTTGCCCTAAAAACAGGTTTTTCCATGCCTAGGCTTGTACACGTACATCTCATGGTTATAATCCGAACAATATACAATATAGTCATACAAGTCTTGATCTTGGGTGAAAGAGGACCAGCCGTTAATTCTTGCAATAGCAAAAGCACACAATACTTTCAACATTTCTTATGCCAATCAATCATTATAACCTACCTAGAATGGCTACAAAATGCTTTCTAGTTTCTCTTGAACTACACAAATGAAATCCGCAGGCAGGCCCCACGCTACAGTTGATACGTCTGTATAGTCTCTAGCAACGACATATAAGGTGGTACTAACTCGAATTCTAACGTGTATACAGTTCAATAAAATTAATTTTGAAGACCACAAATAGCTTGAACAAAGTTTCCTGGCGTTTAAACTCAGGAGTGGCCACGATTGACCGCACAGCTTGTAAAGCTAATTTCTCCGGGGGACAGATTACACATAAATTGTTTTAAAGTTGGGCCAACTGGCGGCCAGCCTCCATAACTAGGGTACTCCTTCGGCACTCCACACGTTAATATGGGGATTAAAAATATTTCTCTGTCAACTATCTCCTAGGTGGACACCTTCGGTTGGAGAGGTGTTCACTGCAGTAGAGCTTGTACTAGTTCGACCTATTTCATTGAAAAGCTTCAAAAGTGCAAGCCCTGTTTTTGGCGTTCAACAAGGGTGTGGTATCATCTTTCAAGTCTATCAAGTTTAAGCCTTATACAGGTACAGTGGTCCCTTTGTATTCACTCGTACAATCGATCGGAGAATCTTTTTCGTAAAGGTGAATCAAGCTGTGTCTCGGTAAACCAGTGTGTCTTTCGAGCTTCTGTAGGACATATGATTGAAGATCATGATTCAACACTACGAACTGGCACTGGTCATTGGTGAATATGGCAGCTGAAAGTAATAATTTTTCAATATCTAAATTAAGATAGAGCCTAGTGCACATGGTGCTTCAGCTTCCAACTTTCAAGAGGTACTGTAGTCTGTAGTGAAAGCGAAATCGAAAACATCACCAGTTTCAAAGTGGAACATTAACAGTCCAAGCACCAAGCACTGCTTGTATTCTCAAACCCTAAAGTTCACCAACCAATTAAAAGTTCGGAGTTCTAAAGCTCAACCTTCAAAGGCAGTTTTTGCTTTGTGCTTTTGTTTTTCGTCACGTAAAAAAGAGCAATTTTTGTCGATCTCGGATTTTCCCCAGCTGAAAAAGAAATAAAGTTCACGAGCGGCTGCATAAATTCTCAAGATCTGGAGAAACTGGGACATGTAGTCATTTGTCCATGATTTTTCCAGGAGATGAAACATGATAAAAAATACAATTGGATCATTTGGTGGTTTTTAAAGTTGGGGCAAAATAATGTAAAATAATTGTGGAGTAGACCCATAAGGAAAATCATGAGCTTTAACCTTTAAGTCGTTGGTTTGTTGTCTGCCAGTTAGCAGTTTGAAAATCATCGTTCTTTCATGACAAGCTTGCACAGCTTGCGTGTGTGTTAAAGGAAACAGGACTCTGTATGAATATCAGACGTGTCAACCTTGACTAATTTCAGATTCATCATGTTTTTCTTGAGACTGCTAGATACAGAAATGTAAGATCAAAACCCATACGTCAGTAATCAGTACCAGTGGCACCATGGACCATGAGACGTTGCAGATGCGTTTCTGTTCTCGACGTTCAATAACTTCTGAACGTTCATGCTGGAACAACTAATGGATAAGCTTTGACTGGGGTGATTTATCGAGTGCTCAACTTTAATGAAAGCCCCTAAACTTTGGAGATATTATTGAATTGAGTTTGTCCGTACCTGAAAGCATTAGTCGAGAGTTGAGACATGATAAATTGAGAACTGACGATATTGTTGACTTAATACAACGTTGCACAATTGATTACAGTGTGATGTTACAAGTCTTCTACGCTAAATATATTTGTTTCAACTTGAATTAGCTTTGTTCATCAGCTCTCTTAATTGCTGTAGAGCTAGAGTTAGCTAATTAGTTTCATAAACAGATCACAAAGCCGCACTCTATTGGGTGTTGTTTAAGTTAAAAACCTCAGTACTAATTAGCTTTTTGAGTATGGTCAGGAGATCAAATATCTTGCATGATAGAGATCCCTCTATTTCTAGTTTCATACCAAGGTTTATTTCTATAGCTGGATCAATGTGTGTTCATCTTTATGTCCAGCTCAGGTTGCTGAAGTGTTTTTGTATAATCTATTGTTGAGCTCATTCCACTGAGATGGCCAAAAAAGGTTTCTGTCATGAAGTACATGGGTTGAACATCATGAATGCTTGTTTTTTTTTGCAGGAACTTCTTGGTTGTTTGAGAAAGGAAGAAGCAATGGTGGTCGATTAAGCTCATTAATTTACTGAGCCTGGGGCTCACTCTCCGTGTTTGGAAAGTTACACCACTCTTGACTCATTCTATTTGTAGTGTAATATATGTAGCAAATAATCGTCACTTAAAAGTATTATGTGTTGCAAATATTAATCAATCATCTTCAGTTAGATAGGAACAAATTGTATTCTTCAATCCTATTTGCTGTTTGCGAACATTCACCAATCAAATAATTATTATGCTACTTTACCGAACTGTCAGATAATTATCATTGTTGTTTCAAAGATTTGGTGTCTGACTTGACAATAAGGTACTTCATATCCATCCCTAGAGTCAATCTAATCTTTGTTTACTGAATACTGGAGTTGAAGAAGTAGGTTTTGTGACATTTCTTGTTGATGTTGATAGTGTTGATAGTACAGATAAGAAAATGTTCGGAGGTGAAAAAATTTTGGTAATGTTTATGATCAACGGGATAGGAAATCCTAAATCAGCCAAAACTTCCACTTCATCACGTCTTCAGAAATCTGGAGCTTGAAGGCTTTGAAGTGTACACATTCAATATGCCAGATTGGTTAATATTAAGCACGGCCATCTCAGTTGAAGCAGTCTTTGTTGATTTTGGCTCGTCGCTATAGGCTATAGGGCGCATCATTAGCGCTAAAGCAGAATTACCAGCTCAAGTCAAGATTAGGTTTATATCTATCAAGTGTTTCCATGAAAATTTGAGATGTACAATACTTTCATGGCAACATAGGAGCTAAAACGAGCTTTGAACGATAAAACGCGGTCTATAACCATAGAGTCAAATGAAGAGGAAATACTTGAGATAAGGTCAAGTTGTGCTGACTTTCTGGATCATGATCCGTTCAAACATTCCAATATATCTTCAAGTCTCCAACATCAACTTTACACAATTCAGTACATGAACTCATTCAAGAACACGGTGAAGATTTTAAAGCTGGTTTTATTTACAGTGTCGAATTTGAAGGTATACGAGATCACTGAAAATCAAATGAAGATCAATAAAAAAGCGGCTGAAAAGATGCATCATCTGGCTTTTGAGAATCAATACCTTAGAAAAAGTGGTTATACAAACATAGTATACTATATAACCATCAATCTCTAATATTGATTTTGAGTTTTTATTGGTTTTGCTAGCTAGTTGAAATTCAAAAGCAACTAGGTCAATATGATGTGTTCAGTGGTAACTGTTTCACTAAACGTTTGTCAAGATATTGCTGTTTTATCAACTTGTCAAACATTTTGAGTAATCGTGTGAAAGGTTTTCATCTATTTGCTGTTTACCTGGTTCATCATGTTGGATAATAGCCTATCTGCAAGGTCAGTTTAAATTCTTAATATAGCAGTACTCATTTTTATTGAGAACAAAGCAGACCTGGTTAATGATCTTTTCAATGGGAAGTTTCCACTAATATTATTCAAAGACAGGTGTTTTAGTATAGTATTGAGTGCAAAAATCTCTATTCCAGTGCTTAACATGTTCTTAGTTTTCGATCTCATTTGATTATAGTCAGATCAAATACACATTATTGAAAGAATAGTGAATATTGGATCTTGAAGCGAGCTCCATGATCAACTCTCCGATGGCAAGTCGACCTTAATACCTCGTAGAATCAGGTGTTCCTGGTCAACAAGGATCATATTATGTAAAATAATTAAGATATAATAAATATATCTTTCTGATTCTTGATTCTTCAATCTTTAAACGGTGTTCCGTCGGAATATTGCCGCCTACAACCCATGGGGATTTCCATCTCTGACAGCCAGTGACTTGATTTAGGCATGATTTCTTATGAAATTTAACCCAAACAACATTGGTGCTTGTAACGACTTCACCCTGGCAAGTACAAAACTAAATTATGCGGTGTTTCTTTGATCCCTTTACAAGGCTTCCAATCAGATTCAAGGACTTCACCAAGAGTAGAAAAAGTTTTCTACGATGACACCAAAAAGCTTTCTTCGACAAAATTCTCAGTCACGGGGAACAACAACCTTGATCATTCAATGACCACCATTTTATTTCCCAAAGAGGCACTCAAACTGCCGCATGAAAGATAGAGTACGTAGCCAACTTGACAGCCTTCAAGAAATTGACTTGACAATACAATGAATAAAGATAACTTATCTACCTTGGAATCAGATAATAGATCCACATAGGCCAGGCACTCGTGATTTCGAGTCAAAGACTCATAATACATGTGGTAAATTAGGAATGGAACACCGCCAAACAAACAACTTTGGAGCTGTCAAATCGATTAAACATTGAGTACTTTTCAATGGCCTAGATGCCCTGGCTTACCCTTGTACCCAAGTCAACTAGCCAATCATTTCATCTCTCGTAAGCCCTCCGCAAATTCGATTTCTTTCTTTTTCGAGGTATTCAGTCTTCTCGTATCCTTCGATCGTTGACAACTTGATCAAAAAGATCACTATAACGCTGACAATTTGATTCTTGTCTAATGGCTACTCTCTGCAATGAGCCTACATAGGCCCGTTCACGTTGCTCTCTGCTTATCACAAGTTACAACCTCAGCTTATCACCATCCAAATGTGGATCGAGAACCCAGCGATGTTGGCCCATGCCGAGATAGTCAAAAACAGCAAAAATTTAATCATCGAAGCTCAAAAAAAAGCCATGAAAATTTATCATGATCAAAAATACAGCACAGACATGAACGCAGGAAGCAGGCCCTGGAAGAGTTTTAATTCGTCAATTTAATTAATTATTAGGCTGACTTCGTCATGAAAAAGAATTTGAAGCTTGATAAACAAGTAATCATGCATGATGCTCTCATTTAGATAAAAATTCTTCGCGATCTATCTAATCAGTGCTGCATGGATACAAGTTGTGAATGTACACTGTACACAACCAACACTTAGCATTTGTTGATGTACACAATACAAAAAAAGTCGTCGAGGCTGATCCAGTATAAATACAATGGAAAGGTACCTCTTCCCAAATAGTTGACACGAGTTGTTTCTTTGCAGTTGTTGAATTTTTTCAAACGTACACCACTGGGTATTAAACATCAAATACATTGAATTAACAATATATTATCCAAGATGGCGTTCTTTAATAGTGAGAAGCAAAGTGATATAGAGAAAAGAGTTGATGAAGTTTCACTTCATAACATCAACTCATCACATGAAGCAACAAGTATTCAAGAATATGATACAGGTTATCGTTCAACACATCGTACATTAAAATCAAGAACATTACATTTGATCGCCATGGGTGGTTCTATTGGTACTGGTTTATTCGTTACAATCTCAACAGGTTTATTATATGGTGGTCCACTTGGTTTACTACTTGCATTTTTGATATGGACTGGGATCATTTTCATTGTTACTGCATCTATTGGTGAAATGGTGTGTTATTTACCAGTTTCCTCTCCATTTATTCAAATGGCTGGACGTTGTGTTGATGAAGCTTTTGAAGTTATTGTTGGATTTAATTATTTCATTATGATTAGTGTTTATATTCCTTTTGAAATCACTGCTGTTAACGGTATGATTCATTATTGGAGAGACGATTATTCACCAGCGATTTCATTTTGTATTCAAATCTTCATTTATACAATGTTGAATCTATTTGCTGTTAAATATTTTGGTGAATCTGAATTTTATTTAAGTATTGGTAAAGTCATCTTGGCTATTGGTTTGATTTTCTTCACTTTTGTTACAATGGTTGGTGGTAATCCTCAACATGATGCTTTTGGTTTCCGTTACTGGAAACATCCAGGTCCTTTAGTGGAAACTTTAACAACTGGCTCAATGGGTCAATTCCATGGTTTCATGGCTGCTTTAAACAAAGCTTGTTTCACTATTGTTGGTCCAGAATATTTAGCTATGGTCGCTGGTGAAGCTGGTCAAGAAACAAGAAAAGTTTTAGCTGGTACTTTTAGAACCGTTTTTTACAGATTAACTGTCTTTTACATTCTTGGTGCTCTATCTGTTGGTATTCTAGTTCCATCAAATGATAAAACTTTGACACTTTTGGCTTCATCTGGTTCCACTTCAAATGGTTCTTATTCTCCATATATCATTGCAATGAACAATTTGAACATTAAGGTTTTGCCTCATATTGTTAATGTTCTTTGTGTTAGTTCTGCTTTCAGTGCTGGTAACTCTTATGTTTACTGTTCTTCAAGATCCTTATATGCCATTTCACAAAGAGGTTTCGCTCCTAAATTTTTGCAATACTGTACAAAAACTGGTGTTCCAGTCTTCTGTGTTGGTGTTGCCTTCTTATTCTCATTATTATCCTTGTTACAATTAGGTGATTCAGCTGCTAAAGTTTTGAATTGGATTGTTAACTTATGTACCGGTGCTCAAATCTTGAATTATTTCTTCATGTGCATCACCTATTTGGGTTTCTTTTATGCTTGTGAAGCTCAAGGTGTTGATAGAAAAGCTTTTAGATACACTTCATGGTTCCAACCTTATTTGGCTTATTTTGCCATGGTTATCATTGGATGTATGGTTGGTGCTTTAGGTTACACTGTCTTTATGCCAGGTTCTTGGTCAGTTGAAAACTTTTTGACTTATTACTTGATGGTTCTTTTGGATCTTGTGATTTTCGTCGCTTATAAATTAATCAAGAGAACAAAAAGAGTTAGATCTGCTGAAGCTGATTTAATTACAGGTTTAGAAGAAGTTGAAATGCATGAACAAGCTTATTTGGAGTCCGTGGAACAAAAAGGTCAACATCCAGGATCATTGAAACAAAGAATAATGGACTGGGTCTTTTAAGTCCTCTATTTTCCAAATTTTTAGAGTTGTTTTTTTCTGTATTTCCTTGGTGGTTTTTATTTTAGTTCATCTTTCTTTTCGTAATTGTCAATAGCTGGTATATTGTTGATTTTAATTTGGAGTTTATATTACATATAACAATTGTTTTTTGTCGATAGAATTTATCATGTCAATATTGTAGCTGCTGGAAATCGTGCACCAACGCTAACTTCTATTTGTTGTTGTTGTTGTTGTTGATAAGTGCCTGAGTGTTGTTGGTTCATCATGAAAAAACTACAATCAATTTTCTTTGTCTGTCAATTTTTCGTGTGTCTATTCGGATATTCGCGCCGGATTGGCCAAATGATTTGTCAATAACATATAGCTAGCTCGTACTTCTTCTTATCATGATCAATACATATAAAAAGCTAATCCATAATATAATTTTACTGGTAAATAATTATAATATATTAAATTCTGATTGTTTGTCGAAGAAAATGAAGGATAATTACCGCGTGGCGCGCGCTCACTCGAAATTCTCATTTTCAAACAGCTTTATTCAACATATTTTGCTAGGTCATATGTATATTAAAATCGTTTAATCTTGATGAAACTGATTTATCTATGAATTGGATGTATTTTAGGGGTGTTTCAAGAAAATTTTTTTTAAGAAGATTGGTATGCCCTTATTTGTTTTATAGACTAGAGATAAGTACGTCGTTAAAATTTACTCGAAAACAAAAACAAAAAATAACTTCGAAATTATACTTAAATTATACATCATTACAAACTTTGAAAGATTTAAATCATATATGTATATATTTTTTATATTTGTATCATATAATGTTGCTTCATTAATTACGTTTGAAAATTTAGTCATGTGACCAGGCCGAGCGCGCCCGAACTGACCAGCTGGAACACCAGAGTTCAAAGAAGATGGAGTTCAATTGAACCTAAATTTGATGATGCTGCTGTTCAAACAATGATAACTTTCGCCAAATCACAAATAAACAAATACAATTCAAAGAATTATTACCTTGGATCGTAAATTACAAGAAGAGAAATATTGAAATGATAGAAAACAGTTGTGACACAGCTTTATTAGCCTTTTTGATGCATCTAAGATTCAATTAGAATCACAAATTAGAGTGCAATTTTTTTAGATAAGTGAATTTGTAAATGAGTATAAGTGAAATAAACGTTATTGTATACAAAAAAAAAGACCAGCTGTATGATCAAGATGCTGATACCATGAAATCTTTTATATATATTGATCATGACCCGTCTATGATTTATACTTATGAATGAGTTATACTAAGAATAGAACTTCATAGATCAGTATAGAAGGCGCTATAACACCACTCATCATCAAGAATGACTGATCTAAAACACATGAATGATGACCAAATCTCAAGTTTTATCATTGACGTTTCAAGAAGACGTATAAGGGATGCAGAAATGGAATCAACTGCCGATGATATTGCTTCAATTGCCTTCAATGCTGGCCAAGTTAGTCAGTCAATTAAGCGTATAATAGCGAACCCTTCAAAACAACAAATCGAGCAGTTTAAAGAAGCTACAACAGACAAAAGAGTCTTGTATTTATTAGAAAGTCATGATGTTTCATTAGGCCTTGAATTGAAGAATCAATATGATCTTGGGAAACTTGATATATTTGATGAGATTTTGAATTACCAGCATAACTTTGTTGAAGTTGAAGATGATTTGATTATGGATAATTTCATCAAGAATTCTGAATATTTTTTGCCGCCAATACCAGATATTGAAGACCAAGAACTGAAAGAAGACATAGAAGGAAATAGAGGACTGGTAAACTATAGCGATCTGGGCAGAAGCTATTATGAAAATTTTGTAAATGAATATTTGATGCATAGATTTGGTGATCGTGATATTAAAAAATTGGCAGTATACGCAAATAACCATAAAGTTGCCTCACGTTGGGCAAGATTATATGAGTTGCCTCTGGACTTGAAAGTTATTCCATATGAAACTTTTTTTGCTTATGTTGGTGCATTGATTTCTCAATTTGGGTTCAATTCAAATGATTTAGAATTTGAAATAAAAAACTGGTTGACTATCTTGCTTGAACCAATATTGATGCAATTTGATGATAAAATTCAATTGAAAATCAATGCTAAAGATGAAATTCGCTCTCTATTAGGTCATGGGAATATTGAATTTAGACATGTTTTCACTAGTACACATTTTGAACCAATACATCTTGTTCAAATTTATGCAAATGAAAATATGCTTTTAGCAACAAGCAGTTCTGATTCTTTAGCAAATTCAGAAGCAAGAGCTTCAACAATTGCTCTTTCAAATACAAAGCTGATTGATAGGGCCCAAAAATCGATCAAGAAAGCTAATGAATCAAGAAACAAGGCTTCATTATCACCACATGTCCCAGATCCAAATATTCAACATCGTTATCCTCCTCAGCCTACATATCCAACATACGGATCATACCATCCAGCTCCAGCACCAATGGCAGGGCCAAATATGGCAGGACCAAACCTGGCAATGGGTCATTCACCTTATATGGATCAATCAAAAGCTGTTGTCCAAGCAGGACATGGTGCACCAGCCGCAGCTTATCCTCAAGGATTGGTCAATCAAGATTATCAACGTCAGTTACAACAAGCAAGTGATTCTGTTTTCGAATGTCCATTGGTTACTGATGAAGCTGCTATTGATACTTCTTCTAAAGAGAAGCTAAATCAACTATTGATTAAAAGCAGGATCAATCCTGCTGAATACAAAACTGATAAATTGAACAATTCAGATGTTCAAGTCACATGTTATCTTGATAATGTCCCAATTGCTAAGGCACTTTCAACAAATAAGAAAAAAGCTGGCCAAATTTGTGCACAATTTATTTTGAACCATTGGAATTTCTTTCATGACCGTTTCAACAAGTTCAAGCCAGGTTCTAATTAGCTTCTTCGCTTTTATGATGATTAATGAATTTATGAAGTTGTAGTGATTTCTCAACAAGTACCTGCAGACTTGGAGCCAAACATTGTACACTATCTCGATCAAGTAATTGTACAAGTCGAACAAATGAAAGCGGAAGAGCTTTCAAAAAATAGGACCACAATGATATGTAGCAGATGGGTAGCAAAATCTATAGGCTATAACTATTCTCCATGTAAACCCTTCACAATTGGCAGTGGTTTAGATGCCAACACTACAAAAAGTATAATACTCAAATTAATTATTTTTCATTTCAACACAAAAGAAAGACATAAAGACAAAAGAACAAACTATTTAATCCCATTTTAAGGGCTTTTTTTTTCTTATAAACCAGTTATAAAGAAACACCATTCTTCTCTCAACACCAGAAGCGATAAGCTCTATAATAGAATGGTTTTGAAGCGATATATGCTTTTTCTTCAGCAATTTCAACTTTCAATAGTTCTAAATCATGTTCAGCTCTACCAGTATCCAAGTCCATTTCTGAAACTTTGACATATAAACGCCAGTTCTTCTTCCAGATTTTATGGAAAATGTAAAAGGCAATAACAACTGGGAATGCTAAGTAAGATTTGAAGAATCCATCAGCAGTTGATTTAGATTTCAATGGGAAAGCAGCAACCCAAAATTGTGCAATTAAAATCAAAACATTTAGGATAAATCCATACCATGAACCGATAACACCACATTGGGAAGTATAAGCTAATTCAGTATGAGGGTCACGACCTTGGTGTTTCAAAGCAGCTCTGAATCTAATATGAGCAAAACAAGCTGAACCCCAGGTGAAAACTGAAGATAAACCTGATAGAGCTAATAACCAATCGAAAACATCACCTTGTTTATCAGAAGCTGAAACAAAACATAATAAACCAACAAACAATGATAATAAAACAGCAAAGATTGGACGACCTTTTCTATCAACAAATGTAAAGAAACTTGGGGCGAAACCTTGAGCAGCTAATGAAGTGATTGTACGAGAACAACCGAAAACTGAAGAATTACCAACAGATAAAACGGCAATCATAATAACAACATTGATAACAGATGGTAAACCTGAAATACCTGCATTACGGATAGCAATGACAAATGGAGAAGCAGCAGCATTATATGAACCTTGACCTAATCTTTCATCGGTATATGGAACTAATAACCCAATTAAAGTCAAGGAAATGATGTAAAATAATGTGATTCTCCAGAAAACTTGTTTTGTAGCACGAGGTAATGCCTTTCTTGGATTAGCACTTTCTAAAGAAAAATTGTTAGTAAGACTGACTCAAAATTAAGCATGGAAAAAGAAAAACATACCAGAACTTGCAAGCGCAACTAATTCTGTTCCTGCAAATGAGAAAGCAGCTGTAACAAAGACAGTACAGACACCTTTGAATCCATTAGCAAAAGCACCAGGATCGTGCCAGTATTTACCACCAATGTAACCACCTTGTGGACCACCACCGCAGTTTAGGATAATTCCGAGAATGATAAATCCGATCACTGCGACAACTTTGATAAAGGAAAACACAAATTCAGCTTCACCATAACCTTTGACACCGAAAAAGTTAATTGCAACAATTAAAACATAAAAAATTGCAACCCAAGCAACAGGGTTGATGTGAGAGTTCCAATATTTGATAGTAATTGAAGCAGCAACCAATTCTAATGGTAAAACAACCAACCATTGTAAAGCATAATTCCAACCCATAGCAAAACCCCATGAAGGATCAATGAAACGAGTTGAATAGACATTGAAAGCACCAGAAATTGGGAAAGTAACAGCCAATTCACCAAGAGCTTGGACAGTAGCGTAAATCATAGTACCAACTAAACCCCAACCAATAAGCAAAGCAGCTGGACCACCAGTTTTAAGAGCACCACCAGAACCTATATAAAATGTTAGTATGCTAGAACATGTAAACAGTAAAGACAATACATACCGATAAACAAACCGGTACCAATAGCACCACCAATAGCAATCATTTGTAAATGTCTATTTTTCAATGATTTGTGTAATGGAGATTTAGCAGTCTTTGCAATAGCTTTTTCCAAATCAGTCATATTCGAGGAGTCAATCTCTTCATCTTCCATTGTTTTGAAAGAATCTTTAAATCTTTGCCATCTTGAACCTGACTCAAGTGGTTCATTATGGGTGACTGAATAGGAATCACCAACTTCTGGGTCAGTTGAATTAACAACTTCTTTATTCTTTAAGTCAGACATAATTAATTGAATGTATGTTATACGACACTATGAAAAGTTCTTTCACTCCAAGACATTGATGGGATTTCCAACGATTTAAATACTCTTTGCAATTGGTAAATCATTCAAGTATTCAAAAATATTGTGTAGATGAATTTCTTTTCAAACAATCAGGTATTCTTATCATGTCCCTACGGTGGTGCATGGAGAACTGAGCGAAAGAAAAAAGCATGATAAGCAGGTTGATAAATGCACGTCTATGGCGCAAAAGCATTTTGGAATCCCAGCAGTTCTCTGATAATTTAACGAACCATCCGATCTTTGTTCAAACGAGAAGCGTAAGCTACAGTTAGAGATAAGAAGATAACATGGCCAAAAACCTGAGTGACCGTTTGGTGATTGTAGGATTGTTAACGTCAAACTGGGACCATTATATTAGCTTCGAGGACCCTTTATGTCCAGGATTTAGTTTGAATGAGTCGAGCTGAAATAGAAATACTAAAGTAATTGGATAGCTGATGACTGACTATACACATATTCCCTTTCCCCATATTTGCGAGGGGCTATTGCTTCTGCTTTATCCAACTTATTGTTAATATGAGGCTTCTAGTGTTGTGAGTCCGACTGATCCAATTGTCTTGAGGTGAGGCATCAAAGTGAAAGATGGATTAAAAAAATTACAAGACTCTTGGAAAGTGCCGTGTGAAGTCAAGCTTAGCTTGACGTTTTCTTTGCGAAAAGTTGCAAAAGAACGTTGTAAGAAAATATTACTAGAAATGAGCCCAGATCATGCGAATTCGGCAGTCAACGTCTAGAGTGGAGATCTTCTGATTACGATGAATTTTAATACTGAACAGTAATCACAACGTCGAAAAATAAGAGTCAAGACAAACCAAGAGTGCCCAAGACCTCTATAGGCTTCCAAATTATGGATAAATAATTAAAAACTTCAACCAAAGCCTAACAATTTTCATCCAATTGGGCCTTATCTATAACCAAGGCTCATTGTCCTTGATTGCGCAATGTGGATTCCCCAGTTTAGACGTTTTTAGCGCAAAAAGATTTTACGATGAGTGTGGTTACCGCTATTTTGCGAAATGTTTTATCTCGATTCTCTGTGATTGCGCCAAAATACAAAAAAAACGTTCGTACGGCAACACTTTTGAAATCTGTCACTTGTGTATTTTTTTATCAGCTGGAGATTCATTTTGAGCTTTGTACAAACCATTCGGCATCAGATGAATACCAGTAGACCTTCTGATTTCAGGATTCAAAATACAATTGGATTTTAGGATCTAAATTTCAAGAGTCCTATCAAAACAAAATCTTGTGTAAATCCACAGCAGGTACGCAAGGCATCTTGTGATCAAAATCGTCAAAAACAATCTGAATCCTGGAGATTGGAGATTCGAGAATGTTACAACAATATAGCGTATCGTACTACATCACGATTAAAGTATAGACTCTAGAGATCTTGAATATCGATCAACATGATCACCTCAATTATGCATAAATTGTACTGTACAGGAGACTTCCGAGTTTAAATGTATTACAAAGTTAAGTTATATGACTTCCCGCTTCCATCGTATCTTAGAAATGTAGTTACAACTTACATAGCTGTATTATCAAACTAGCAAATGAGCAGTATTGGTCCTTGAAACACATTAAAGTATAAGCTTAAACTAAATATACGTTATACAAATCTTTAAGTTCACCGTCCTCGCCCGTAATATTGATATACTCAAGTCTCATGGCATATCATATATGAGATCAAACTTTGGCACGCTGCAGGTATCCAAGATATCAACTAGCTCTTCATGTACAAATTGGCAGTTCAATGGAAATTATCTGATCTGGAAGTTGAAAGAAGCCATCCAACTCATACCTAGTAACGTCTGGGTTTCAGCTAGCTGCTTGATATGGTTCCTCAAGATCATCAGTTGCGAGGCCGCTTATGTTATAAATATATAGCTCTTACCATTTAATTAGTCGACGAACAGGGTCTCATACGCGTACATCTACCTAGATACAGATTTGAAGTTCTCCCAGAGATGATATAATGGTTCCTTAAACTTGATCAAAGCCATATAACATCACAAATCATTCCAAGCTATTCATAATATCAAGCAAACGTTCTCAGTTTCCAACTGAAGGATTACATATGCCACTAGTCTCCAACCAATTAGCGAGAAATTTTCCTTGGACCCTAAAAACTGATGCTTCGGCACCGTGACCCAATGTCAAAGGCTTCTTTAAACCAATGGGTCATTGTATGTTAAGTTGTAATGATCAAATTCAAGATAGTAATTTTGTGACAGAACGCCGCAAAATACCAAATTTACCCGGTGATGATAATTCCAATTTTTCATAAGTCCGGTCAATATCACGTGAATTACCCCCGATCTCATTTTCTCTCACCACAAAAAAAAAAAATGGGAAAGAGACGCGTAAAAAATTAAATAACCAGCCATTTCCTGTACGTGATAAAATCAAGATCAAAGAACCTCTTTTTTTTTTCCACTGAAACGTACATCTATATAAAACAACAACAAAAGAGGTTGACACATTTCATCTGATCTGGTATAAGTTTGAAATCAATCACACCCTTTATTATTAATATCATTTTGCTGCTACTTTTCAATCTTCACATATTCTTTTGTGTCTTGCTGGTCAAACACGAACTTTTTTAATTATAAATCACAATGCAACCTTTAACACCACCAAGTGTGAAGACCCAACCAAGATCATCAGTGCCATATACTCCAAAGACACCATTTGGTAAGAAATTGGAGAAAGTTACAGCTGTTCAAAGCCCTCCTACACAAATCAATCCAAACTCTCTATTAACTCCCGGTCCAACTCCAAGACATTCATCAAGAAAGAGAAAAGAATTGGGTGAAGCTATAAATCTAGCAGGTGCAACCACTTCACAAAGAACTCTGTTCCCACCAACTCCATCCACTATAGGCCGTGGTCGTTCAAAGAATTATCCAGTATCTCCAATAAGGAAATCTACACTTGATAATGATGATATTTCTTCATTAAAGACAAAAAGGAAACTGACATTTGAAATTGATGAAGAAGAAGAATTAGAAACTGGAAATAAAACACCAGGTGCTCAATTGATTACTGATAAGCTGATTAATAAATGGAATGATGAAGTCCCAAGTGACTTGAGTGACGCTGATGATGATGAAGATGAGTTTATTAGTAGGAAACCATTAGTGAATCCATTTATGACAAAATCATCAGAAGGACCTGTTATTAAAAGAAATTTACCAAAACAAACAGAAATAACTCTGATTAACAAAAAAGGTGAAAAGATTATTAGAAAATTAACAGAAGAAGAATCAAATTACAAACCAAGAAACTTATTTGGGACTTTAGTTAAAGAACAACAAAAGATAAACGTTTATAATGATAATGAAGACTTATAATACATAAAATTGAAATGATTTTAAGAAAAAAAGATGATGTAGATTTATATTTATTCAATTACTATAGGATTTTCAGCATTAGATTGTTCTTCTGAATGATTATTGTTCTCTTTTTCATTGTCATTTTGAGGAGTCAAGTTTCTAACATGGTCACTTTCATTAGATTTTGCTTCATTGGATACTCTTCTTGATCCTGTTATTACAGCCTGTTGTAGTCTTGATTGTAACTTGGAACTTTGTCTGCTTAGTTGTTCAGATCTTGTAATGCGTTCTTCAACACCGGCTAAAACACTTTTATTTTTCTTAATTGAACCTGTTGGTTTCAAATTTTTGAATATTTCAGCTTTATGCTCAAGTAAATCATGGAAAAATCTAAAACTATGTTTATCACTTAAACTTAAATTATTTTGATATCTTGGTCTTAAAATACAATTTGAAAATTCTTGTGAAATACCATTTTGGAAGCTTGAAGCTAAACCATTTGATTCATTTTCATTCTTATTTTCCAGCAATATTTTAATCAGTCTTGTAAAATGTGTACAGATAGCATTTAATGTTGATAAATTAGATCTATCCAAATTTTTCAAAACATTAGTAATACCATTAATCCTTTCTTTTGATTCTGATTCTGATCCATATTGGTTATAAATTGATCTAATCAGATCATAAAGACCATTTGGAACAACTGAATCTGGTAATTCTAACAAATATAACTTCAAGACACTAGCAATAACTTCTGGTTCAAAATTTTTGAAGAATTCAGGTGTTAATCCTGTGCTTCCTAACTTTTCAATCTCACTTCTTAGTGCATGTGTACTTTGTAATCTAACAGGAATTAACCAAATTTTTGTACGAACATCATCATTTGGCAATTCTGGATAAATGTTATCCATGTATGATAGGATCGACGAAATTATAACCGGGACTGTCTTATTATCATTTTTACAACGTGTCTCCAAGTCAACACCAAATATTTGATCTTTGAAACTATCGTAATAGTTATCATAAAGCACAACATTTGGAACAAACGAACCTGTGCGATAATTTTGTAATAAAAACATTAAATCTCCAGTAGGGTTGATAGTTTCTTCATAAATCATTATCTTATCAATAATAGCTTTGATGTTTGACAATTTGTTTGAGATAGAAGCTGAAAAATCTAATAAAACTTTCTTTAAAGCACGTAAACGATCAAGTTCACATTTTTCCATAAATGATAAGTGATCCACAATCAATTCTTCCAAATCACATCTAATCTTATCTAGTTTTGCAACCTCTATTTTGTAAGCTGCATCCAACTCTTTAACATCATTATCAACTTTTTTTAAACTTGTTTCTTCATATGAAATTGCATTTTTCAGCTCATCAATATAGTTTGAAACTTTTCTATTATTTAAATTTTCATCGTCATCATCAGCTTCATTTTTCTTGATAGGTAGATCAGCTATTTGGAAAGCTGTTGATTTCCATTGATATTGGAAAGTGCTACTATTAACAAAATTTGATCCAACACCATTAACATGTCTTATAAACCCATTGGTGATGAGATCTTTTCCAAATCTTTCACATTTATCAATGTTTGTAATTCCCAATTGTTGCTGAAGAAATGAAACAATTGAAGAACCAGTGGAGACATGTTCATAAACACCTAGTATTGCAACTTTAAAAGATCCCTGAGGAACTTCAGTCAACATTGATCTAATCAATTCTTTCAATCCAATTTTACCATACTCAACACCACCTAATACAACCAATGGTTCATATTCTTCTCCATCAGCATCACTAGGATTTGATTTGCCTTTTTGTTCTTGAGAATCAGTTAGATCTATACTATTCAACTCTTTTGTAATTTCTTCTTCAGTCATTCCAGATTTGATTGATTCTAAAGTACGACATTTGTTAAAGTATTTCTTTTGAATCTTTTCAACGGCTTTTAATTTGTTTTTATAGACTTTTAGACTAGATTTCAATATTTTCTCAGAGTAGTCAATTCTTTGTTTATGTTCTTGACTCCATTTAGAAAAAGGATCAATAACCATTTCTTTGATATTCAATGCAATTTGAAGGTGTGAATCACCTTCATTGCCCATTTCTAAGGCTAAACCTTTGAAAGCATTTTTCAAACTAGCACCATCGTCTTTATCAAAACCACCTTTCATTGGAGAATGGATATCTGGTAGAGCTGATAGCTTTTTACCATAATCAAACTCATAATCCATACGTGAAGTAAACAGGTTAATGAATTCATCATTTTCAATGCATCCTTGGTTCAGTTTTGTGAATAAGACTTCAATACCTATGCAAAATGTTAGCTATTTTTATCCGCTGTACTGGGTTCAACATGGGTACTTACCGCTGGAGTAATTTGGAGTCCAGAAGCTATCAGCAAACGAAGGCATTTGTGACGGATGTGGCAAATAGTTCCCAATTTGTTGAATATTTTGAGAAGTATCTCTCGTTCAAGCTTTTCAGTTTCTCTGAACATTAGTCCATGAAACATTGACCCAAATTTTACGTGTATTAATTTCGTTCGCGAAACGTCAACAAACACACCATTGCCACTAACCAGCTCAGATTACGTTGAATCATCAGTATACAGGGTTTTCTTTTTAGTTGAATAATTCTCGCTATATAAAGTACAGCTATCATGTCAGAAATCATATATCCAAGAGTTACAATCAAATTCTGCACCAAATGTAAATGGAACCTCAGAGCAGCATGGTATTTACAGGAATTGCTATCAACTTTTGGTGATAAACTAGGTGAAGTTGCCCTAATACCTTACGAGTCTGGTGTGTTTAGAGTAGAGGTTCAAAAAGATACCAATTCACCAAGTGTACAAGTATGGGACAGAAAAGAGAATGATGGGTTCCCAGACTCCAAGATACTCAAACAAAAAATCCGTAATGAAGTGTTTCCAGATGAAGTATTGGGTCATGTTGACAAATCAAACAAAAATGAAGGTAAATTGGTGACAGAAGAAGCTCCAAGTTGCTCAAATAATGGTGATCCAGAGTGTACAGAGTGCAATGAAGCTACACAGAATTGAATATAAGAAACTACTATTTTTTGGATCTAATCTATGTAGAATTTCACAACTTCTTTATGAGTTGAGTCCCCATAACAAAAAAACTGATGGAAAAAGCTCGAAGAGTGAAGTCGATGATGATGATGAAAGGGAACAACAATAATATTTAATTTCCCAACTCAGCAAAATTAATACTCTCAGATATGAAAATAAACTGGAGTAGGATTCTAGGTGCCACATTGGTATTAGGGAATTACGTTTCGGCCCATACTGAAGCAGATGAGAAATTGACCGATGATGATCTGTCACTTCCTGATCTAGCTCAACTTGAGAAGCTACTAGCACCAAGTGTGTATATCGTTACAATTTCAAGTTACGAAATATTTTACTAACATGAATTAGACTGGCATATTACTGGTGACTCCACTTTTGAGAACGGAAGATTGATCCTCACTCCTAAAGCAAACACCAAAGGTTCATTAACTAATGATTTAGAACTTTCTTATGATTCATGGACCATTGAAACAATTATTAGAAGTACTGGTGCTTTTGGAAAGACAAACAGTGGTGTCTCATTAAGATATATCGCTGAACACAATGATGACACATCATTTTTTGGAGGCCCCGGTAAATTTGAAGGTTTGAACATCGTTGTTGATAGTGATGGTCCAACTGGTAGTACCATTCGTGGTTATCTAAATGATGGTACTGTCGATTACAGCAAATTAGGCGATAAAATTTATGAAAATTCATTTGGCTCATGCTTAGCTGCATATCAAGATTCACAAGTTCCATTTACTTTAAGAGTGGTTTACTATAATGGTATCTTGACAGTTCAAGTCGATAACAAAGTATGCATGAGGACTAAACAAGTCAAACTTCCAAAGAATTATAAGGTTGGTTTTAGTGCTTCTACTGGCTCTCAACATGAACAGTTCGAATTATTAAGATTGAAGACTTATGGTGGTGTTTTAAGTGAAGTATTGGACAATGAAAACATTGCTGCTACTCAACCAAAAGTTATCACCGAATACGTTCAATTGGACAAAGATGGTAAACCAATGGGAAAAGTTGAGAAACCAAAAGAAGACAAAGTCTCCACCACTGATGATGTTTCATTAAGTCACTTGCTATCAACAATTGATCAAATTCAACTTTCAAACAAGGAATTATTAAACAACTTTGTTCAAATTAAGTTGACTGGATTATCCATCACTAGTTCATCTGGTAAAAAGGCTGATTTATCATATTTGGAAGATTACACATTGAAAATTAAAGTCTTGAGTGATCGTGTTCTTTCATTGGAAACAACATTAAATCAATTTGATTCCAAAATTGCAACATTGGAAAGATTATTAAGAAGTGAGATAAATACATTAACAGGAACCATAAATAAGGTTGCAGCTGATAACGTTAATCAACTACGTGAGAATGAACATTCGATTGAGGAATTGAGTAAAAATATTCAATTCTTGGTTTATTCTGAAAAGGAAAAACAAGAAAACCCAATCACTGAATTAGTTTCAGGATTGAAATTCTTAATCATTCCAATTTTGATATTAACAATTCTGTTGATAATGTTCACTTTTAGACTACGTCACGACATCAAGAGTAAATTGTTGTGAAATTAACTAAATAAACATTCATTTTTCATTACTTGAAGGTTAACGTTGAAATTGTATTCCAGATCTTTGTGCTTCATAAATCTGTTGCGCTGTAGCTGCTTGAGGTATACCTCTCTCTGTTGCTGTGTACTGTGCATATGGATCATTTGGACGTGCTCGTTGATAGTATTCTTGTTGTGTAGTTGAACCCATTTGAGCAGCAACTTGGGGAACACTTCCATATGGTTGAGCAATATGTTGTGGCATTGCTTGTTCAAGGGCTGGTGTAGGTTCTTTTTCAATATATGGAGGTTTCAATCCATTTATGTTTCCATGGTTTAAATAATTTGGATTTGGTTTTCTTCTCTTTTTGATAACTTGGTCACAATACAGAAACTCATTATAAATTGTTTCTTCCTGGACTTTGTTTAGAGATTCCTCTTGTTCTTTGAAATATTCATCTTTTTGACTTTCTAATAACCCTATTGGTGCTCCACTTTTAACTTGCCAGTAATATTGCCATTGTTTTACTCTAGGTTTTCTTGATAAAGAAATATAATTATTAGTTTCCACAGTACCATGTAAATATTCAATTTCCCTAATTTTCTCAGAATCTTCATCCATTATTCTTTGTAAAACGTTCGAGTTATAATAAGGCAACCCACCAGTAGATTTCTCACCAGCAAAAGCATCATTTATTGGAATTTGGTTAGCAGCAGCTTGTGATGCTAATGACGTGCTTGAATTATTCGAGCTCAAAGTACTCAGTATGCTTCTGTGCTTCACTGTATTTGTGCTATCTTGTTTATACTTGGGTATTGTAGCAACAGTAGCTAACTCTATACCACCAGTAATACCTTGGCCTGGGATAGCTTGGGCAGGATTTCCACTACTTGACGCCAGCAAATAATCTCTTCTGTCCTCTAATGGGGGCATTGGAGTAACAAGGTTAACTTTTGGTACTTTTGGAACAGGTTTTGGAGCCGCAACTTTTGGTTTCACCACTTCTGATTTACCTTTCTCTAAGGGGAAAACTTGATCTGTAGGTTTAAACCCTTGCTCTATTGCGGCATCTTCCCAATAATCATCCTCCACTCTTTTACCACTCTTGACAATTCTAGCACCAAATAACATAAACAAATTCTTAGCAGTAGTTACTGCAACTGATCTTGACTTGATTTTGGAAATGGTAAAATTACAATCTTCCAAGAACTTTCTTTCTTCGTCATTAGCCTTTATTTTATATAATTGTTTGAATCTGTTGAATAAGACAAAAGCATCTCTATGATTCAAAAACTTAGCAGCCTCTGTACCCAAAACATATAATTTTTTCCCACGGCCTGGTAAAGTGAATGTTGTAATGATATATTTACGTCCACCCAGCAAAAACCCATTTTCATCAATCTTCTTTTCACCTTTAGGATCTGTTTTTGTACATTCGTATTCATCACGAGTGTCATTTAACTTATCAAGGTTTTGAAATTCACCAACCACTGGGGCTTTAACATCAGAGTTTTTGGGAAACGTTCTAATGTGTTGAGTGTGTTCATATAAGTCACTCTTTTCAACACGAAACAATGTAGGTTGTGGATTTTCAGGCGTATTTGGAGGTAAAGAAGCCTCTATCTCTGAAGCCGGCTCAGAAGGTTTGTCATTATCAGCCATCGTGATTGTCTTCTATACGTTTGGCAAAGTTCACGATATATTTGTTTACATTTGGGAGAAGGATAGTTTCAGCTTTTTCACTTTAACTCATCAACAAATTCGCGAAAATTCATCTGCACGTGACTAACTGGGAAGAACGAGTTACAAACCATGGAACCAGACAATTACTACAATAATGAAAGTCAACCAAGGTTTGATAAACATAAACACAATAAACGCCCATAAGTAAACAACATAATATCACAATATAACAAAAAAATAATTAGAAGAGAGATTGAAGCCCCCAAAAGGACTCAAATTCATCTATATCATAAGCTTAAGTATTTCATCAAACTAGACTAAAACCAAAACATAGCTCATTTCAAAGACATTAAAAGAAACCACCAAAAACCACAAAACACCAAGAGAACACCACCATGCTATACAAAATTATTCAAATATATTCCACATCAATCTATGCTTTTTCTAAAGATTTCCATGAGTTATGAATAACATAAGGTAAACTTGTACCTAAATCACCACAATCTTTTTCAGAAGGTAAACGGAACAACTCTCTAGTCTTTTTGGAACAAGCACTTGAAGTTGCTCTTCTCCCAGTGACATTGGCCAACTTACTTGAGACATATTTCCACTTAATCTTTTCACCATTGAATAACAATGATTTAAGAATTTGCACATCATCATCGGTGAATTCTTCCAATTTCCCATCAGGGCGACTTCTGTTTGCAAACGGATCATTAAATGTGAAGGATTTTGACTTTTCAGAATATTGGGGGAAATATGATGTTTGATGTTGTTGTTGATAGTTGCGAGGTGGATATAATGGAGGATGATCATTGGAACTTTCTTGATCGTGTGAAGAGCTGTATAGAAAGTTTGAATTGTACTGGTTTTGTGGAAGAACATTTGTAGGTGTTTGAACCTGGGAATATTGAGCTGGAGGTAACGGTGAACGAAGTGGTTGACTTGGCTGTTGGTAGTGTTGTTGCTGTTGCTGTTGCTGTTGTTGACTATAATTTGAATAATCATTGGATTGATAAGAGTTTGAAGGAAATTGAAAGTTGTAAGAAGAGTATTCCACCTGAGAATTGCTCAAAGGCCCTGATCTTGGTTGATTGAACTGAACTGAACTAGTGAAATTGCTATTGGTCTGTTCATTAGTTGGATAGTCCAAATTTTCTTTTGATCTGTTTGATTGGTTTGGCATTGAAGTGCTTTGACCCAATCGCTGGTGATCTGCTTGGTGGATTTGTGAATGGGAGCTACTGCTGCTTGGGTAGCTAATGCTGTAGTTGTTGAAATCAAAAGCAGAGCTGTTGGAATCAGTTGTACTTGATGAATTATGTTCTGTTATAGCCTGACTTGAATAAAGATTGTTGTTAAAGTTGTAACCAGAACCGCCAACAGGCATAATAATCTCCATTGTAAACAATTATAAGTTTATATATATATCAATCTTTGACGTAAGATATGGATCAATAAATAATTTGCCTAGGTATGATATGAGTTTTCAGTTAGCAATTGAAGTGGAACTGGATGCGTTGTTGAATGATGCCTGCTTTTGTTCTGTAAGTTTGCAAAGCTGTGAAATCAGTGGCTATATATGGCTATATATGATTTGATCACAGGATGTAAATCTGATGTATGCAAACCCTACCACTCATGAACTTTGGAAAATTGGGGATAATCTGAGACTTATATTCGAGTTTTCCTCACCTGCTTCTTTACATGAAGGGAAATACAAGACTTACATGATTATGAGCAGCTTCGAATCATTCGCTTTGATAAACTCGAAACAAGTTCTTCACTACATGGTACGCTGCAAAAACAAAAAGTAAATTCAAACTTTTACAAAAAAACAGAAAGCTGACAAAAAAGATGCTTTGTGTCCCGGCATATAGGCACATGAATGCAGTCGTATGCATGACTCGCTAATGTCTCTTGCGCGCTGCCCTCAAACTCTAACGGTCGACTTTTGGAGACAAGCCTGAACTTCTGTGTTAACTTTCTGGCTGGAGCCTACCAGACGGGCCCCGCCCTGCCTAGGCCTAGGCAAGGATCCCCTGCTCTTGCCTGAGCTATAGGGGAAAGAGGGCCTGGCCGCATTTCTACCAGAGGAAGTTGAGCTGACGCTGTGAACTTTAGACACTCTTTTCTCCCAGGATCACCTTAATTCTATCTGCTTCGACAATTACGTATACAATGCTCATCATCTTACTAGAAGAGGCTGAAGCTTCACCTTTTGCTAACAATAAACATGGACTTGTTCATGTGTAGATTAAAGAAATACACAATATACACACACATCTTTACTTAGTGCCTTCCTTTTTTTTTTTAATTTCGTGCCAGCTCATCTGAGGATTCTGGAACCTCATTTCAACCTGCACTGAACATTTACTGGGGATTTCAAAGCAACGAAACTGGTTCATGTCATGATCTGTAGGTGAGCTATTTAAAAATTATCAACGGCCAGTTGGGCTGAATCACGTCTATGTGTATTACACGTAGTTTGATCTGTCAACTTTCTTTGATTTTTTGGGAAGTGTACTTGTGAGTCGTGACTCGTGACATGTGTTAGGTGTACAGTGTTACTATCTACAACGTAACACAACCTAGTTGAAGCTTGATACTTGAATGTTGTAACTTAATGTTGATACTTTATAAACAAATTTGGACCACGTTATAAAGAATATTGTACTCAACGTCAAGATATTCAGTACTAACTAGGTAACTTTTGGTTCCTAGTACGCACTTCCTACGTTTAAATCAATCTAGTACAGTACTATACTAGTAGCCATGATGTCTAGCTGACGCAGTATTAATTATAGACGTGTATAAAAGCCAGATATCTTTATACATGAGGACTGGGTCACGATACATATGAACTTGTACTCTAATTCGACTAGCTCATAGTATAATTATCCTGGCACTCAAGTCGACTAATAGAAAAAACTTACCTAGCATTAATTGTTATATATAACAATCATGAAGCTGTTTAGGAAGCTAGGCGGTGCTTGAACTCCAGCTCAAGCTCATGATAAGAGCGGAGTTGGTGATAAACCAGCACACAACAATTTCTTTTGCCAATAATATAGATTGCTTGTTTCGACTATATATGGATTTGTTTATTGAGGTACGTCAATTATTCATGACATTAGCAGCTGAACGAGTAAAACACTTTCGACAGTCGACACAAATTATTAGATATATTATTGTATTTCATTCAAGATTAATAATATTCACGAAGATTTGAAATATCAATTCGATATTACGCGTGCGGCTTTCCACTAGATCAGCCAGAGACAACTACGTCTAGCTGCTCAATTTTAATAACGACTAAATTGCTTCAAGGTTCAAGAATCAACCAGCTGTTGGAACTTGGAACTTGGAGCTTGGTGGGCCCTCAACATATTGAAGTACGTTAAATAATAAACGTTACACTTACAGAGTAATTACAGACCGCGACGTCGCCTACAGGCAATAAAATGTGGACCACTACAGGTAATGAGCATTGAAAAACGGCTATTAGGCAAACTCTGCTATAATTATGGACAGTATTGAGTGGACAACACATCTAACTGTGGAGGACGTTTACCAATTAGACAGTGGACACCCAGCTTAACAAGTGAGTCTTCTCATCATCCAGTTTTACACGTAAAATTTAGTGCAACCAACTAATTTACAATTCCATCATAGTACATGTTCAACCGACTCTCAAATCCCAAATCATATTTCAAAACTAATAGCTTTCAGCGAGGGGTACCTTTCAGCTTCTAACGTCTTTTACTTCAAAATTATTTTGCGTTCGATAAAGGGCCGTAAACGGATTGTGAGCTGTCAGCGCGCGAAGGTACGAAAACAAGCGTGGTAAACTTTTGAGTTTACGAGGGACAGATTGCAGTACAGGATGATAGATGATAGATCCATCCAATAACTTTTGTTTGGGTTGCAATTTACACAAATTAGGAGCTTTTACAGCGACAACAAGACCATATAGTACCTTTGCCATACAAATAAAAGATCCCTTTTTTTTAGACACAAAGATATGATGTCTATGAAAAACTCAAATCCTGGAACACAAACACTTCAGGCCAGAGACCCAATTGAACTCGTAAACTTTCTTTCGCGACTTGCAACAACCTCCAACCAAGTGCACACAGAACAACTCAAGAAAACCAATTTCACAACAATAAGAGTTTACAAGTTTTGAAAGATCCTTAATCCTTTTAGCCTAATTGAATGCCCCTCACTTTTGCTTAAATATCGGATCATATTCCTGACCATATCTAAAAATCTACCACAGAATATTTTGTTCAACCCAGGCTAACGGTTTTGGTAGCGTTGTTCAAATGCTTCCACACATAAGCTTGCATTTGTCTCTGCTGGAGCCTCCTAGAGAAAATTCTTTATCAAACGCACAGTGCGTTGAAATTATAAAGATCTCCATACAAATTACAGTCAAGTCATACCAATAATTAAGTATAGATTAAGTTGATTTCTTGCTGATTGTTAGATTTGATTCTAGAAAGGCATTACTCACTCAATCAACTTTATTTTCATCATATGGAACGTCAAATTGCCTGGTTCAAAATCAAACCTAGCTTTCTGAATTGCAAGGCGCTCATGGATTTATATTGGAAGCAGTTGGACAGAATGTATGCATGAGAATTGGAAGAGTGAGCTCTTGTTTTGTTTCAAATCCGTTTGTAAAGAAAACACGCGCTGAAATTCTGGTAATTGAACGCCCTAGACGTGAATTATAAAAAAATCTTCACTAGCTAGAAGTTGTTTTAATTAATAGGGGGTCGATGATTTTTGGAGATGCTGAATTTTAAATATTTGATTTAGCTGTGTGAGCAAAAGTAAAGTGGCTATGAGTATTGTAAGAATTTACTGCACTAGTGATATTATGGATGTCGTCGTCTCGTTGGAGGCTTGCCATCCCAAGTATCTAGATCAGGCAGTCTGGCACATGTTGACCAGTAATTCCTTGGGTTCACCAGTTAAATCCTCAAACATCTTGAATCGAAGTAAGAGGTTTGATGATGATTAATGTCGACACGAAAAGTGAACAAGAGCATATTGCTCCCTAAACGACGTCCAATATGTATTGATAGAGCGAAACGCTCACGAGATGGTTTTAGCAGCTAATTAACGACGTACCAGTGTTCATGAAACGGTGGTTCTAAAAGCTACCAGTACATGGAAAGTAGTCCATGGTCATTGTAACGCTATACACCTCGAACAAAAGTACAGATTGTACAACTTGTTCAAGTAATTTTAAACTTTAATACAACCTTCGGACTGGATGATCTGTAGTGGTATTGTAAATTGTGTGGTTGCAGAACTTACCATATAGACAATATAGAAATCAACATAGAACTACCTGTTGGCGTATTTTACCCGAGGTACCAAGATTTCAAATGTAAAATTAAATCTTCAGTCACATTTGGGAGGACTATCTAGTGCATATTATAGGGTTCAAACTTCACGACTTGCGTTGATAGAGACTCGTGAGCTTGGCGTCAACTTTGTCCCCAAACTTCAAGTTCGATCTCATCAAGAACAACGCTTTTCGTAAAAAGCATACAAGTTACAACGCAACTACACACATAGAAGTTGAAAGACGAGTAATAAATACTCGAGTCGGTGTAGTACAACAACAGTATCAGCTTGATACGTAGATGGAAAATTATTGCTTGTCATGAACGGCTTGAGAAGAGAGTGTTTGCTAGAATAGATTTCAAACTGATCAAATTCATGCTGCTTCAGCTTTCATGAATTTACCAATATTGGTGTGTGATCCTAGGAATTCTATTAATGATCTAGGTGACGTTCAACGGGTCACTAGTTATATAATATTGCCTTCGATAATTAGTTATCAGATTAATGTTGTAGTCTACTGGTTTTTCTCATATATTGTAATTTGTAACTACATTAATTACATGCTGATAGCAATTTTAAACCTAATGCAAATTCAGAAGTAAGTCAGCCAAAATAATTCATATTCATGTCAGATCATACAGCTTTATCATAAAAAGATATGAGTACTGTCTCAAGTCCTACATGACTCTTGAGATCAAATTCATCAACATTTAGTGAAACCTTCCCAGCGCATTGGTTATTAGCTCACTAAAAAGTACCTAGTAGCATTGTAGTGAATGATCGAGACTTCTGAAAAATGAGTGCCAACTAGTTTTATTGAAATTTTAATTACACCTCACACTTCACATATGAGTGTGAACAAAGAAAGATGTTATACACACAGGTGACAAGAGGCCTGGAGGCTGGAGGAATCTAGGAGATCGCCAACTGTCTTGAAAGTTGATGATGAAAGCTCAACTGTGTGTTCCAGAACAAATAACAAACGTTGAGTTAGACATGGGACATTTCAATTACTTGATTACTATTCGATGATCCAACATAAAGTGATATCAGTCATTGAGATATCGAGAGAATGACCTTCTTTTGTTCCTGTAATCATATCGATTCGATACTACTGTATCAGGTATGCAATATTGAATTTGGAATCTGGATCCAAATGATCTTGTTCCTTGTTTAAATTCATCTTTTGTACCAAGTTGCCTGTCCAAAAACTTGTACACGCTCAAATTCTTAAATTTGATTGACATCTCAATAGAACGCAGATTGCCCTTTTGGGACACACATACATATGTGTTTTTACGAGAATAGCTGAGGATCTAGAAGCTTTAATCTCGATTCTCATATACTATTGTGGATATTGTCAGAGCGTTTGGTAGTTTATCATTGACCACTACAGACTCATAGGTATAAGGAATAAGAACAATTAGATACTATCCGATTAATCAAGAGCTCAATTATGTAGTTGCGGAAATATGTCGAAGCTGAGACCTTTAGAACTTCGTAGATTCGTTCAATATTCTTGTGAAAATCTTCATGATATCATGGCCATTGGGTGGTGAATATAAGCCAGAGAGCTCTAGGATGAGTGTTTAATGTCTTAAGACGTGGGTTATTGTCCAGGGTTTGTCAATTACGCGTAATATTTACACCTTATACACGCGCCGACAATTACTAGGTGTATGCGTTCTATTCTTACAATATTCGTAATCGATTGAAATGAACTCAGCTGCTATATTCTAATTGATTTCTACATTGCGCAGCTTATATATAATGATACTGCAACATATTTATAAGCTGCAGTTAATTCAATTTTGAATGGAATAAGGCTACTTACGAAAAGCAAATCAGGATATTTAAGCTGTATATAACACTACTGCACAGACGTGCGATAAGGCCGATTTATAGTTAATTTACATTATATTGTTGTGGGTACTAGAGCTGCTATGGACCTCGTACACATACTGATTGGCCGTTGTTCTTGAGTTGTTTCTATATTTAATGATGATCTCATAGGTACATGTCATCAGCTCAAGATTCAATCAATGTAAAATTTGCTATTTTGGTACAATTGATGAATGGTGTCTCAGACAGGTCAATTGAAAGATGAAGTAATTTACGAGCTTAAACACCTTATATAATATATTGTACTATAATATTACCAGATCATGGTGACACTATTTTAAATTTTAAACAAGTTCATCAAGGCAGGGGTTTAGGTTGGATGGATTAAAGTTTGGTACCCAATATGAAAGCTAAGAATTGCAATTGGATGCACAATTTTTCTTGACAATAAAACTGTATGTGTTGACCAAAAATGTTATCTAATATATGAATATTCAATTTAAGACCGTTAAACACTAGTTCATCATGCTTATATATCTTCATTTCTTTCAATATAATCAACCAATACATCTAATGTTTCTTTTGGTTTTTCAGCCATAACCCAATGACCAGCTTCAATATCACGCACTTCAAAATTAGGGAAAAATTTACCAATTTCTGGGATATATTCATCAGGAACATATTTTGAAACTGTTCCTCTTATAAATAATGAAGGACCCATATATCTATTAAAATTTGAATCATATTCCCATGCTGCTATGTTTCCTTTAACTAATGCATTCTTCAATGTTTCTAATGGGATTCTACTTTCCAACTCACCAGTTTCTTTATTCTTTTTAATGTTTTGTAATAAAAATTGTCTAACAACTTGATCTTTTTCAAATTTTGCGAAATATTGATCAGCTTCTTTTGAAGTTTTGATTTCTTTATTTGAAACTATTCTTTCCAATATATTGATATATTTTGGGAATAATGAAGATGGTTGTAAATTAACTGGTGAATTATCAACACTAACCAGGATTTCCACTAAATCACCTCTTCTTAAACTAACAGCCATGGCAGCTTTAGCACCCATTGAGTGTCCAACCAATATTGATTTACCCAAATTGTTTGATTCTATGAATTTTTCCACATCAGCAGCTAATGAAGGATAATCATGTCTTTCATTATGAGGTGATTCGCCATGATTTCTCAAGTCAAGACAATACACATCTCTTTCCAATTTTGCATTGAGTTGTTTAGCTATTGTTCTATTATTTGATTTGGAACCAAAAACACCATGCAATATGAGAACAGGAGGTCTAGGGTTAGAGGTGTTTGATTTTTCATTGATCAAATCGTATGCCAGCTTGACAGATGGGATGTCTTTTGAGAGTAAACCTTCATTGAATTCTGATTTCCCTAAGGATGAAGCAGTACCATCATAAATAGCAGATCTGAGATATTTAGTTGTGGAGAAGGCACGCTTGAAAACATTCATGATTTTTGAAAAGGTGATCAGCAGGATATGAATGAGAGTGTAGCTTGAATTCTTTTGAAGAAGAGCACCTCGATGACTATTAAATTTAGCTGTTGTCAACAATTATGTCTACAATGTTATAAGTTTCGAAAATCCGGAAAAAAAAAGAATATGGATTCGAGAAATATGAATCTGTTACACCTGATGGTTCTGTTGATCAATAAACAACGTTTTTATCATTGCAACGTCTGGTGTAAACCTCACTGAGGACTCTCGACACTAGTATCTCCAGCCTACTTCTCACGGCTGATTCATATACCTATAATAGTGATTCTCGGCGTTGGTACCTGGAAGCCTAACTATTTAACCTCTCATCTCACACTCCTGTTCAAAGAGATGAAATTAACCCATGGGGTAACGATCAAAAACAGTCAGACCTCGATCTACTAGCACCGTGAGCACAAACGAGACCTTTCAGCTCACCAACACCAACATATATAGAGCCTCTAGATTTCCCCTGATCGTTCCTTAAATCACCATCAACCATACCTTCGCGAATTCAATCTCGCTTACGTTTTTTGTCAGGTATTACATAACCAGAATAACCAATTATGCACAATTCATCAATACTCAACATTTCACATCAACTATAAGAAGAATCAAGAATCCACTAATTGTAACATTATATGTATATTAATAGAACATCGGAATTACCTTATATACACACAGTAGAGGATATTCTGTCAGGTTAAAACCACGAATAAAATAAAACAAGTGATCATTAAATCAACATCAACTAGAAACAATGGCTGTCACAAGAAACTCCAATAGAAGAAACACCTCTTCAACCTCTTCAACCTCTTCAACCTCTTCAACAACTAGAGTAACCAAAACCAGAAAACCAGCCAGAAAAACCAAGGCTAATCCTCGTGTTACAGCAATTGAAAACAATATTTCTGCATCACATGCTGCATCAACATCTGAAAACACACCAAACTCAACCACTTCAGAAGAAAATTTTTCAACAAATGGTGTT